>NC_086154.1:262582407-262885800 GCF_035149785.1 Candoia aspera
CTCGGAGCACAAATACTTTGCTATCTGGGAAATTAATTCATATAAGCACCTTTTTCATTAGTCTATTGAGTCACATGAATCGCAATTTATTGCAAAGGCAATGAAATTAATAAAGTCCCCAGGCAATTTAAGGCTCTGGAAGAAAGCAGAAGTCCAGTTTGTGTGTCTAGAGTTCAAAGGCACCCACACATTATGTTTTGTAGACACATGCCTGTGGTATTTGGGTGAAGCACCTACTTTCCAAGTGTCCCATCAAGCACATGTGATCACCAGGGAGCCACCTGTGGTTAATCTGGGCTTACCTCCAAAATAACAGAAGGGGCATTGGTTACTTGCAAACAGGAGTGGACCCTCATTCAAACTCAGCTGGCACCTGTTGTGATGGATTCTAGGTAAAATGGTTTGTTCTACATCTGGGGACTTAACGCTGTTATTCAGGTTCCCTTTTGGGGTGGAAATGGGCAACTAGGGAGGCGGGGGATGTAACGGAAGTGAAACTTTGGTTCACAAGAAGACCTGTTTTTTCTTGAGAGAGAACAATTATGCAGAAAGTATGGAAGGAAGATTTCAGGTGCTCACCCGTCCAGGCTGGCCTTCACCTGAAAGGTGAAAGGTCCCCTGTGCAAGCACCGAGTCATGTCTGACCCTTTGGGGGGGATGCCACCTTCACGACATTTTCTTGGCAGACTATAGAGCGGGGTGGCTTGCCATTGCCTTCCCCAGTCGTCACCTTCCCCAGCAAGGTGCTCGTTTTACGGACCTCGGAGGGATGGAAGGCTGAGTCGACCTAAGCCAGCTACCCAAGAGTCCAGCTTCCACAGGGATTGAACCCAGGTCGCGGGGAGAGTTTTGGCTGTGATCAGCTGTGCCGCCTACCTCTTTGGACCACATGAGGCTCTGGCCTTCATCTAGGAAGGCCTAAAAACACTGTGATTTGTCGGTTTACAGACTGCATGTTTACACGCGAATGGGGTGGTGTGGCTCTTTTGTCGCTTCTCATAAACTCCTCATTTGCTTCTTCCCTGTCCAAATCTCTGGCTAATCTTGGAAGTATAAGGAAGAGCAGCTCAAAAAAAAAAAGAAAAAAGAAAAGAAAAGACCAATCAAACCAGGTACTGTACTGGTCAAAGCAAGCCACCATCATTGTGTACACCACAAGACTGGTTCTTTCAACAGTCCAGACCTAAATCTAGCTGCAGCTGAGGGCAAGGCACTTCGGCAGTCTGAATTCAACAAGCAACGTTAAAATATTTTAAATGGCAAGAGGTTGCCCCCTGCCCCTGCCACGACCTTGCCTGCCTTAGCAGAGTTCAGTGTTACCGACGTTTCAATAGTAGAGAATACATAGAGCTCAGGGTGTTCTCTAAGCTTGGTGGTGTTCCAGCAGACGTTTCATTACCAGGTGAGGCAACATTGTCAGTGCGGGGTGGGGGGGTGGCGGTGCAGACCGGCTGGAGGCTTGTATTACTGAAACCAATTATATTAGGAACATTTATACCAGGGGTCCCACCTCTCCGAGCACAAAAGAGCCTTGCAAGGCCATTTTCAAGGGACCACAGCGAACATCTGCTTAGGGATAATGCTAAAGCATAACCCAAATGAACAAGGGAAAGCCCCTTGTGCTCCAAAGAAGGAAAGAGGGAGAATATACAAGGGGTCCTCGGTTAACGACCACACATTCAGCGACCCTTCGAACTTAGGATGGCGCTGAACAAGTAGCAGTTACAACTGGACCTCAAAGTTGCAGACAAGCAGAGTCAATGGGGAAGCCGGCAGGAAGTTGGAAGTTGTAGTCACGCAAGGCCTTTGCTTAATGACTTGCGGTGATTTGCTTAATGACAGTTCACCAAGGACTGCCAGAACTGCCATCACTAAGCAGCATGGTCACATGACATCATGCTTTACGACCACATCTCTTAGTGGTGGAAATTCCAGTCCCAGTTATTGTCATTAAGCGAGGACTACCTATATTCCCTGGCTAGTTCCAGGTTGGCAAACAGCCAGTATTATGCGTGCAGGGGGTGAAGAGTCCACAGTTTAAACTAGAAACAGCCCCATTCAGTATCATCAATTCCCAATTTGGTGAGCACACCTACGGCTTCTTCATAATTGCGGTGCTGCCAACCGAGGTTTCTTTAGGTAACTTAGCTGAATTGTTAATGACACACAATTTGATTGCTTTCCATTCTGTAGCAAAACAGTACAAAACAGCTTGGCAAGAAATACACTGTGATAAAACATGGCGCAGCTTGTGGGGTGGTGGGGGCATGCCTGTAAGGCCAAGTAGACTTTGGAAAGGAAAAAAAAAATTACCCCACGTTGCCTTTAAATTATTTACGACTATATTAAATGCGTCGGTAGTTTAAAATACGTCTGTCTCTCTCTCTCCTGGAATCTAAGTAAAAATTAAAACGTTAGAACTTGGCGTTTCCCTGCATTTCTTATTCTAACAAGCAATTTGGGGCTGGCTATAAATGTCACAAGATACGGCAGATCTAAGTTTATAAGATCCAGCTGGAGGAAAGCATGAAACTCAGCCACGTCTCCTTGCGTGGGGGACAATATGACGGTCGTGCTGCGGAACCCTAAAGCAGGCATCGCCAGCCATCTTACCGCCAAGCCCCGTGCTGGATTGGGGAGGTGGCCGCAGTCACGAGCTCCTTCCTGGGGCCTGCCGCTCCAGGAGACATAGCGGCATCCTTCCCAGAGCCTGGGGTCATCCCTGTGGAAAGAGAAGAAACATTTGCAGCAGCCTTTGCTTGCTTCGTCTTCTTTTAGACACCAGGCCCAAGCATCAGGCTGTTCTTCAGGGAGCTTTAGATATGGCAAATCAGCAGGGTAAGCTGTTGTTACCGGTGACAGGTAGGGAATGAATATATATTTTCCTGGCTGCCTGGAGTCTTAATTGCACATACGCTACCCGGAGTAGACTTGGTGTCACCACTGTGGTTTCAGCCTGTGACAGGCTGCCATTCCCTAATGACCTTCAGGCCAACTCTTGAAAACTTTGCCTCTGGATTTCCAGTTTTCACTGGGAACTGTGAGAAACCTCACAACGCTAGGGCAGATTTGCATGGTAACTGGGAGGTTTTCAAAAGCAAACACAGCACGATCTAGGCACTGTTTTAATTTGTCTAGAAGTGCATTCCATTTGCTATACCACAATTTCAGGTTAGCTGAACGTCTGTAAATCAGGAGTTAGTTCTGAAACAAGCTCACCAAGAAGAGGCTGGGGGAAAGGAAGATATCCAAAGCTTGTCCTATGGCTATCATAATCCTTATACATAACCCATAATACACATAAGGACAGAGCAAATCAAGATAGAATCACAGAAAATCATAGAAAAGCCACGAGATGTTCACACGACAGGGTCAAGCAAGCTGTAAGCAATAAAAAGCTTGATATAAACCAGAACAATAATGCAGACACAATGCATTTTCTTGAAGGAATACACACACACACACACACACACACACACACACACAGAGCAGTAAAATGAGATAAAAATTTTCAACAGTCCCTAGGAATTATACCAAATGAACAAATACCAGAATGTACACAGTTTAGAAAGCAAATGTGGTGCGTGTATGTCTGATTCTTCTCCAGGTAATCTACATTTTGATGGGAGCAGAGGTCACAAAGCCATAATACAAGGATCTCTGAGGCAAACCCATGACTTCTGTCAGATTTGGAATATTTCATACAAACATTACAGGGAAAAAGGGGGCTTTGTGGCAGTCACACCTAAATTGTGGAAACTTTCACAGTCTTTGGCTTTCATCAATTTTCTCATTTAGGAAGGTGCTTGTTTTATGGGATGTGAAAATTGGATGATAACTCTGCTTTACCTTTTATATTATTTTATTTGCTGGACCTGCTTTTGGAATATTATATTATTGGCTTTAAGGATTATTAGCTGCCATGGGTAGTACAGAAGTACTGGTGGACATGTTTTATAAATAACAGAAGACAGGATCATTGAAACTGCCATAGAAGAAGGTGCTGGTGGGGAAGACATCCTCAAATGACAGAATGTGACTTTTCTTTATGTTGCAAAAGAAGGAAGGAACAAATAGAAGAAAATAGAAAATTCACAAATATAAAGTTGGACCAGTCTTGTCACGTGAAATGGTTTCCTCATTTAAGTGAGAAAACAACAGCTGATTTCATACAATAAACTAAACTAAACTAAACTAAACTAACATGGGTTTGGATAGTTTGTGGTTCAGCCTGATATAGGAAACCAGGCATTGTCTTCCTATCTTGGGTGAGCCAGGCCATCACACCAAGCCATCTTATGATCTACTTGTTTGGGCAGAGCAGGTTAGATGCGAACACTAGGGGTGTCTGCAGGGAGGGTCAAAAAAGCCAGATGGCAGCCACAACCGTGTGGCTAAAGCCCTGCCCCTTTTATATATGCAACGCATATTAAGAGAGGGCAGGGCTTCAATCGTATGGCTGTGGCTGCCATCTTGACATTTTTTACCTGTCCTGCAGACACCCCTGGTGAACACAATTTTGATTTGCTGCTCAGATTTAGCATGCTATGAACACACCACAACGATACATAAGCAAAATGGACTCCTTGCTCATTCAAACAAATAAGCCCTTTGTTCGGCTTAACTTCTTCTCTTCTTACTGTCCAATAAGAAAATTGGATGCCACCCTCAAAAGATATATATGGCTATAGATATTGAGGAAAGCAGGATATTTGATCCCAAGTAGCGGTGTGAGATCCTCCATGAAATTAATGAGACAAAAGAAGAACCACACACCCTTGCAACCGGCACGCCTTGTGGACCTGGTCCAGAATCTTCAATAACCCTTCTGTCAGTGGAAGTGGGGAAGGCCATCTGTTAATTATTCCTAATCATACTTTTGACAGCAAGCCAATGTTGATCAGCCTATAATTTTCCAACCAAATTGCTCTAAAGGGGGAGTGGGCAATAAAGGGGAACAGAAGAACTGGGCAGTAAGGTCAACCTCCTTTTCAGGTATTTAATTCACAAGTTAATGCACAGAGAAGTCATGAAACAATGGAGGCTATCAATTCTCATACGTGGTAGTTGCAGGAAAGAGGGAAGACAGTGTGTGTGTGTGTGTGCATGGAAAGAAGAAGGGAAAAAAATAATGGTGCTTTTTAAAAAAAGAAAGGAAAAGGAAAGAGAAGGGGAAAAAAAAGAAATCCATCAGTGAAAATTGCCCCTGAAAACTTTACAGAATTGTAACGGCTTTCTCTCGCTTAAATTGATTGGTGTAGCAATGTTATGAGATGACTATTAGAATTCACTGCGCGCTACAGAAAGAGCTGAAATGTCAGCAGAGTATAGAGCAAAAGTAATGGGTCCTGAACTCCTGTTAGTCAAAAATGATTTTGTTTCAAATTAGAAATTGATTTCTTTTGGACACAAGCCCTTTGCTGGCTTCCAACTTTTGTAGCTGAGCTTTGGAAGAGATTAACCTCACCCTCGGTTTGGGTACCCCTCTGATGATACCTTTCAAAAGTTTCTTTGCAGCAAAAGCTTCTCTCTTTTTTTTGAACGTGGCCAGTCTTAACCAATAATGCAACCGGTTTGTTTCTCGGAGAGCTGCACGCACTTTCCCTTTCTTTTTGTGTTTCTGCCGACACAAACTGCAAACCCGTTGACAAGTTTAAAAGGAGAGAAAAGGGGGGCGGAAGGGGGGGGACAGAAAAGAAAAGAGGGAGAGGCAGCTCATGAACGACCCGAAGATTAGGTTAGGATTTGCAGCAAAGCACAAGACTTCTCCAATTTGTTTATCTTTTGCTACACAAGAAAAAGTGCTTTACTTTGCTCCTCAAGTGGATGTGCTGAGCCAAGAGCAGGAAGAATATTCAGTATAAAGATATGTGTGTGGCTTAGAAAATGCTGGTTTACCAAAGATTAGGATTGGGGGTGGGGGGTGGGGAGCGTTTAGAAAATAGCACCATAAAAATCCACCCCTGGAATGGCTTCCTTCTGCTGGAAAATCATGTCTCAAATCTATTTGGGTGGATGCTCCCTCTTCTTGGGGGAGATGGTCGGTGGCAAAATTTGAAGAATGAATGAATGAACGAATGAATGAATGAATAAAATGCCTTAGGCATCTGATTGACCCTTTCCTGCCCTATCTTATGGGCCTGGGGAAGATTAAACATATTATCTTTGTTCATTTTGTGCAGAGAAGGGTGGTAGCAGATGGGGTGATCAGTGAGCACATGAGCTCTATGACTTTTCTGCAGGAGAAATCACCGTAGGAAGGGATGGGCTTGAACTTAAATAATATCTCTGGGCAGATCTTGAGGAGCAGTCAGCTTCAGAGTTCCTGTGCTAGTTCAAGCAGCCTGGGCTCCCCTAATCGGGCCAGTGGCTCTCCTGGTGCAGAATGGAGGAGCCTGGGGCTTCAAGATGCCTCAAATGGCGGGATTTCAGTGGTGTGTGATTCAACAGTGAAGGAACAGCCAGAAGGGGCATCTGTTTTCCCCGAGCAGTGCTGAGGAGCAGATTTATCATCTCTCTTAGAAGAAGGCTAGATCAACAGGGAAGGCAACCTGCCCATCTCTTTGAGCTCCTAACCTCAGTTTTCAAGCCACACAGAGCCCATCCCTTGTTTAAAAAGAAAAAAAAGAAAAAAAGATTACCCTGTGAGACTGTTCACAGAGTGAAAGGTTTTCCAAGGGGATGCAGCCACTGAGATTTGTTCCACCTTCCCCTTCTGCGGAGAAGGGACCCTGCAAGCTACGCGACATAATTTGAACAAAATGACAATTCGCTGTGCCCTTCTTCACCATGGCATGGACATGGAAATCAGGGCACCAGGTGCTGGAGCCTGGCGCAGGGTGCTCTTCCAAGCCCCTCCTGACTGTCTAGTTGGCCAATGCAGAAGCTAGTTAGGCTTCTGGTCTAACCCAGCATGGCTCTTCTTACAGAATATTGGTGCAGAATAAAATCAGAGGACAATTTCAACAAGATTTAAATGCAATTAGGTCTGATTTAAATGCGATTAGACTTAGATTAAATGGGAAACAGACTGGAAAATGGAGTTTGCAAAGGAACGAATGAATTGCTCACAAATGCGGAGATTTTAATAGTCTAGATTATTGATTTGATAGAAATACCTGCTGAATCTCCTAGGCATGCCCGCACACACACACACACACACAGAACTAAATAAGTAATAAATTGAGAATGTTGGATGGGTGCAATGAATTATAAATAACAATAAAAACAGTAAGAGTTGTTATTACTCTATACAAGTATTTAACACATTTAAGGCAGCGGGGAATGCAGAAAAATACATAAACAAATCCTGCTGGCTGATGCTATCATCTAGGGTGAGTCATTTGTAATTGTCAATACAGCAGCACTTCAAAGAACACAGAGAAATTATGATTTGGATTCAAGGAATGGACCATCCTCAGTGGCACTTTTCCTTTGGATGTTCCAATTCCTTCCTCATTTGTGTCCAAATCAGACAGCCAAGCACAATTGCCTCCAAGCCAAAATTAACATTTCGGTTCCAACCATGTTTTTCTCGTAAGTTTAAGACAATTAAAGTTTGTCCAGTTAAGACAAGAAGCCAGGAAATGTAAAGAAATGATGAAAGTTGCAGGAACATGCTTGCTTATTATGGCAAGTGGACCACTAAGGTTCAGTGTTTAAAGGGTTATCCGTTAGCCAACTTACCATCATTATAATGGAAGATCAAACCAAATGCAAACATCTTAAATTTGGGAAAGGGAAGGAATATATGTTTCTGAAGGCACTAGGAAATTTGTATGCTCCAGACTAATCCACAATTTGTGTTCTATCAGGGGTTGTGTCCAGCATCTCAGCTTTTGTCAACCATTAACAAAAATGCAAGAACCACTTTACTATAGCCAAACCTTGGACCCTCCAATCTGGCTGCCCAGAGAGCCCTGAATGGGTGAGCGCAACGCAGCGCAGAGGTTGAACGGAAGCTTTGTGCATGGATACAGCCAAGGATACACACAGGTGAACAGAGGGGAGATCAGTGGGACCGAAGCCCTGCCCTGACTCAGTGAAGCCTGATTTGATACTCATGGAATATCTGAGTAGTAAGAAAGGGGATGAAGATTTTTATTCACATGGGCTGGAATGGCATGTAAGGCCCAGTAGGTAAGCAAGTGAGGGAGAGTTCTAGGGGTCAAGGTAAAAACCTCTCTCCCAAAGTACGCTTCCCCAGGAAGACTAAAACCGTCAGCTCAGCCAGGGATGGCAAAAAAAATCAAGATGGTGGCTGCAGTGATGGGATCACAGCTCCACCTGGTTTATCATGCCCACCATCCTGACTTTGTGGAGTAGACCCCGAGGACACCCCTGGCTCAGCCATAAACCACTGAGAAGGCCAAGGAATGCTGAGAATGATATGCTGAGAAAAGAGCCTGGAGGGTGAGCAGAGCTCTGGGAAAGGAGAAGAAAGGAACTCCCTAGATCAGTGTCTCCCAACCATGGCAACGTTAAGAAGTGTGGACTTCAACTGGCTGGCATGGCTGGCTGGGGAATTCTGGGAGTTGAAGTCCACCCATCTTAAAGTTGCCATGGTTGAGAAACTCTGCCATAGAAAGAAACTCTGTTCATGGAATAACTGCCTCTTTGTGCTTTCAAAACCTCATTGTCTTTGTAGTCCTGCCCAATTACTTCATAGCAATACCCTAATGGCCTCATCGACCTCACTAGGCACGTGATGTATTATATCCAATCAAACACTAGCTGTTGTCTATACCTGGCTGCTATACCCATTCACAGGTATATTCTAATTTGCACAAGCCTAAAGAAGGACTGTAATCCCACCCTCTCGAGGCTCATATTTGCCTACAGTGCTGTCAATAAGCCAGTATGTGCTACAATGGAATGTGCCCTGATCTCTGGTTTAAACAAACCCCTTTCAGGGCATTTTCTTCTACTACACAAATAACTAATTGTTTGCTTTGTATGGGAAATCTGGAGATCATCTGCTGAAAGCACATTTCAAAACTGGGAGGGTAACAATCCTGTAGGTTGCCCTCTCATCTCACTAACAGTGACAATCTAACCTGAAATAACTAAGAAAACCAATTCCGTATTAAATACAGGTGGTCCTCGAGTTACGATCACAACTGGGACCAGAACCTCTGTTGCTAAGCGAGGCAGTTGTTAAGTGAGTCATGCCCGATTTTATGACCTTTTTTGCTGCTGTCGTTAAGCAAATCCAGCTTCCCCTGTTGACTTTGCTTGTGGGAAGCTGGCTGGGAAGGTTGCAAATGGTGATCACATGACCCCAGAATGTTGCAACCATCATAAGTGTTGGTCTCCCAGAACCTGAATTTTGATCACATGACCACAGGGACACTGCGACGGTCGTAAGTGCGGAGGCCGGTCGCAAGTCACTTTTTCCAGCGCCATCGTAACTTCAGTCACTAAACGAATAGTCGTAAGTCAAGGGCTACCTGTAAGGCAGGTTATTTTAATTTGGGGGAGGGGACACACCACTATCTCTGGTGCCTTGGAGGTCCTTCATATCTCCAACTCACTTGCTAATCCAAAGAGACTGCCAACACCCCACTCAGCATGTTGTTCTCGTGAACAGCTCAGAGAAGCGCAGGTCCAGAAATCTGGGGAATGCTGAACAAGAGGCATGGAGGAGCAGAAATACTTCTCACCTCGTCTGGACCTTATGGGCTCCTTCTTCGTGCCCTCCCAAAGGGTTGCGCCATCTGCATCACTATTGAAGCCCATGCTCTTTGTCCCTGAATGGATGCCTTCGCTGCCTTCCGGTGCTGTGCAGCCTTTCCTGGAGGGTGTTCTTAAAAGGCAGTCTCCACAATCCAACTTGGGGGAACTGGAAGAGAAGGAAAAAGGAAGAAGAATCTGTGGGCCGCAAGTTTCGTTTTTTAAGGTTCTCACCTTCAACCTACCACACACACCTGTGTTAACAGAAAGTTAGCATTGAACTTACATTCAAATAGTCAGTTGGATAAGCACAGTGGACTAGTTCACAACAACACACACAGGCATTAGCAATTTGCAGCAGTGTGATGGCTTGGGTTAAAAACGAGGTGGCTCGTTTTCTGTATGACCTCGACACCGTTCATACCCATTTTGAATCGGAAGTTGAGTAATCGGAGTTTCAGCAGTGCAAAGTGCTTAAGCAACCGCAGCTAGTGATCTTTCCAACAACCCAGCAAGGGAGACTAATAATTACAGTCCTTATACTGAACAGAGTTTTCACCCAAAGATGAAGGTAGGTACATGGGGATTATTTTCATTGATTTGAAAATGGTTCAAGAGGCCACAGTTGAGCCTCTTTTGCTAGTAATTGCTCAAAGATGTTCCGGAAACCTGCTTCCCCGAACATACGGATAGCTTCCCTCGTGTCTGTAACATCCTTTTGTCTTAAACTGATGATATTCAAGGACTGAGTTTGTGATGAGCAGGTAGGATACACCTTGATAATCAAAGCATTTCGGTCTAGCAAAACACCTCTGAGATGAGTCTTCCTCAACCCTGTGCCTTCCAGATGTGTCTGACTACAACCCCATTCCCCCCTCAGAATGACTTCTGCCCATATCAGCTGGGAAGCATGGACTTTAAGCACCCATCTATTCAGAAGGACCAGGCTGAGGGGCAGGAAGGTACAGGAGGCCTCTCAATGATCCCTCTTGGAAAAGCCTACAGCATCTTGCTCCCATGGTTTGCAATACTGTACCTGCTTCTACCAGTGAAAAGGTGGGAAGTAAAGTTCTCTTTCACCCACAGGTTTGAGCCCAATTAGCATCATTTAAAGATATTTAAGACCCCAGTCGTTATTTGGGGGCTTACTGGCTTTAATGGGATAGCGCTGTTTTCTGAAGAGGTTGACATTTGACGGGCTAAAATTAGTGGGAGGAAGTCCCTCTGCTGGAATGCACCAATGGCTTCTCTCAACGCAGCAAGGTTACCTCAAGGATGCAACACTGCATTCAGGGCTGAGTAGCACCACAAATGGGAGAGGGAGAAAAATTAAATTGCTAATTTTAAAGGATTGGATGGAAACGAAATGAAAAAATCTGTACAGCTTAACAAGTTCTGCTAACAAGGCCTTGGGGTCTGACCCTTCAGCTCTTAATGCAAGCTAAAGCCCGAAGGACCAGAAGGTAGGAGAGAAAAGGATTAATACCAAGTGTGGATTTCAAGGGTACTAACACTGCAGAGTTTCAAGATATAAGCATAGGGAGGTATTTCCAGAGATTGCCCCATTCAGACTATGAGATGGCCAGGCAGAGCTACTAATAAAATCCTTTATTGAGCAAACTATTTACAATCATAAAAGTTCTTGCAATAGATTAGAGCATGTAATTCAATCAAGTCCACCCAGGTGGCAAAGGACACCCTGGCAACACAGCAGAGTCAGACTGTGGCAAGGCAGCAAGGCAGAACTTGGCCAATCCTCTGATCGAAGCTGCAAGGCTGGAAGGAGCTCTGGTGCGTGGCAAAGGAGGGACGGGACACTCGGGTAGGTGCCCTGGCACACAGGGTAGATCCGGCTGGCACACAAAGGTAGACAATGCTTGGCTGAAGTATCTAGGCAGAGCTTGATTCTGGAGGCAAGGCTGGCCTGGCCTGGAGCGTTCAGGCAAGGCTGCAAACTGGAGGCAAGGTTGGGCTGGACCGGGGTGTTCCGGCAAGGCTGAGGTCTGGATGCATGTCCAGATCATGCTGACGCGACGCAGCAAGGCTTGGAGCTGGACGCAAGGCTGTGCTCAGCAGGGATGGCAGAGAGAGGCTCGACTTGTGACTTGTGCAGGAAGCTGGTCCGCGAGGGCAGAAGGCGCTGGCGCTGGTTCCACACTGGCTACAGGCAAGGCTTCCAGCGCTGGTAAGGATTCTCCCGCAGCTGCTGTGAGCTCGAAGGAGCGGCTGTCTCCGGCCACTTGCTCTTGGCACAACTGCCTTTTAAAGCAATCCTTCTGCACCGTTTTCCCTTACTGGCCAATCGCGCTTCTTTTTCTTTTGCGCACTTCTCTGCTCTCCTCCCTCGAGCACTGATTGGAGGCTTCGAATCTCCCTCTGGAGTTTGTCCAATCCTCTCCTGCGATTTCTCCCACTCTGCTGAGTCACTTCCTGGTTTTGATCCTTCAAGTCCTTCCTGTAAAGTTATGTTTTCCCCTTCTGACTCCGGGTGAGTTTCATTTTCAGAGTCAGAAGGAGGCTGAAACCTCACAGAGACAGGGACAATGCCTCCCCATTACACCGACAATTTGGGGTACATGTTGGCTAAGACTATCCCTCCCATCTTATGCAAAGAGTGCCCACCACCACCACACATGCACACATACTCACACAGACATGCAGCAGCTATTTAACACATCGGGCCAAGCTAGATATGAAATCCCCAGATGCCCTTAATGTGCCAAGTTAAAATTCCTCCTCTCTGCCCCAAGCCCTCTGCTCTCAAAGCAGCTGTTTGTGTTTCCACAGCAGCCTCCACTGGTCCCTCCCCAAACAGTAGCTATGGGGAAGCACTCTTTGTCAGGATGGTGGCAGGGAGGGAGAAGAATAATTGCAGATACCATTGCCCTCATCCTTGGTCCAGAGGTTATGGAGGCATCCCGATGGCTACTGTTTCCAGTATAAAAATATGCACAACGATTGCATTCAAGCAATTAACATAATTCCTAAACTGAGGCTAAGAACATAAGTATACGAACACAACACCATAAGCAGTGCCCTGCTGGATCAGATCCCTAGCTCATCTAGTCCAGCAGCCTCGTCTCACAGTGGCCAACCAACGGTGCAAGGAAGCCCACTGGTCTCCCAGCAGATGGCCTTCACAGGCAGTGCCACTGCCATTGAGGTTAACAGACATGGACTCTCATGACTTCCATGAACTGTTCCAACCTTTTTTGGAAGCCAGCCAAGCTGGTAGCTAGCACCAGCACCGAGCCTCCAGCGCTGAAAGAAAATCCAGGAGAGACTTCCAGAGATGATTCCAAAATTTTGGGGCTTTACATAGTGGTGGGTCCTACCCCAGAAGCTTCATCTCTGCCACCTATTTTAACTCGTTTGATACCAAGAGACTCTTCCTGAGACATCTTTAGCCAGGACAACAGAAAACTTGAACCGGTCTGATGCCACAGTTGGGCCTGCTATCTAGTGGAACTTGTTATGGAAAACAGTAAACAAGTTCCTTCTTTCCCATCTCCTTGGCCAAAGAGAATAACCTGGACATTCAGAAGTCAAGCCCATAAAGGTTGTGTAATTTCAGAGGGATTTCATCCAATTTTTAATTCACCAATTTAGACTGGAAGATGTCTATCTTGGGTCCTTGCTACAGCATGAATCACATAAATAAACTGCATGATCTCTGTATCCTACAATGGATTCTATATGATTTTTAATCTGGTTCCTTGAGGAGTTGTTGTTGTTGTCGTAGTATCATTTAAATCTGTATGCCACTCAACTCCCAACAACTCTTCTTTATTTTGTTCTGTATCATTTAGACACCTATGCTATGAAAATCAGTTAAATCTGGCTTCTCCAGCCTAGGGATCCCTTCTGATGTTTGGGGCTACTCCATCATCTTCCCAAACCAAAGTGCAGAAATAGTCCAAAAGATCAGAAGGATCATTAGGTTGGAGAACAAGATTTTGTTGCATATACACAGCCGCAAAACCTCCCTGCAGTGAATGCTCCGCCCTGTTCCCAGAACAATAGCCAACAACAGAGTGGAGAGGTAAAATACAGAAAAAGGAAATTCCATTGTCAGTTACCTCCAGACTTTTTAAATCTAAACTTTGCCAAAATGAACCACGTATAACTTGATTTCCTTTGGTGCCTCATAGCCAGACTTTGCTTTTGAGCCAGAATGGCACATTTTAAAATGTCATCCAGGACCCCCTTGCTAAGATTTGTGTTGAAGAAGAAGAATAAGAAGAAAAAAGAAAGAAGGGGGTGGGTGGGTAGAAGGGATAGAAGAGAAAGGGGGAGAAAAAGTTTAACCTTTTGTTTTATTGAATTAAAATGCCACGGAAATGCTGATGTAGTCTTCAGAGACTAAAATACTTTTACCAAGAAGAATAGCTGTCATTTATTAGACACAAAGAACAATTACTTGATAGGAAGCATTCTGACAAAAAGCAGATTGGTATTCCTGTCATAGAAAAAAGCATTATACAGGGGGGGAAGGGGGGTGGGAGAAAACCCAGCACAGACCTCTGAGACTTGAATAATTTAAAACTGCATTTGGTGCAATTTGAATTTTTCTTTAGGGAGGCAAAGTTAAATACCTTTAATTTGTTCTAATTATTTCAAATTTGCAAGTTAATTATGGCTGATCATTAAATAACAAAAAGGACTATCATCTCCATAGAGTTTTACCTCCTACTCTCTGCATTACTTAAGCCTGATTTTAGTATGCATGAATTAACTTTCTAAATAATCGCACAGTTTGACTAAATGGCTCAGTAAAATGAGCTCTGATCCTCAGAATAAGCATTAATGGACATTAGAAAGGCTACTGGGACCCATGTTGCTTACATTATAAGTATTTTTAATGGGGTCTTATTTACTAATCTTTATATAGTGCTCAAGTTAGGGCACTAATACAGCTTCATTAGTCTGCTTTAGTAGAGGGGGGAAATGTCACTTTTTCAAAACACTAAACCAATGTCTGCTCGGAGGTAGCTAAATTCATGTTTAAATTAAAACCAGCCAAGGATGATGGAATTTAACTCATTTGCAAACAGCACATCCTGATGAATCAATCTAGCAGAATGTCAGACCAGATCCACCAAAGGCATTTTACGGGGCTATTGATGTGCTTCGCTTTCCTGGCAGTCCCGAATATTTTCTGCTCCTGGTCGCAGACTAGCACTTGCCACCACCGCCCCTCCTAAGCTCTCCCAGCCGGTATCGTGCCCTCAGCTGAATTTGGAGGCCCCCTTCCCCTTCCCCTGAACCCTGTTGCTGATGCACATTTTGTAGGGCTGATCAGAGGCAGCTGGAGAACCGAAGTCTATGGAAGCCGAGAAACACCAGGGCAGCAGCAGCAGGAGACTTCTGCCAGCCACTCAAATTTTACTCTGCATCACTCCTGAAACCACAAGCTTGTGAGCATAACCATTTCCAACCCACACTTAGCCTTGGTTGGGCTTCCGTCTGGGTTTTAACTGGATGGCTTGTTCCGTTTCTGGCCATCAACCGTTCTCAGGAGCGAGAGCTGAGGAAGGCCCATTTCTGTCTTCTAAACCATCAGCACCTCTGCTGAAGGAGATGTTCCATAACACATCTGGGGGATGTCAGATTAAGTCACTATGGAGTGCGGGATTGTTTGTCATTCTGCAGTCTCTGTAATGCCTGAGGAAAGAGGACTGAAGCAAGGTGAAGGGACACCTCTGTTGTTTAAACCTGGAGGCTGGACTTCTGCAATGCAAAATCATCCCTCTTACAATGCTAGGAGACAGCATATGCCTTAGGAGATGCTTCTGGAAGAACAGCCCTTCCTGGGAAGAGCCTGCCCAGAGGTGGAATCACCATCTTAGAAAGCCATTCCTGGACAGATGTGCCAAGCCTCTACCTTTCTACACATGTTAAGTGCTGGAAACACCCTTATTCCTGCAAAGCCAGGCACTGAGGGACATGTGACCATTGTCCTAGATGCACAGCATTCTTCTGCTCTGGTCCCTGTTCCATCACTACAAACTGGTCCAGGGTATCTACAATGGAAAGTGGAGGAAGAGAGAGAAGAGGTCTGGCCAAAAAGACACAGCCAGAAATACAGCAGGTCTGTCTCACCCAACAGGTCAGCTCTGGGAAGAAAAGGCTTTGTGGCATTTCCTGAAAAAGGTGAAAGGTGGAAGGTCCCCTGTGCAAGCACCGAGTCATGTCTGACCCCTCGGGGGGACGCCACTTTTGCGACTTTTCTTGGCAGACTCGAGCGGGGTGGTTTGCCATTGCCTTCCCCAGTCGTCACCTTCGCAATGCTATTTTCTGTTGTCAGATCCTCTCCAGAATTAATTATGTTTTCAGATGTTTGTTTTCCAAAAAGAAAAGGCAATGTGTAAATTTAATCATCTACCAAGTGATCACAATAACCTAATTCTCATTAAAGAGTTTCATACTATAAGGTGGGCAAAACACTGCAAAACACATCTCCAGGCAGAAAAATTAAACCTTGCATAAAATATGACAATAGCTAACCCTGAACGGTTCTCAAGCAGCCTAGTTTTCTCTACGCATTGACTTTTTTTTGATTTGAGGAGTCTTCTTATCTCCAAGCCCCACCTGAACTGTGTTCAAATATAGGTGTAACTTGACTCACATTGCCCCAGATTTGCTTATTCAAGGAACCTGACAACCCTGCACACAAGATTCAAATTGGGAAACGGAGCTGATCCTTTTATACCTTTTCCAGACCCACACACAACCCAAATTTTGCCCCACCTCAAAAAACAAAATGTATTTAAAGAAATTAAAGGAGTCTTCCATCCTTTAAGCCCTTCTAAAGCTTTGTCTTGGGATGGCAAAAACTCAATCATATTTTCAATCCCTCTTTTGCAATTACACGTCCTAACTGTCTGTCCTAATAGATTAATGGTTAGAAATTATATTCTCCCCCTCCCTGGAAAAGAAATTGCAGAAGGCAAAGGCAGCAACGGGTGGGTGGTGGCTGGAAAATCCTTCCGGCTCCCAGGTCTGCAGAGATTCGTGCTGAAGCCGGACCTAGCAAACTTTAAGCAGGACAGTCTGCCAGGAATTCACTCATGGCCTTTCCTACGGAGCAGCAGCAGCGTAGGGCAGCTGTCGCTCCAGCGAGCAGAGCTGTCAGCCCCACAAAAGAACACCATGTAAATGTCGAGTTGCAGGTATGAAAACAGTCCTTCAGATGCAGTGCTCACATATCTGGGAAAACCTGTCTGGCCCGCAGTGGGGAAAATTGTGCCTGCGTTGACGGTACAGCTTTCTCCAGGAGAAGTTCCTGGTCTGAATCCCAACTTTGCTGCAATCCAACTGGCTCTGCTCTCGTTCTGCGGGTGACTTCACAGTCCATGAAGCCTCCACATAAGGTCAGGTCTGCCCTCATCAAGGCAGACCATTAAACCATGTGACTGTTGGCTCTTGCTTCCCAACAGTGCTCCCACATCTTACTAAACATGAGGACCAGCTTACTGCCCAAATATTTCCTTTCTTCATAGTCCTGGTTTTTGCTCTAGTTTTTGTCTGACCTCCCATCATAGCAAGTCCTAATCCCTCAACCCTCACCTTCTTCAAAGTTTTCATAAAGGACTTAGATGGGAGAAGGGATGAGTTGGGGCACAGGGGTCAGCTAACACCTGAGATGACAGGCTCAAGGCTCAGAAGAAACTTGGTAGACTTGAACACTGGGTCCGAGCCAACAAAACGCTGTTCATTGGTAAGAAATGTAAGATTTTGCACTTAGGTAGGAAACAACACAAGTACCAGGTAGGTGGTACCTGTCTTAGCAGCAGCACTTATGAAAAGGATATGGGGGTCCTGGCAGACCACAGAATAAACATGAGCCAGTTGTGTGCTACAGTTGCCAAAAGACCCAATGCAATTTTGGGCTGCATCAGCAGAGGCACAGCACTGAAACTGTGGGAAGCAGTATTTCTACTGTATGCTACACTGGACAACTGGACAACCAGACCACCCCTGGAGTCCAGTTCTGGTTGTCAGAATACAAGGAAACTGAGGACTGGAAAGAATTCAGAGAAGAATGATGAAGATGTGGGCGGGTATTGGAGGCAAAATCCTATGAATAGTTAAAAGAATTGTAGAGTCCTTGATGTTAAAAGAATCCAGTTAAAGGAATTAGGTATCTCTAGAAGAAAAGATTAAGGGGAGCCTAACAGAAATGATAAGACCATTTCTTGAAGGGTGTCACAGGGAAGAGGATGTGGATTTATTTTCCAAAGCTCCCAAGGATAGGACAAGAATCAAGGGGTGAAAGCATTACAAAGGGAGGTCCAAACTCAAAATAAGGAGGAATCGCATGACCACGAGAGTATTAAGCAGTGGAACACCTTGTCTCCTGGGGTTGCCTGGGCTCCATCACTGGAGGTTTTCAATTAAACGTTGGACAGCCCTTTGTCTGGGATGGTCTGAGGATTCCAGCTCTGGGCGGGGGGTTGGACTAGATCTCCAAAATCCTTTCAACCCTATGATTCTATGAAGACTGCACGTATGCTTGAATGCATGTTCTTCTAACACTGTTACCATTAATGATCTGCAAAAGGGTCTCAACATACACTGTATGGCTAAATCAGTTCCCAAGACTGCAGTACGTGGAAGCAGTTCAAGTCAGCTGAATGCACGAACTACTATAAAACTGAGTGTAAGGCTTTGAAGCAGAACAAAGAGGGCCAGCAGCAACAAGTAGTTCCAACAAGTTTCTCAATTATCAGCGTACATTCCAAAGTTTTGGCACACGAAGAAGTCCATATAGGAGAAGTTGCTAAGAGAGCACAACCGCTAGTTACTCCATCAACTAACTGATATGAGACAGCTTGAACACTGGCATCCCTCTAGAAGCACTACTGATCTCAATTTCTCCAGTTCAAGAGGAATTCAGATACTGCCATAGGAAAGACATAAAGAGTCCAATAATTATTGGAAGAAGTGTGAAATTTTAGAAGGAAGCCCTTCACAGGTCAAAACAGCCATTGAAGTCACCCAAGGAAGCTCACTACCCAGAGTTTTGTTTATGGATTCGTCTGGACACCGCCCTAAAGTTATATATTGAACAGGAGTGTGACAGGCTGACACAAACAACTGAGATAATGGAGAAATTCGGCCACCTCAAGGGGGGGAGCTGAACAGGGCATACGCCGGTTGCTTCTGACATTCCAGTGACGAAGGTTCAAAAGGATCTAACAGAAAGTGAAGGAGATGGAAGAACAGAGCTACTAAGCCAGGTCAGAAGCCAACATGAGAAGGAATGAATATAATGGTTGCGACACCAAAGAGGAAAGGGCTTTAGGAAGAAAACTAAGCAGCTGTGTTTTAGCAAGGTTGAGCTGTTGGCTGGACAATAAAGATTATGCTTCAAAGAGACATGTGAGTATGCAAGCCAGAGCAGAGCAATGGATTTAAACGCCACTGGAACAGAGATGATCGCTGAATCAGGGTAGATGGAATCTGTTTAGGGCATGAGATAGAAGAGATCTTTGGGCAGATCAAAACCTGCCTACATCTCTCTTCTGAGCAGGATGCATCTGTTTCAACTGTACACACTTCGGAAATCGTTCCAGTTGGGAACTGTCCTGCAAAGCACACGCCAGTAGGTTCGCCATCTCTCCATTAAGATCCAGAGATCATATACTGTAGCTTCTAAAACTAGGACAGCTGCTAAACGAAAGTTAACCTGAACAATAACTTTAGCTGAACTCCGGTCATAAGGACTGAATATAACGAGATAAAGAATCCAAAAAGGCCATTTACAATGAAATTCATCGCACTATGAATGCCATGCTTAGCTGCTTTATAACATATAATTAATGCTCCCATAAAAACCAAGCACTCTAGACTCTGCTCGTGCCCATGAAGTTCTTGAAGTTGGGCATGGAGATAGAATGGCTGCAACCCCAAACACTGCCCTTTGAGAAACTTTAATGACTTTTCCCCCCAGCTCATTTGTCCATTGGCTGCCATAGGCCTTGTTCTATAATGTGCTGCATTTGGGGATCCCTTATCCAAAAATCAGCTTCAACACCTGCCAAGCCAAACGGACATATTCAAAGGTATGGATCAAATGAACTTGCTGTTAGAGTGATAAGGGTCTATCTCAGCAGGTATCCATCAGTACACGGGCAAGGAGTCTGCAACTGCTGACCGCAGGGCTATTAGGTAATTCACCCTTCTTGCCTGCCAGGAAACAACCACTTCGGTGCAAGGACAGCTATCCTGGATCAGACTAAAAGCCTGGCTTGTCCAGCATGCTCTTCTCGAGCTGGTTACCCAAATGCCTAGAGCAAGCTGACAAGAAGGTGTAAACACAATGGCTCCCCCTGTTCTCATTCTCGTTCCTAAGAGGCTGGCTGTTCCTGATACTCAAGGTAGCCATCATGACCTATAGTGATTAATAGCCTTACCCCCAAGTATCTGCTGAATCCCTTTGAATTGTCCCCCCTTCCACCTCCCACAGGCAGCTGGGACTACAGTACATCTACTGGTAGCAAATTCCATAGCTGAAGTCCTGGGTGTGCCTGCATCTTCCTGCTACCTGTCTTGCCATAAGCTTTTGAAGGGGGAAGGATAGAAGGGTGCTGTTTTTGCTTAAGCCATTCTCTTTAGAAGCTATCCAAACCCACGGGTGGTGGATTTCAGAGCTGCTGCTCCTTCCCAAGAGGGAGGGGGCACATTCCAGAGAGATAAACGATTGCTCAGTCTGGGTTCTGCTAGTGGGAAAGTTAAGAGGTTCAATGTAACTCTACCTTAGAACCGTTGCTGAATATTTACCCATAGGTCAGTTAGAGAACCTTTAGTCTGGCAAGATTCTGTTTTAATGGCAAGAGCAATAAAGAAACTAGAGTTGGGATTTCAGCTCAGCGTGGTTCTTTGCCTGTTTCCCTGACACCACATGTGCAATTTGGCCAGACAAGATGATGAATGTGACACAATGGAGAGCAAAGGTATCCACACCTTATAGCTAGGGAGTGTTTCCAGCTCAGGCAATAATGGAGCAAAGAAGCTTCTTATCAGTGGCAAGCAACCCTCTCTCTTTTCTAGGAGCACTAGGTCTTACATGCCCTGACGTGTGAATCCGTAACACAGGTTAGTTGAGACTCTCCCTTAAAAAGTCAGCTGGTTCAGGATACAGCAACCCTGTTCCTCTCTGGTGCTGGCTAGAGAGAGCACGCAAACCAGTGCTTATGAGCCCTTCTGCAGTGTCCAGGTTTTTTCTCCCCAAGCTCTGAGATCACTTTGATGGAGAGCTATGGTTGTCTTGACTTCTTCTGGTTTGAAATGCTGAGAGCAACGACTGAAAACCACTGCCCCGAACTGCTGTAAATTCTGAAGCAAGAAAAGATGCCTCATATCCCCCATTACCCACCACCAACCACAGAGAAGAGCAAAGGAAAGATAAACCAAGCATCCTGGTTGTGGCTCCTCCATGCTGAGAAGAAGGGAGAAACTGACCAAACACTTGTCTATTTCACCCAGAATTCTTTTGTCACAGCTATGAAGAGAAGCTGCAAAGCTGCCAGGCCAAAATTCCCCTTACAAGATCTTAAAATCAAGAGCTACAAGACAGGAGGAAGCAAAAGCTCTCTCCAGTGGGGAAATGGAATACAGAGCTTTATTTTATTTTATTTATAAAAAAAGAGCAAAAAACAAGACAAAAACTCAGCTGTGCAGCTTTTTCAAATGTACCACACCTGAGCCCAAAATAGCTAATACTGCTGACAGAGGAATATCAAGGGCACAGCAGCATTCAAACCACCACAGAATTCTCATGCTGAAGTGCCTTATAGGATTGCCGTTAGCTTCCAATCTCATATTGGTTAGGCAGAGACTTCCCCCATATTTCTTTTGAGCACCACTGCCCATCTCAGGTAAAATCAGTTACCACTAAAAAAATAAAAGAGGAAACCTCAGGTTATGAAGCTTTATTAAAATAAAGACCCTTCTCCTGCTAAGCCGCTAAGAATCAACCTTTCACAACATAGGACTGTTTTTGAAGGTTCCATGTTGTGTTTGATTTGGCTTTTTTATTAATATTTAATATATTGGATTTTTACTTATAAAGTTTTATGGAAGTTTTAATAGCTAAGAGGTACTTTGGTACAGCTCAGAAATATGAAGAGGGCCAACAGAGATATATGCAGGACTGCAATAACTAATGGGTTGTGCTTACTATCAACACCCTATTAAGTTCACAGCAGAGGTTACTCCTGCTAGCAGAAACAGCATCCATACAGCCTTTTAGGCATGCCAAAGCACTTTGAATCGCATTCTAACCTTCACTAGCACATTCTGTATGGCAGCACCAATCTTTAATTGCAGATCATTTACTGCCCACCCATTCCCAGGGAACCCTGCCTCGCAAGGTGGGAAACAGGAAGCATGTGTCAGCAACACAAGAAAAGAATATCTTCCCTTACCAGTGATCCTGGAAAAGATCTCCCCCACCCCACCCCACCCCACCCCACCCCACCCCACCCCACCCCACCCCACCGGCCTGGTTTTATAGAAGAGGCAATCTTCAGCTGGAGCATGAGGAGAAGAAAAAGGTTAAAGGTACGGAAGGATTCAGGATGTTGAGAAGGGGCGTATGCAAGTGAGTGGATATCCCCTACAGATAATCCCCAGACAAATATACCTTTGGGGAGTTGCCAGGGCATCATCACCCCTGGACTGTGGGCTGACAGTGGCTTGCCTCATGAGTTAACAAAGAGTGAGACTTGAACCAAGAACTTCACACCCAATTAGGCTCAACCAGTTAGCCATTAGGCTCAACTATTACTCACCCATTACATCTCTCCAATGTCCAGAAACCATTTACAGTAATTGCAAAAGTTTAGATAGCAGGAAAAGTTAGAACAGTGCTTGAAAATGTATAAACAGATGCAACTGAGCCCATGGTTGGAAAACTGAAAAGCTATAGTTCATCCTTAATAAAGCATCTTCTAATATTACTATGATTCTGACTTTACTGTGTATGTTGCTGTTCCTCGCTGTGCTGCAACATTCAACTTTTAAGACATCACAATGCACTGTGGAAAGAGAGAAGGATCAACAGATCATCCCGAGGTCATGAAGCAGGCAGTGGTGACATTTTACAGACAGGCATGGTTAAATCAACATGAATCTTGTTTGTTCTGCAAAAAAACAAAGGATTGGATAAACTATTGTTTTTCAGTAAGCCCTTCCTTCCTTCTTCTAAGAGGAAAAAAAAAAAATCACAAACGCTACCTAGTTTCCTTAGAATCCATGGCAGTGGAACAAGAATGAAAGGTGGCTGATTTATATTATACCCCAGTAGCAATCTTCCCTTTAGAGCAAGAAAATAGTCCAGGGAAAATGAAATAATTGCGCCCCGAGTGAGATAATTGAGGAAAAAATTGTGTTACATCTGTTTTTGTGTAACATTTCACCGGTCTTCAAAATACATTTAGAGTAACAAAATAAAATGCAATACTGATTCCTTGTGCAGGAGGAAGAACCTGATTTTGTACAATACTGATTTGAATATTGGACACTTTCTTAGGAAGGAGACTGAAAGCCGGAGTGTGTCTAGAGGAGAACCGCCAGGAGAGGCCTGGAAGGAAAGACCAACGTGGAAAGGTTGGGAGCGCTGGGCATGCAGAATGTGGAGAAGAAAAACCTGGGGAGAGATGTGACATCCATCTTCAGGTATGAAGACTGGCTACGTAGAGGACAGGCAGAACGGCTCGGAGTTATTCCAGAAGTAAGGACAAGAAACAAAGAGTTTAAACTGCAAGCAAGCAGAGTTTGGTTGGATATCGGGAAGAATTTTCCAGTGGGAAGAAGGGGCTGGAACAGAGCATGGAACAGACGGTCTTGGAAGGTGAAGGAGTCTGCTCACTGGACTTCGTAGGGACCGGATCACCATCTGCCTGCCCTGAAAGATCCAGCAGAGCGGGCATGCCCTGGGTCCCATCCTTGACACAAGCTCACCTGACGGGTCCCAGGAAGCGTGGCACTTGCCCTCCGGAATAGCTTTCCTACAGAGCTTTGTTCTTCTCCAAACCTGTTCTCTTTCAAGTGAGCCTTGAAGACGCGGCTCCTTCCCCGGCCGCTGGAATGAGAATTATTTTCAGAGGTCTTTTTCTTATCAGACCTGGCTACTTTTTTAAAAAATCTGATTCTGCTGTCTTACTGAGATGGGGTGAGTTTCGCAGGACGGGAGGTTTGCGTTGGCGTTTTTTACTGAAAGCCACCCAGAGCTGGTCGAGTTGGGTGGCTCTGTCAGTTGGATTAAATAAATGAGTGTGTCAAGGATGCTGTAGCACTGGATTCCTGCACCAGGCAGGGGACTGGACTAGATGATCTCCAAGATCCCTCCCCACTCTTACATTCTGGGACGCTATGAAACACATTTTCTGAGCATGCATTTCATTACGCATCACTACTTCCAGCGGATTGGACAGAATAAAAAAGTACTTTGCTCCTTCATCATGCAGCCGTGGGGCTTAGATTCAAGGTGAAAAGATTACTGTCCAAAGCGTAGCATTTGAAAGAAAAGCAAGCGAAACAGAAAGGGGAAAAGCTCCCAACAAAAAGCAATCTTTTTCACCACAGGAGCAATGTGAAGAACAGATCAACCAAGTCAAATCTAACATTTTCTCTGTGTGGTCCTGAAAAAAAAATTAGTACTCTTTTAAGTATAATGCAGCGTTTCTCAACCTTGGCTACTTTGAGATGTGTGGAGTTCAACTCCCAGAATTCCCCAGCCAGCATGGGAGCAGGATTCTGGGAGTTTAAGTCCACACACCTTTACAGTTACAGTACTGAGGTTGAGAAACACCGGTACCCTGGACGATCTGGAGACACAACAGAAGTCAAAGGAAAACTGCAAAACCGCACCAGGATAGAGCAGTGCAGGGGCCCATTTGGGTCACAAGAGAAACTGGAGTCCTTGGAGAGAAGGGAAATAAAATTTTGTTGAAGTTTGCATGTGTGGAGAGTACCCTAACCCTAGCTGAGATACACCTCTGAGGTTGCTTTATCTGCAGATCACAGGGCTCTGCACAAATATTGGAGATTAGCTCTTCATGAGCTGAAAGCCAGCCACAGTGAAGATGGAAACAACAACAACAACAACATGAAACTAGCAACTGCCCAGAGTCCCCCGATGGGAGGAGACAAATTAGATATATAGATATAGATATATAGATATATAGATATAGATAAATAAATCTTACCAAAGACAGAAACCATGGGGGAGTGGGCTTTTATTCATCCATACGTAGAAGATTTTAAAGCAATCTCTGCATGGTCTGCAGCAGAGAAATAACTTATGAGCAGATGAAGGATAAGGATTTTTTTTTAAAGTCTGAAGCATAAGGCCTTGCTCTCCAATGCACAGACACTCTGTTCCAGATGTTCCAGGAGACCTTAGTGCACGGTATTTGTGGAAATAGAATGATCTTGCCAGCCAAGGTTGAGACATTTAATATTTCCACCACCATGCATCAGGATAGGAAAATGGAGATTGAATAAGTTTCCTGGTGAAGGGCAAGGCCTCTGTGATCCCATCTGTTCAGACAAGAGACCGAGAGAAGTCTCAGAAAGGCCTTCTTTAGGGTCCTCTCTTGCCACACCAACCCACTTTTATGAGGTGTCTGCAGGTTGAGATCAAAACAGTCAAGATGGTGCTCCACCTGTCTTTTATGCGTATCACCGGCATCCTCAGCTCAGCTCCAGGCAAGGCTACTGCAGTTTGTCCTACATGGAGCAGACCTAGTTTAAAATAAGCTCTTCTGCCTAAACCAGAAAAGGGAATCGTGTGTTACCCACTGTGTTTGCTAATTCTCTTGCAGGATGCTGGGACTATTTTTAAGGTGATCATTTCCAAGCAGAGGAAACCCAGATAATCCAAGAAATCTGCAAGGGTGGCAGGTTATATCTGCAGAGAGGTTGGTAAGTAAAGGACCAGTGACAGATCCTATGCAAAAACGAAAGAAGGCGATCAAGACTTCCAACTCTTCCCATTTTGTTAGATAACAGAAGAACAATTCCCGGCTCTGAAGCACAAATGTGTCCTTCATCAAAGGCTGCTGGTTCTGGGCTTATTTGAGGTTGTAATGAGATAAATCCACTATATAGACATCTGTTAGGCAACAAGAGGCAATGGCATCCATCTGTTGCAGAGATACGGCACTTATTGACAAGTCAGATTTGTATCTGCTAGGAAGTCAGCATTTCTACTTTTCTGCAGATCCATCCAGGGACATTTCATTGTCCAAGGAAGTGGCTTGCATGCTGTTTTTTCCTCTTCAAAAGCTACAAGCATCAACAGGAACCAATCCTGCGCTGGCAGGTAAGCCTGGCTGTTTGAAGAGATAGTGACAAGTGGGTTAAGCAGAAATTTTTGTTAGCTCAAGGAGAGGGAAGAGAGAAAAACCTTGCCAGCCAACTATTTGCAAACCGAGTTCATTTGAGGCTGTCAAAGTGTCAGTTTAAAACGGCTCAGAAGGAAGGAAGAGGAGAGGACAGAACAAGCAAGACGGCACGCAAGTCAATTTGAGAAGCTGACGGGGAGCCTCGAGGTGTTATTAAATGCACCTCAAGGGGCCGAGAGCAATTCACAAGAGTGTCGTGTTTTAGCAGCCCCAGTTGAATGTAGCCACGGCTGGCACCTGCTTCTGAAGAGCTCAGAAGTTTGAAGAGCCATGCATGATGGGGGTCATGTTGGAAAAGAACTGACAACCCCAACCCCCAAGAGTAAAACAATGGGCCTTCAAGGCAGAACTGGGAAGGGGGAATCTACAGGAAGCGGCTGTTGCTGCTGCTCAGGGAAATTTCCATCAAATTTGATATTCTTTTGTGGCTTTTGTGACACAAAACACAGAGGGAAGCAAATCCACTGGGTTGCTGTGCAGCTGACACAGGTGCACGTGCAATTTCAACAGGGTTGTAAGTAAAGAGGCTGCCAATAATGTGTTTTCAACAAGGAGTACGGAAATGATTCCTTGTCACCGGCACATGCCCCTTCTTGGTCAATGATCAGAACAGTGGCGCCATCAACAAATCTTCTGAAGGATCCGACATTTCCTTTCCCAGAAGGATCACCATAACAACACATATCCAAAGGCAAGAAAATTGCAGTGAAATTTTGAGTTTGACATTTCCCACCAACTCAAAATACCAAGGAGGATTGACACTCAAGCAAGACGGGGCCTCCTTGATGCACCCAAAATGAGAATAGCTGCCAAGGAAAAATGACAGAAATTCTTCCAAGAGCAAAAGTCCCCAAGGAAGATATATGAAATTTGTATGTGCACAAAACGTTTTGTGCTTGAGAGTGAAATGTTCCACCTGAACGTTTCAGAGGATTTCAAGTTCAAAATGGAGCTGTCCTGAGTTTCTACCACTTCTAAGGTAAAGGTAAAGGTTTCCCTTGACATTAAGTCCAGTTGTGCCTGACTCTAGGGAGTGGTGCTCATCTCCGTTTCAAAGCCGAAGAGCCGGCGTTTGTCCGTAGACACTTCCTCTGTGGTCATGTGACCGGCATGACCACTTCTAGAACACTTGAAATAGCCATTTTGCACTCAGGATGGAATGTTGTATGAAGTTTTGTGCTCATAATGGCGCAGAACAATACACGTTGCTCTTCCTCTCTCTCTCTCTCTCTCTCTCTTTCTTTCACAAATTTATATGGCCGCCCAACTCACACACAGTGACTCTGGGCAGCTTTATCATGTCCTTAGCACACCCCATATTTAACCAAGTTAGCTAAAGATCTAGCAAGTACATTTACACAACTTGTAAAACTGTAATACGATTTTTGTAGTTTGGACAATGCATAAAACCAAGCCTGTTTAGTTTATGGTTCTGTGCATTGTGGAAACACCAGATTCAGTAGTCAAATGAAATGAATCCTTCTACTTGCTAGATCAGTCCCTCAGTGACACGTTCAGACATGCTCAGACCAACACAGCTCACCCCTTTTTCTACAATGCAGAGCCACAGTGCTAATCTTGAGTTGCCTCCAGCCCAGCAAGACAGTAAGTCTTACCCTTCCATGGGTAATCTCTTAAGAAAAGAATATTATCAATAAATGTTTGAGCTCAAGAACTCTTCACTGAGAAAGATGGTTCAAAAGTAAAGAGAGGGATGGGCAAGATCATTAAAAAAAATAAAAGAGAGGCCAATTCTGCACTGAGTTACAGCTGTGCAGAAGTTTGCAGACATGCGCATTCAGGCAGGTGCAGATGTTTCTGGGGCAAAGAAGGATGAACAATGCCACCAGCCCACCACTCCCAATTTTGGACATAGAGCATCCTGCTAGACTCAGACTGGTTAGAGATGGATCCTGCAGTCCAAAACTCCTAGAGGAAAGCAGGTTGGGGAAGGCCAACCTATAGTATATCTTGCTGGTAGAGAGCCAAGCAGCTCTTGCCTCTTCTGAGTAGCTAGTTATATATTTGGCTACAGCCAGATATAAGGACTGGAGACCCCTCCAGCTTGAAAGATGTTGCCGATGTTGTACAGTCATCATCCTGACATAGGTGATCCCCTGGCTTTCTGGATTCCGAGGGGCCTTGTGGATGAGCTCTATACTGAAATACTGTAATCTTCAAAGAACTTGCAGAAGCACACAGTCAAGGAGAAAGCTTACATTAGCCCTGGTGTCTCAGGTTTTGACCTTCCATGAACCTTAACTCCTAGCCACCTTCCAGAATTGCATTCAGTCTACACCAGAAGCCCTTCATTAGAAACCTGGAAAGGAAAACAAAAGCTTTGCCATTCTTGGGCCTTGGTCTGCTATGAACCCCTCTAGCGCTGATTTCTACATCTGGTCTTTCCTTCTGCAGGAGCTCAGACAAAAGCTTCCCCGTTCATTTTTCACTCCCATGACTTCCAGCCTGTGGGTTAGGGTTGGGCTGTGAGTGACTGTTCTTAAATCACCCAGTGAGCTTCTATGGCTGAATCTGGACATGAACCAGGTCTCCTTGCCCTTCGCCCAATACAGTAACCACCATACCATACATTTCAGCCTCCTGCACCCTCATGGATAGCAGGAGCCCGTCTCCCTAGGGAGACTAGCACTGGTTTCTTGCAGCTTTCACCTGGTTTTTTGTAGCTATATCATCAGACCCTGAGTATTGTGAGGTCAGACAGCAACACTTGGGCAGGAAGTGCAGTCCACTTTCAAGTCTGGGTGACCCCTTGCTATCAGTCTGTCCAAAAAATAGCTCCCTTCACTGCACCAGATTGTGGCTGATGGTTACCACTACCCTGCTTGGGCTTGCAGTGGGCCCGGTGGGCCCAAAACATGGCTGCAATGATGCCAACTACCAACCTCTCTACCTAGCAGAGAGCAAAGGCCACTGTTACTACTAGTCTCTGTCAGGCTAACTACCTGGAAACAGGGGTGAAGGTGGAGAACCTGGCGTCCTTCCTCCCAGGCCTATGAAGACGAGTGTGATGATCGGGGTAACTCCAATCCAAGGATGGTGACACTCCTCACCTCCTCCCAGGTGAGATTCCAGCAGGAAGGGGGAACTGGAGGAGAGGGACTGGGGAGGTACAGGTGGAAGAACAGGTGGGAGCCAGACTCAGAGGCCAAGCCTAGAAATATCTCCCCACACCAGGAAGACAGATTAGAAATATTCTGAGTGCCAGGGTAGGCTTGCACTGAAGTTTAGCATTTCATATTTTTATTTGATGGCACATCTATCTGAATGCAGCTAATGGAATAGAGATACTTTATAGAAGTGAACACATTAAGTTACTTAATAAAAATCATTTTGTTCCTTTCCTTCTGTGTTAACCGAGTGCCTGACCCAGGCTCCACCCAGTTATGTCCCTTCACCGACTGAAAGAATTATGGTAGAACTTCCAGTACCTAAAGGGCTGTCAGAGATAGGACAAGAACCAACTGCTGGAACTTTAACAGAGGGGGACCGTGTGGTTACTGGAGCCAACTCCCGCAAACCCTCAGCCCTTGAGAGAAAGGAAGCCGCTCAGAATGTCTCTCCTGACCCTTCAAGGTAATTCCTGCAGAGTAGGGGGGACTCTACTTGTCCAGTTCAGTGGGGTTTGTGTCGGGCAAGTTTCCATAGATTCACGGCCTCTTTGCCACGACCCAGCCAGGCACGAGGTCTTCAAGCAAGATCGGTTGGCTGCAAGGAAAAACGGATTTATCACAGGGTACCGACACAGCCAAGATCTTTGCAGTGCAAGACATGCACTGCTTCATTATTAGCACGGCATCTGCCTGTGCGACATTCAGCACAGTCTTAAAAGAAGCCCCATACCCCCCCACCCCGCTTTTCCTGGCCCAAGATATGCATATGCAAAAATCCAGCTGAAATACAAGGGCAGAAGAGCAGAGTGCCAGGGGGGAAAAAAACAGAAGAAGAAGATCACCTACCCCAGATGCTGGGAGCGTGCAGAGAGGCAGGTGCTGAGCATATTGATCTTGCAAAATAATGTGTGCAGTGTGGGGTATTTCAGCACGTAGCAGACCATCTGCATCGGAGAGATGAAGTATCTTTTAAAGACCTGCAACTGGAGATGGTTTACCTTTTGAGGGTACCTTGAAGTGCCTTTCACACTATGAGCAAGCTGTGCAAAGGAATTGGGCAAGAACAGACAGATCCAGGCCTTTCACCCAAGAAGCTGTCTGCCCCAGTCTTGAAAGCAAGGCACCGAGGGCATGGCCACACCTACGTGCCACCTGTATTAGGCAGGTGCAGAAGCATTTTCCCAAGGTATGGCTTTCACGTAGCAAAAGTTCTCGGTTTCCTTTTCAGAAAAACAATCCTAAGCTCAGATGGCAGTAGTGAAAGCAGAGCAGCGTTGTATGAGCTCGCTAGAACTGGGAATGGGCTACCAAACTGGCCACAGGAGGAGCATGCATGAAATATTTTACACACCTGGAGCCCGCTGTAAGAATGGAGAACTGGGCTCATGCTGGGACCTAGCAAGGCACTTCTTAGTCCTGGAGGGTTGGTAAGAGACAAGGTCTCTTTCGGGGCACAACCTGGAAGTCAACCAGTGGGCCTGAAGCAACGAACATGGAGGGAACATGTGAGTTCAGTGCTGAAGGCCTGGTTTTTCAGAATCTCAAGCTCCATCTCTAGTATTTCTCATTCAAAACTATCAGTCACAGCAGCAGGAAAAAAACTCTAGCCAGGGATTCTGAACTGCTGCAAGGCCAAAGGAGTCAGAACGGATCAAAACCGGTTGCTGGAGGCATCTTCTCAACCAGAAGCCCAGTTCCATAGCCCTGCTTTGGAGGACCCATTGCTCTGAGTGATCAGAAGGAGCTCATATGTTCCATCCCAGGAAAAGATCACGGAGGGGGGAATAGGATATCACTCTTCAGCCACCTGAAAGGATTGGCAAGTTAAAAGACCTATCCCCCATCAACACAGAGGGCAGAATAGAGAACATCGGACTGAGGTGACAGGGTAAAAGACAGGTTCTGACTGAAGGCTAGGAAAAATGTCCTAATAGGAAGAGCAATTCAACAGTGGAGCCAAATCCCCAAAGAAGCAATGATGGGCTTTCCTTCTTTGGATGCATTCAAGAAAAGGTTCAACAGCCATCTAGTGGCAAAGCAATTTACATTCCTGCCCAGAGCAAGGGGGCTGCACTTAAGAGCTTCAAGGGCTCCTTCCAACCTAGGACTGCACATTCTTCCTTGGGAAGGCTGGAGGGAAGCTGCAGTGTGACCCAGAATCCCACGAGAGAAGAACAAGGCAGCCCAATAGCCGTGGAGAAGCAGCAATCTTCTGGGGGGCGACTGAATGGGATTGGGGACATGGGTCCCTTTCCCTTCCCCACAGCGATCCAGGTGCAAACCACTAGTTCTCCACTGCCATGAACAGGGTGGTATCATGTGATGCTGAACAGAGATGCTAGACAAAGGGGCCTTGTCGCTTCTCCCTCCCTCTAAGCAATCTTGCACCAAACCACCAAGGCCATGCTAGACTCCAAATCAGGTAATCAGTGATCTGTTTCTGCCACACCCTGTCGCCGGCTGCTTAGCTGGGAGTGCGGAAAAAGTGGGCAGATGACCCCGCTTGCTAAGCAGGTTGCAAAGTATCTGCTTTGCCGGTGGCATTGTCTTGCAAATCAATGTGAGTTGCTCAGGAGGAGAAGGGACAGCACTGATCAAATCCTTTGATAATTAGAGGAAGATCAAAACGATCCTACAAATAAATGGAGAGAAAGCAGATTTTGGAACGAGAAAGGCAGGACTCACATTTGCCCTCAGCAGCTTTCTCTGGGCAGGGTGAAAAACATGACTTCCCCCACCCACCCCCAAACGAGGCTCATTTCTCTTTGTTCTTTCCTGAAGGCTAAGTCACGCCATTCACACCAGCATGCCTCAGTTTCCCCATTAAAGGCTTGCTTCTTGTAGGGACCTTGCCTCTTATTTGACACATGCTGGCGAGGCTCACGCGTTCCTTCCTCTCCTATTCTTCTCACAGATAATAGAGAATAAATTGCAATTAGATTGGGTAATTGTAGATAATTAACTCAAAATGAGAACTTAATTATAAAAATATGTTTTTGAAATATTGAGGGTAGCATTTATTTTCTTTCAAACTCTAATATCTCATGTGAGCAAGTTTAATACTTTAAATACTGTTCACCTGTTTCTTTTCTTTTCTTTTGAAAATGAAAGAAACAAAAAATGGCTAGGTTATTCTTTTTGATTTTTTAAAAAGCCCCTTGCTTAGTTGAGAAACACAATTAAGGTATTCTAGAACAAACCAGGATGCATAGAACAAACCAGGATTTCCTTTCCTACTCATAAGAATGCAACATCTTTGTTTCTTTTATTTTACATTCTCCTCTAAACAGCTAAACAAAACAAAACAAGTGGATTTTTGACTTTCAACAATATCATCTACCTGCCTAGCTTCAACTTCCAGCCCTGGTCATCATATGCCCTCCTTCCAGAGTTTGAAGCAAACAACCCTTCCATATTCAAATGAATAAAAGAGACAAATGGAGTTGTCGCCTTAGCCTTCTCTGGTTTTACATTAGATTAAATTATTTAGGGCGCATTCATCTGGTAACCTTTTGCAGAGCTGATGAATGAATACAGGAAACAAACTTCCTGACATACTGCTGCCAGACTTCATAACTACCTGGCACAGAGATGGGGCCATGCGTCAAGGCTGAAAAATTACTGCATGGTCCATCAAGGGACGAGAAAGAGTCAAAGAGACCCACCACCAGAGGCCTATAGGAGAGAATTGTGTTAGACTATGGTAGCCAAAAATCAGGAGGAGCCTGGTAGCACCTTTCAGACCAACAAATTTTATTCAAATTTGCTCGCACCCTAGAGTCCCACCCACCAGCTTGGAATTTTATAGCCTCTTGGATTTTATATTTATTTATTGCATTTTAAAATTGTAATGAGTTTGATTTTATGAGATTTTAACGTTTATGGCCGTAGTTTGATTTTATTGTAAACCGCCCAGAGTCCCTCTTTTGGGGGAGATGGGCGGTAATTAAATTTGAATAATAAATAAAATAAAATAAAAGGCGTCAGCTTTCATGAGTCATAGCTCCCTTCATCAGATACTATATTTAGCTTGCCCCTTAGAGATTTAATAGAGAGCCATGAACTTTGAGACACGTTATGTTAGAGAGTAAGTTTTTAATCTCCACCTATGATCCTCTTGTAGATGATTTGCTAAACAATGCATGTTACAAAGACAGCTAGCAAGCTTCCAATCTTCTGTCAAAGAATCATTATCTTCTGCTAGAGTTCCCACAGCTTGAGTGACAGAGATCCAGAGGACACAGCACTAGAACCCAGGTTTCTCCTACCTGATGCCCTCTGTACTTGCAACCTCGTCATTCAAGGCAGCATCCTCAGAGTTTCACCCATTGCAACTGGAGGACTCCAACTTGAGAAAGCTGCTTTTAGCTGTATGAGAAATAAAACTGTATTTTCTTATCAAGAATAGAGAAGCCCCAATGATTTCTTGTGAGCCTGACCAGCATTTGCAGCAGAGAACTTCTGCACCTAGACAGTTAAGGGAGATAAGAGAGATTTCAGAGCAGAAATCAGAAGCTCTAGCTCACAAAAGCTCATGCCTTTTAATAAAACGTGTTAAGTCTGAAAAGATGCTACCAGGCTCCTTCTGATTTTGGGCCACCATCTGAGGGAATCTCAAAGGCTCATCCTGCATATATTACATCACCTCCTCATCCACTGATGCATTTTTAATCCACCTGTTATCAAAGGATACCTGATACTCAAAGGATAGCTGATGCTGGAGGGTAGATTCTTTAACAGAATAAGTATGTATATACCATCTTCACACTTGCACCATCTTTAATCCCAGAGTAGGGCTCCCAAATCAGATATGCAGATCTCAGCACAGAACCGTAAGATCAAATTCATGACAAGCAACTTGATTCCAAAGGCACAATGGATATCTACAGCCCAACCTTGGGCTTGTCAACTCAGAAATAAATCCCAGTCCATTCAAGGAGCTTTCTCTCATAGTATGTTGAGGATTGCAGTCACATAATATTGCTCAAGGAACTCCTGTGTCTAAGAGAACACGCAGTGAGACAAAACAAAAGGTAAGACACCACCTGCTCACCTACCATCCCAGGATTGTAAAACTTTGGGATGCTGGACATTTTGTTATTTTCAAAGCATGTCATGAGCACGTAGAAAATGCCCATTCACAAAATGGCCCCAGTAGTGGACCAGGAAAGTGAAAACCTATTGATCTGTCAGAAGGTAGTATTTATGAGGATGCTCCCCTTTGTCCATTCAACCTTCTTAGGATGCCAACGTCCCTCTGTCCTTTCTTTGGAGCCAGTGGACACCTTTGCAAGCAAAGCACCTTCCTTTTGCCCTCCTTAGGAATGTCTCCAGGGCCCAGAGGCACTCAAAGAAATAAAAATGATGCAGGAAGATGATGCTTTGCAGCACAGCCTGCTGGTTTCCCATTCTTTAAAATAAGTAGAAACCCAGGGAGATACTCATAGGCACTGCACTGGAGACCTCAGCACCATACTGCAGCCTTAGCATGCCATAAGCGACCTTAGGACAACAGCTAGAGGCCAACTTCGCAAGTGAATAAGAGAGTGGGAAGTAAGAAAAAATGATCTCCTGCCCAGAACCTTAAAGGAAACCATCTTCAACTGTACCAATAGAAGAGGATCTCTGTAGCTCAGGGTTGAACTGCAGAGTCCTTGATGCTCTCTGAGCTTGGCTGTTGGCTTGCAGACGTTTCGTTGCCCAGCAAGCAAACAGCCAAGCTCAGAGAGGACCAAGGACTCCACATCTTCAACTGTGCTGAAGTCTGCCCAGTCAGTCCATCACTTCCTGCACATTCCAGGGCCAAGGTGCTTACTGACATTCACACCTCTTGGAGGGGAAGGCAAACAGCAGCCAAACCCAAGGGTACTCTCACATTGGGCCAAAGGCCTCAGGGCCAAATGTTAAAATTCCTTTAGATTGTACTAATCTTGGAGATCATGGAAGCCATTTTCTCCTTTCTCATGGCTTAAGCAACAACACGGGGAGCCTACGCTCAAGCACAGCGAACCAGAGAATTTCAGCTACAAGTTGTAATGTCTCAGTAAGCCCCCAGGAACACCTACAATCCTGGTACTACTTTCAGCGAGTACTGCTAGTCACCTTCTTTGGAGCTGCCAGACTCTCAAAACAGCTAGGACCAGCCTCCCATCACTGACGTAACTAAGAACTTATTGTTTCCTTAGTGCGTGGTTCTTTGAGTGCCGCCTGCCTCCTGCCAAGCATTCCACGTCCTTGTCCGTCTCCAGGCCACCAGCTGTCTCCTGCAGCTCGGTTACCTCAGCCAGGGAATGAGGCTCAGAGAAACGTGGCCCAGCCTGGGCAGTTCATCTCCAGCAGCAGAGGAGGAGAGAGCAGCAGGTCGCAAGACTTGGGACTGGTCTTCTGAACCAGCCAAGGCAGCTCAGGACAAAAGGAGCCCCTCAGGCGGACGACAACTTAAACTCTAACCTCAGATGAAGGGCCGGAGGTCCTCGGCTTTAAAGGCCTTTGACTACGCACTTTTTATTTGGCTGGCTGAAGTTCAGCACTTACCGCATCTGCCACTAAAGATCTGGCACCGTGACTAGATGCTTTTGATGAACCTTAGAGAGGGAATGCAGTTACTGCATGTTAATCACACGAGCACCAGTTGGGTTGAAAAGCACTCTAGGAATATTTTACATAAACAGTCCAAAGTGGCTTTACTAATCTTGTCCTTAGCCCTGATCCATCTGTGCTGGATGCCCACCAGGATTCTCCAACACCAGGATCAAAGACCTCCTTCCTCTTTGCCTCCTGCTTGCAGGACTCCTGATTTAAATCCAAAAGGAGTGAAATTTCCCTCCATTTGTTACTGCAGCGAAGGCGATCAAGTATGGATTTCTGATAAACTGATACAGTGTTATATGCAATATTTAAATTATTTTTTAAAAAAGACTGCACATCATATACATGCTTACATACATATCTTCTACACCAGGGCTTCTCAAACTTTTTCTTTCATCACCCAAAACTGCTTATCAGAAAGTCCTTTTTACACAATGTAGGTAAAACACTTCAAATCAATTTAATGGGTTCATGTGATGTTATCCAAAGAAAAACCACTTTTACCCAATTTTGGGTAATTTACCCAAACTTGGGAAACACTGCTCTATTCTATTACCCTACTGGGTAAGCAACAGTATGCAAAGAACAGAAAAGTCAGCAAGAGTAAGCCAAGAAAGTAAGACATGAGATACAAAAAGCAAAAAGGAAATAAAACTAAACTGAATTTCCACCAACTTCATTCACAATACCTATACTAGGAAAACCAGAAGCCAAAAAGGGCCGAGGAAGTGATCTTTTCTTCCCAAGCACTGACGCTGGGGGCAAAGAATCTGCCTGAATTTACAAAATATGGAGAGCTCCAAGAGGACTCTGTGTAGCCAGCTCAGGGTTCAAGCAAGTCCTTTGCTTCCTACAGTAAATTTCCCTAGGATTTTACTACTGGGAATCTATTTTGCTGGGTCCCATGGAAATCTTCCAGAGTTGCAAAACCATAGCATCTGCCTACTAGTCTTGGGTTCCCATTTCCACCTTGCCTGGACTTGTATGACCTTCTCTCTCTCCCACAGTTCTGCCATCTGCAGTGCAGGCCTGTCTCACATCTCGGTCTCGTTCAGCTGCCTCTCCTTTATGGTGCCCCTGGCCTGATCCTGCTATGGCTTCGCACTGGATCTCGCTGGGTCACTTTCATGTAATTGTAGCCATTGTTAGTTTTCACCGAATTTTCATTGTGGTTGGACCGTGCCCCACTGTGGGATGGAGGGGAGGTCACATTATATGTTGCTTATTTGTTGTTTGCTTTGTAATACAAAATAACTCCGTACTCACCTTCTCCATCCTGGTGCCCCCCTCCCCCAGATATGATAGGGCAGCAATACCTCAAAACTGGGGGAATTCTAGAAGTTGCAACCCAAGCACCACCTTGCTTACAGTATCTTCTCTACTGGTTATATTATCAATGGATGTAACTTTTATTGCCCCCACCTAGAATGTTTTAATCTACACACAGAGCCAGAAAGAGAAATAAGGGGGAGAGAGAGGGCATATGCGGGCATGAAAGGAAGTGTGGGGTCATACCATGTAAAGCTCCTTAGACAAATCATAAACATTCCAGCATGCAAAGGTCAGTGACAGGCGGGAAAAGCCAAGACATTACCTGAGGCCATCACAAATTCCATTCATGGCTGGAGCCAAGGAGCCTGGTCCCATCACAGCTTCATCCATGAGCACGTCTTCTGAATTAGTAGTGTGGGTTTTAAACCTGCAAGGGAAAATGGCCACTCATCTCTGTAAGCATGCTCAAATATTGAACAAACTATCTGTGCTTTTACCCCATTATCTTTACTCCTATTTAAAGCCCTACATGACATGGGTCCAGATTACCTGAGGGACCGTCTGATCCTCGTTACATCAACCCGTCCCACCTGGTCAGGCAGAGAGGACATGCTGCGGACCCCGTCTGCAAGAGAACTCCATCTGGCGGGGTCCAGGAGGTGGGCCTTCTCTGCAGCAGCTCCCGCCCTTTGGAACACCCTTCCCCCAGAAGTGAGGCTGGCCTCCTCTCTTCTGGACTTCAGAAAATAGTTGAAAACCTGGTTTTGCCACCATGCCTGGAGTGGGGAGAGGTAGAGCCATTCTTGGGGCTGGCTGGTTCCCTAGTCCTGCCGGAACCGGTCCTGTCCCCTTTGGGTGGAATTAGATCTGCCATCACTTGGATTTCATTATATTTTATATTTATATTTATTGATATTATTCTGATTTTATGGAATTTTATACTGTTTTATTGTGAACCGCCCGGGGTCCCCCGAGTGGGGGAGATGGGGGGTAATAAAAATATGATAAATAAATAAATATTTTATACAGTAAGCACACTGAAAATATTTTGCAATTATAGATGCACTTCTCTGAGAGGACACTCCGCCAGTCTCTCTGGGGCTTTCTTCAAAGGAGTCATGAGGAGCACAGGACACTTCAGGATACTGCCCTCCTGAACAAGTTCCCCTGTTCTTTTCTAAGAAGTTGGATGGGGAGGGGGAGAATATTTCTGAATCGAAGACAACGCCACCCATTCCTGAAGTGAAAGGGAGCAGACTCCATCCAGTGCTCAGGAACTCAGGAACATTAGAAGAGAACTTCCTGAGTCGAAACTTTGTTTAAAAGGCAACCGAATCTCGTTATTATGAAGCCAAAATTCTGTAAACAGATTCCTAATGAGGCACAGATAACTCCTCTTGCTTTCTTCACTCCTCCAAGCATAACTTGGACACAGCTGGAAATGGTTCCCCCTGTCTTTTGCTAAACTTTACAAGATAGAAGGAAATCCTTCCGCCAGAATGATGGGTCACAGCTAGCTTGGGTGGCTTTAAGCAAACTAAATTCACTCATTCATTTATTTATTCATTAAATTTCTTTGCCGCCCATCTCGCGTACGACGACTCTGGACAGCTAATTCATGAAAAATAGGAATGCAATCCCTGTGAACTGGGAGGAGTGCAGTGAACTTCCATGTAGCGGTACAGGATGGCAGCTAGTTGCCAGTGCTATTGCCAAGAAGCTGGTGTTCTCAAGCATTGCTAAAGTGGTTGGCCACCTTAGGAGGTGGATGAGGTAGGCTTTGGATTGATCTAGCACAGTGTTTCTCAACCTTGGCAACTTTAGACGGGTGGGGAGGGAATTCTGGGAGTTGAAATCCATTTCTCGTGAAGTTGCCAAGGCTGAGAAACACTGATCCAGCATATGGGCTCTTGTTACTGTTCCTGCTATTCCCATTATCACTATCACAGCTGCCATTGGGGAAGGTCTTAGACTCCAACACTTAAAGCCGCCTCTTAATATAAGTATGCTTGCACACGCACGCACGCAGAAAGGCGGGATATAAATAAACAAACAAACGAAGTTCAATAGCGATAGAGGGACTTGTGTAAAACAAGCAAAACAGAGGACAGCCGGTTAGATTTTCTGAATCTATCTACCTACCCATCTCCCTCCCAGCACTGATGTACCTCCCTGCCACGAGAGCGTTAAAAAGAGAGAGAGAAAAAAGCTCCACGGCTCCGAAAATGAAGGCTGTATCTAGCTATCAGTCGTAATGGTGTGGAGAGACCCATCTATCCTCTGTGAACTTAAATCAATCGATACATGGGAAGGAGCTGAGCAGACACAATAAAGGACACCTCAAGTCCTCCTCTGGCAGCTTTTCCGTCAACTGGCACTTTGCAAAATGCGCAATCTTCTCAGCAGAAGTTGGATGGAACAGATGGGAGGATGCACAATAAGAAAAGCAAAATTGCAGAGACATTGCAGAGTCCTGTGGCTGGACAGCAGATGCCCCACTGAGTACTCTGAGCCCGCTTGCAAAACAAAAACCCTGCTTCACCAGCCATTAGGTCTCCCTTTCCTTCCTCCATTTCACTGGGAACACACGTATAGATTAAAGGTAGTTGACCATTAAAAATCCATCTGCTCCTGGTTAGCTCCTCACCTTTGCTGGTGACCCCAGTCATCTTCTAAAGCACATAGCTTGATCGTCTCTAATCAAACAATCCTTTGAAAAACCAAAGCAGCAGTTCAGGGACGCAGAGCATTGTGGGGACTCTCTGCTCCGGCTGGCTACAGACCACTCCATGCACGACTGGAATGTGGCCAGTGGCTTAAAGTCAACAAGATTTGACTGATGGGTGCCCTGCCCACTGTTAGGCCTCATTGGGGGGAAGGAGGGGGGGGTGTCTGCTAAAATAAGTTTGCTAAACTGCTTCAGGCATTCTCCACTGGACTGCAAGGGGAGGGAGGTCGTGTCTGCTGGCCCCACCCTGCTGCTTCACCTCTTCTTTCTGCAGGCCATAAGAGCAGAGCCCTTCCTATGTTTATAAGCAATTCATATCCTTTTGATCATAGCGTTACAGTTTTTTTCCAATCATCCTTCACTCCTGGGGACCCTAGGGACACATCCATGAAGTTTTCTTGGCAGTAATATGGCGGTGGTTTGCCTCTGCCTTTTTCCAAGATGGTTCTTCAACTCCTCGGCCTAACTTAGAACCCTAGGTTTTCCTGGTAGCCTCCTATCCATACACTCACCAGGCCTGGACCTGCTCAGACAAGGTCCAACGGTGCCCTCTTCATATGTTTAGACTCTGCGTCATCTAAGTCACAGAAAGGACTTGTGGGCAACCAGCATCTCACCCTTCCAAATCACCCATACGTGACTGGGGCGATGGGGAAACCACTCAACGATCATCCTTTGCACAATCGCAACATGAATTGCAGGGGACTCTCCCCCTTCAAACTGCCCTTGCGGGAAGAAGGATGCTTCTCCCACCCGCTTTCCTTCCTTCGGGTCATCCCCAGCTTTTATTTGAGGTTTCCGTCCCTTCGTTCAGGGGCCCACGCCGGCTTTTCTAGACGAGGCAAGTGTTGTTGCCTTGTGCTGTACACGCCGGTGTCTTTGGAAGAAACACTGAACGTGGAGTTGCGGACACGTACTCCTCTGCATTCCCCACTACCCAAAGCAGGCCTCTCAAGCGAGCGTTCCAGACTTTCCGTCAGAACGCTGGCCACCCGTTAAGGCTTTCCTGGGAGAACATAAGCAATGGAGCTGCTCTGAATACCTCAGAGAGGAACTGATGATGATGAGCATCTAAACCAGCTAGAAGGTGTTTGTACAATGTCCATCTCACTATAGAAGTGACTCTGGGCAGCTTACAAATAAAAATTTTACAACCATTATAAAAGTAGAAAGCACAAAAAATAGAAGATAAAAGAGGGAAACTAAAAGGCAGAGAGAGCATCTAAAGCCACCAACCACCCCCAGGGCTGTCCATCACTCTTGGACCCCCAAGCCGGCTGGCAGAGCCAGGCCTTGACACTCCTCCCGAAGGCCAGAAGAGTGGGGGCCGGCCTCACCTCCGGGGCCAGGATGTTCCACAGGGCGGGGGCCACGGCAGGAAAGGCTCTCCTCCTTGACCCCGCCAGTCGGCATTTGTTAACAGACGGGGTCCGCAGCATGCCCTTCCTGCCAGGTAGATAAAAGAGGAAGGAGCCTGCAACAGAGTAATGGCCGGCAAAAGAAACTTAGGAAGGGCCCGCCCTGATTACTCAGGTGGTAAGTAGGGAGGGCGGGAGGTTCGTCCTTCAGACCTGCAAGATCGATGTCAGCCCTCCCAGGTAAACCGGACAGGAAACATGACAAGATGAGCTACTTCTACTTTATTGTTAGGCTACTTTAACAGGATCTTGCAAGTCTGAAAGTACAAACCTCCCGCCCTCCCGATTTATTTATTTCTATGTATTTATTTTCTATCCCGCCTTTATTATTTTTATAAATAACTCAAGGCGGTGAACATACCTAATTCTCCTTCCTCCTCCTATTTTCCCCACAGCAACAACCCTGTGAGGTGGGTTAGGCTGAGAGGGAGTGACTGGCCCAAGGGCACCCAGCCGGCTCTCATGCCCAAGGTGGGACTAGAACTCTGTCTCCCGGTTTCTAGCCTGTCGCCTTAACCACTAGACCAAACTGGCTCTACCACCTGAATAGTTAGGGTGGGCCCTTCCTAAGTTTCTTTCGCTGGCCATTACCCTCCCTTGGCCTCCTTTCCTTTTATCTGATTATTCCCTAGGTGGCATCTCTTCCCGCTCCCCCCCCCCCGTCTTCCAAGGTAAGCCTCACATTCCATCACATTCTTCCACCCTTTCCTCCATATACCTGAAAGCCTGGATCATCTGACCCACTTTCTTCCCACAGCGCCAAACTTGATGTGGAATGTTTCATCACTAGCACCAGGGAACGGGAATCCACTGTAATGGCAGTGCCCGACGCGCTCTCTTGTTTTTCTCCCATCCACGTGATTTCCCCATATAGAAAAGCTCAGGGAAATTCAAACGCCTACAAGCAGCTCTATTCGCTTTTACTGCAGCCACTACGCTAAACTCCGACAGCATGCAAACCGTTTGCACGGTAGCTCTGCCCAAATGGTTCCCGCGATAGTAGATACTTAACGCAATCACACATCTTTTTAGAACTAATGCCGTTTGGTAAATTGGATAACGCGTTGTGTTTTACAAAGGTCTTCAACAGCCTGGAGAGCAGTTTGACAAAGTACTGCTCCTGCAATCCACCACCAAAGACTCTACGCTCTACCCCAGAAATGTACAGCTTGGGGGGGGAGGGGGGCAGAAGACCCAGGGATCTCCAGTGGCAGGCCCTGGACCACCCCCCACCCCAAGAAGAGGCAGGACCAGAAAAACGTACGTTTGCGTTAATGTGCAGGGCATTTAATTTTAAAAGGTCAAATGACTTAAACCCAATTAGCCAGGCCACTCCTCATTTTTTTGATACTTTTCCTTTCTCGTGTTTACAAATGGCGCACTTTGGAGGCCCAGCCAGGGTTTCAAGGTTGTAAACAGCCCTCAGCCTCCGTTTCACACGCTGACCACGCTTGAGCAAAAACCAATTTCCCGCTCGCCTTCCCATGCTTACCGATGATAATCGAGCCTGGACTGCCGAAGCTCCTGCTGCTGCTGCAGAAGCTTGGCCTCTTGTTTCGCTAACAGATTCTGAAGACGTTCCTTCTCGATTTCAAGCTCTATTTTCTGGAGCAGGAGCTGCTTCCTTTTTTCTTCAGAGAAGTTTTGGCCCTGGTCAGGTTCTTCTTTTGCTCGCAAGCCTTCACTAGCCTTCCGCCTAGGGGGATGCGGCGAGCAAAAATATTCCGAGGAGGATTCCGAAGGAGGTCCCAAATACCTTTCTTGAACGTGGCAAGCATCCTGGAAAGATTCGTGAGCTGAGTTCCCCAGTTTTCCATGGAAAGGACATGTTTGAAGAGAACAGGAGTTCTTCCTCTTGTCTCCGTCAGGAGTTCTTTTAAAATGGGGAGCCGACTGCTGCTTTGCTGGAGATGCCACGTGGTTGCATTTATTATGCAACCCGTTTTCCAAAGGAAGCCCATTCCCGGCATCTGTCTGACATCCCTGGGTGCCAGTTCCAAGAACACCCCTTTGCCTACCAGGCAGAGTTGAAGGTGGAAGAGGAGGGCTTCTGCGGGTTACTTTCTTGTATAAAGTTTGCGGTCTAGCTACACCAAGGTAGGATCCATCCAGATCGGAGGGCGGCACCAGCTGACAGCGACCTCTCTGGTTAGACATCTGTAAATAAAGAGGAAAGCAAACCACGTTCAGCGTCCACAATTCAAAACCTTGTCCACGGTTCCTTTGCTAGTCCTGGTCAGTGGTTTACAGGGCAAAGAAGGACACTGAAATGAGTGGGCTTGGAACGGTTTGATTACCAACAGCTAGCACAACTCCACAGCACATCGTTTCCAAGCGGAAGAGATGAACGGGCTATCAAATCTGCAATTTAATTCTGTCTACACAGGTACAATAAATATAAAAGCGCTGCCTGCAGAATCTGGGGCATAAACAAGGCACTTCAGCCTATCAAGGAATTGCAAGTATCTAGGGTTACATAAAATCAACTTGAAGTGTGGCAAAAAAGCCATTAAATGTTAATGTCTGAAAATGTTTAATTTTGAATACGGAGCCAAGAAATCCATTCAGCCACTATAAATACCGTCTGATTGGCCATTACACAGCAGGGGATTTGATGTAAAACATTTCACCTTGTACTGAATGGGATATTACTTACCGGTGGAAATCTGATGAGTTTTTTTTTAAAATATCCGTACAAAATACTGATAACGAACCAGACTGCTTCCTATAAAATACGGCTCTGAATCAAAAGCCGTCATTCAACTACAAAACGCATTTAGATCTCACTATAAAAGAGGGTGCTTTTTTTTTTCAATTAAGCTGGAGGTGGGGGCAATGAGACTCTGATAAAATTCCAAAGCTTGAAATATGCACTGAGTTGCATTGATCAGCCAAATCCTGGGCTCCCTTCTCATGGAACTTATGCCCAGTAACAAGCCTGAATTCAGCTAATAGAGGGCTGCATCCAGTCTGTTTCTCAGAATTTTCTTTCAGGGTCAGCCTTAGGCTAGGTAACAATACGAGATCACCAATTGTTTTAGGCTGAATTTCTTTGAGGGGAAAACAACAAAAGGCAGCCAGAATGTTTTGATGCAAAGTGCAACAAGAAGTTATAATGAGGGAGAATCGTTCTTCTCTGTCCTTGAAGGCAGTTCACACCCTGAGATTCTGATCTCCACTTGGTAGAAAGGGCCTTTCTTCCCCATCACCTTTTACTCAGTTAAATCAGTGCATGAGGATCACTTCCTGAATGTCCATATATTCCACAGTTTGGCAAGGACTTCTTCACAGTCCCCTTCTCTTGCTTTTAGCCATGATTCTCAACATGGCCCAGAAAAGCAATGATGCCTCCCTGCCACACCTGTACTTTCCTTGGCACCATGTCATATTTAGTTTATTAAATCAATTGCCATACCAACATAATGGCACATCATCTTACAGCCCTAGGTAGAGGCCAGAAGATGACACGATGAATGCATGGAGTCTGTTGTTTTGTTTGCTTTCAGGTGTATGGGTACTTGGTGCTTGGCCATACCCACCACGGCAAGCATACTGTAAGAGTGCCCATTACATGCTCTGACATTTCCAAATGTGTCCCCAAAGTTTGGGAACTTCTGCTCCAAGCAACTTCAGTTCAAAGGAATTCTTGTTACATTGGGAGGAGAGCTCTAGGAAAAAATGTACAAGAAACAGGGAGTGCTGCTAACAGGTTTACAGAACAAAATAGGGACAACGTGCTTCAGAAATTCTGCTTCTCCCTTTCTACTTCATCAGTGGAAGAGCACTTATGTTTGCATACCAAATGTCCAAGTTCAATGCCTGGTATTTTTAGATAGCAAAGAACTGAAAACCCAGAGAGCCATCCCTTTGAACTAGTTGAAGCACTAACCCAACCAAGCTCTCTAGAAGGTCTCTAGCAATCTTAAAGCATTTCTGGTTGTACCTCCATTTATTCATTTAGTACCCATTTTACAAGGGTAGCATCCTGTAATTTTTTTCCATTGTGTTCCCAGCCACACTATATCGTAGCTGTCACAGTTTTAAGGGTGAAAAGTCATACGTACATTTCTCCAGTCTGGCTAATTTTAAAAGCAGGGGAGGTATCCTGCACCCCTTCAGACTGCTGGTGATAGTGAAATATGTTGGCAGATTGAACACTTTCGCGCACACACAAACAAAAAAAATGATGACCACGCGGAAAATACAAACACTTCAGCAAAAATGCTGAGCTAGATCACACCATCACAATTAAGATGGTTTGGGCCCAAACCAGTTAAAATCCCACAGGAATACCAACAGACAAGACTCTGTAAAATTCTTCCTGTAAAACTGAGCAAATAAATAGGGAGAGCTGAGCAGGACTTTGATAGCAAGGTTCAAGAGGCAGATCCCAAACAAATTTTCCTAAGGTCAACTATGTGTCCACTAACTTGAGAGCTGAGAAGGATCAAAAAAGAAATCTATTAATGCCATAAAGCATTTGACAATGTTCCCTGATTATCATATTTTAAGAAAATTTAAAAGAAACTGGAACTGATAAAGGACAACAAGGATGATCAGGGGACTAGAGATTAAGTCTTACAATGAGAGACTGGAGAAAAGAAGATTAAGGGGGATGTGGTAGCACCTTTCAAGTATCTGAGGAGGTGTCACTTAGAGGAGAAGGTGAAGACGACCTGTTCCAGAATGTAGAACAGTCTTAAGTTACAGAAAGGCAGATTTCAATTTAATGGGGGGGGGGGCAGCAGAGTATAGTACAGTATGGCACCAATTCTCCAGAATGATTATGTGCGTACACACACACACACACACACACACACACACACACCCTTGTTGGTTATACTGTATGTCCAAGTAGAGGCAAGGCAAAGGGACTTGCATAACTCAGTGAAGCCATGAGCTATGCCGTGCAGGGCCACCCAAGACGGACAGGTCATGGAGGAGAGTTCTGACAAAACGTGGTCCTCTAGAGAAGGAAACGGCAACCCACTCCAGTATCCTTGCCAAGAAAACCCCATGGACAAATTGATGCTTTCGAACTGTGGTGCTGGAGAAGAACCTTAAGAGTCCCTTGGACTGCAAGGAGGTCAAATCAGTCAATCCTACAGGAAATCAACCCTGACTGTCCATTGGAAGGACAGATACTGAAGCTGAAGCTCAAATACTTTGGCCACCTAATGCGAAGAGAGGACTCACTGGAAAAGAACCTGATGCTGGGCAAGACTGAAGGCTAAAGGAGAAGGGGACGGCAGAGGATGAGGTGGTTAGATAGCAACACCGATGCAATGAACATGAATTTGAGTAAACTCCGGGAGACAGCAGAGGACAGGAAGGCCTGGCATGCTATGGTCCATGGGGTCACAAACAGTTGGACACGATTTAACGACTCAACAACAACGAGGCAAGGCAGCCATCTGTTAAGGATGCCCTTCTAGCAACAAGATTCCATTATTCTAACGCATACGAGACCGTGAGAAATGTAGTCTCCAAAATGGCTGCCAGGATTTGCGGCTTAGGACTGAGAAGCAGAGCCTAACATGCTCTTTGTAGGCTCACTAAAGCAGTTTGGCAAGCCTTTTGCCATGACAAAACATCTCCAAGAAGGAAATTCTTTGCAGGAGGAGGAGTGGAAGAAGATCCCCAAGCCTTCACATGACTGCCATTTTTTTCTTTTTTCTTTTCTTTTCTTTTCCACAAGGCTGTGATTGGAGACTTTACATTCCCCTACCAGTTTATTCTTGTATCAACCCTAGGAGGCGCCTTGGCCTTTACAGATAGATAGGTTTTCAATTTGGTCTCTCGGTCAATAGGGCATTATGCTTTTTCTCCTGCGGTGTTCCAGATGGATCTGAAGCAAGGGAGGCAGCGTGCAGTCCCAAACCTTTCTTTTCGGGATCCATAATCCCTTTCAACAGTTGTGTTGGATGTCAGTAACACAACTGCCAAAAATCAATGGGGCAAGTTCTGCCACTGTGAGGCGGGAAACACTTGAAAATTGTAAATTAAAATCCTAAAATGGGCTTTGTGTAGCTTTGAAAAAGACAAAGGATGCTCTCTTTCAAAAGGAAACAGGAAGAAAATGGGAAAGCCCACCACTAATCCCATGAATGGCCAGGATTCACCCACTTTGCGTCTTCACTCTGGTCACTATGGCCCTTAATCCTCCCGACTCAACCTGCAGTCACCAACCAGCAAAGAGTTGCTTGTCCCTGGTCCAAAAACACCAGTGAACATAGAAGGGGGAGGGAGGGAAGAAGTTGACACGAAAGAGCCAGCAGAAGAGAACTTAAGCCTTCTCCTGCTCCAACCCTTCTCTATGAAGCTACTTTATTCACCCATCTATCACAGTGTCACTGAGATGCCCAGAAGAGCCAAGATTCTCAACATAATCTCTAAGGGCACCAATATACCCAGAGATACCTTCTTCTGGCCCACCCAGGGCTTCCCAGTTGGGTATTCAGACAGCAGTCTGATAAACCTGTTCCGTGATTAGTTGGGTTCCCAGTTGTAGCTACTTTCTGAATTCACCCCATGAGCGGTAGAGACCAAGAAAGGTTGAGAACTTTTGCAACAGAGGTTTTCTCAGATTGCTTTCAGCCTGACCATCTCATTGGAGGTGGACTGAGAATCAATGAGTGTCCACCTGCAATCTCCCACTGACATAGGACTTTCTGCCTCAAAGTTGCCAATAAGAAAGGGAGAAATCTTCACGATCACATACGACTCCTGTCGCCAAATGCAAATCAAAAAACCAAATTTCAGCATTGGCAAACATCAGAAGCCAGGCCAAGACAGACTATACTATTTTTAAGCATTGTTCAGAGTCTTACCTCCCCAAGAACCTACTCCTCTTCTACTGAACCAGTTTTATTGCTCCAAATTACTAGGTGTTTCTAAAATTATTACTATTACTGTTCTCTCCCGACAAACTACTATTAAGCAGCCTGGATAGCTGTCTGCTTCTTTCTGAATAACTCTTTAAACAAAAGTGTTTACTTCAAAGAATGTACAAAGTGGAACTTAAGTGGGGGGAAAAATGTGAAGTTTGGGCTCACTGATTTTATTGCCCACATTTTCCCTGAAATCCCCATTAGTTAAAAAAAAAAAAAAGTTTAAGATTAATCATTATGAAGCACCCAGAGAGGACTGGGATGGGTGATATTAATACCCTAAGATAAATAAGGGCGATAGCAATGTAAGGTTAGTTGACTGTTTTCTTAGCTGAAGATAAAGGGGCCATGTTGTTCATGAACGATGTACGATCGTAATTGCTGCATTTCAAGTGCGCTATACAAAAAGGAGGAAGGGGGGTGATGTGAAGGTAGAGGTAACAAAGCAGCATTGTTCCTGTTTAGCGCAATCAGAGGGAATGCAAGAGCTTGACTTCAAAGGAAACCAGTACAACAATGGAGAACAGATCTCTGCCAAGGCAGCATCTGCAGATAAAATAAGGAGAGCTGCTTCCCAATTGAAAAGGAATTATCTCAACAGCAATGCACATCCATTAATTGCTTCAACCTCCTCAAAGAATATTGCCAATGGAGCCCGGGGTGCCAGGCACCAGATTCCAAAATGGCTTCTGCCACAACCATTTTTGAATTAATGTGACGGGAAAAGTCAGTTCCAGCTCCCCCTGAGCATTTGCGTTACTGTTTTCTCTTGAGGTTCCACCATCTCCCCACTTGCTTCCCTCCTATGATGTGGGCCCAGGCTGCTTGGAAAGGAGGGGTGTTGTGGTGTAGAGGAGAATCAGATTTTGGGGAGGGGCGGATTGGCCGGCTGTGCCCCATCCCCAGAGACGCACCCCTTTGGTTCTACCAGCTGTCAGTGGCGAGTACCCAATCTCTGTGTCGCCCGGAGCCCAGCTGGTGGTTGGCAGGTCACCCGCAGTGGCACCCACCACTGGCTTAAGCCTTGCTAGGTTTCCATCCGCTCCCAAACGTGGGCTTCCCTTGTCCTCCCTACTCCTGAATAAAAGCTCCGTGCATGTTCAGAGCACCTGTGCGGATTAAAAATCACATCCCCATTTTTCAAGAGTCTCCTACAGTGGGAGCATGAAGACTCGCAACGTGATCTCCCCTTCTCCCAGCAGCACTGCTCCCAGGGAGAACGGCCATCCTTGGTTGGGTGGAGAAGCCTCAGCTGAGGGGCTGGGCCTTCTCTCTGGATTCAAGGCCCCCTTCAGGCCAGACCAGTGGCCACCCCAAGGCCGTGGCTAATGTGCTCTGGGATCACCAGCAGGACACGTTGCGCTGCTTCATGTGCAGTGCCCAGGAATTGAAAAAAGCCAGCCTCCTGGAGTCGTGGGGGCTCCATCGCTGGAGGTTTTCAAGCAAAGGCTGGACAGCCATTTGTCTGAGATGGTCTAAGGATTCCTGTCCTGGGCAGGGAGTTGGATTAGAACAGTGTATCTCAACCCTGGCAACTTTAAGTTGGGTGGACTTCAACTCCCAGAATTCCCCAGCCAGCAACGCTGGCTGGGGAATTCTGGGAGTTGAAGTCCACCCATCTTAAAGTTGCTAAGATTGAGAAACACTGGAATAGAAGACCGGCACAGGGTTCAGTGAATGCTCTTATTTTGCCCTCTTTTTGACTGTGACCCAGCCCCTTTCCTCACGTCCAAAGTAACTCCCTCGACATCAACGCTGGGTGCAGAAATTAGCGTTCGCTGTGCTGCCAGATTTATTAGAACGCAAAAAGAAAACAAAACCCAAACCTTTAGAATAGCCCTGGACCTCAATTCCTCTCCCCCCCCCCCCCAATCTTCTCCTCTCCTGCCCTTTATTTTTACGGAAGGCTTGCAGCAGTGCAAGGCCTGGATAAATATTTCAGAAACAATTCTATCCTTGGGCAGAGGAGGGGGCTGCTGTTTCCCAGGCCATTTGGAGTCCACGCCAAAGAAGGGCAAGCGTGCCGAGCAGCGGGCTGCATCGCTAAGTCCAGGGACCCAGGCACGGAGCACCGTCGGCAGGCTGATCGGGAGTGCAAAGCTGAACAGCTGCAGGGGAATCTCTGCCAAAGGCCCATCCCAAATAAATGGAGAACGTTCTCCCCAGCGCAATTAACTCGCACACTCTGGCAGCTTTCTGCGAGGAGATCATCAAGGTAGATTACTTTCCAGCAGATGAACTAAATACTTACAGGTGTTCTATCACCCGTTCTTCCTTCCAAACTTCTGCATTTAACAAGGCCATCCTGGCAAAGGAATGATCTTGCGTATGAATTATGTATGAACTTTTCACAGCATGCTCCCGGCGTCATCTGTGGCCTTTTCCAGGTCATACGACACCAATTAGAGCTGAATTTTAAATTATTCAATAATCTGAACTCTCTTGTCATTTAACATATAGATATCAATGCAGTAAACAAGTTAAGTCTAATGGGCCCTGGGGGGTTGCTTTCCTCCCCTACTTCTTGCCCATCAGCTACAGGGGTTGGACTCCATGGGACAAAGAAAGGCGGGGAGGGGGGAACGGCACACATTCACACTGGCAGGTTTTTAAGCTCAGTTATTTGGGCTTGCCGTAAGGATTCTGAACTGCACTGAACTGAAAACACAGGAGAAGTCTTTGTCCGAAAGCTTGCTTCAAACAAAAAAAAAGTGTACCAAAAATGCTTGCTTGCTTGCTTGCTTTCCCTCCCTCTCTCCTCTCTCTCATATATTTCTGCACCACCCATCTCACAAGCAACTCTGGGCGCTTTTTAAAGGGTATCTCAGGGATAAAACTAGATTTTTAAACACTCTCCGACAGAAAGACGTCAACATTTCCATTTGAGAAGCTGAACTTCAGGGGAAAACTGCAATTCCCACTGTTGATCCTCCAGGAGACAAACAATCAGCATCTTTTTCTTGAGCTAACTGCCCCCCTGCCCACCAACACAGCCACTCACTTTGTTCAGCCTGTATCCCATGTCAATGATTCTTTTTAATCTACTGAAGTTAGGGGAAAATCAGTGGCGGAGTATGAGGAAAGCCAAAACTCGAATAGCAATTTGGATTATGCTTCAATTGACTTGTTCACCTTGAATGAAAAGTATTGATTTAGCTGCCCTCTGCCTAAAGGTCTTAGGGGGAGTCCATCTTCAGCCACAAGCTACAGCCTTTTGAATCCACCAACTTCCTCTTAAACTGGAAGCCTTAAAACCACAGCAGAGTCTATGACTCCATGATGCTGTGGAAATAAAGTGTAGGATCACTGCCAGCAGTTCTGGGAACGGCAGACTATTTGGATGGTTTGAAAAGAAGACCTGACAGGTTCCTGGAAGGTCAGGCAATCCATGGCTACCAATACAGATGGCTGTTGACTACCTCTTGAATTAAGGCAAATACTGGTTGACAGGATGAAACAGTGGAAAAGGGGTATCATCTTCCCTTCCAGGTTTGGGACATGCAAGTCTGTAGTATATGGGCTGTGGCATGATCCAGCAGGCCTCTTGGATGTTTGTACGTCCCCACTGATGTTTGTATGTCCCCACTGATTCAGAAAGGTACACCTCCTTCTCAAATCCATATGCCAGGCTGAGTTGTACTAGGTTAGACTACCAAGTCCCATAAAAACATCTTTCACTCTCTTACTTCCTGAAGCTCCTTCTTAACTAGAGATGGGAGGGAGCCAACCTAGAACCAAACCCAACCTGCAAAATGTAACTCTTTCTGGGAGCTATGTCCCCCACTTTTTTGTTGGTGTGTATGTAAGAAGTACCTCAATGTGCTTCTGTATTGAAAGGATTTGCCGGTGACGTCACCGTTGCCCGGGGGATGCCTCAGGGGGCTTCTTTCATGTCCCTGTTATTTTCCCACCGAAGTGGTACCTATTCATCTACTTGCATTTGCATGCTTTCGAACTGCTAGGTTAGCAGGAGCTGGGACAAGTTGACGGGAGCTCACTCCATCATGCAGCTCGCGCTCTCGGGTTTCGAACTGCCAAGCTGCCAACCTTAAAGGTCCTCTGACTCAGCGTCTTAACCACTGAGCCACCGCGGTCCCCTATGTCCCCTCCTTAATGCGGAGAGATATAGTGGATGGCAGTTTCTTTCCACCCACCTCTGGAAAAACTCTTCTGACCCACGGTCTTGTCCTTGTACAAATCTATAAGCCAGTGTGTTGCCCAAGAGCAAGAATGTTTCTTGCGCGGGCAACACATTGGCTTATAGATTTGTGTGGGTATTCAGGAGTCTGCCACAGAAAACCAGCTGGTCTCTAACACAACAAGGCCACTATGTCGGTCTGTTACTTCACTGGCATTTACACTGGCAAACAATGGTTGGAATAATTCCCCAGGCTGGCTGGGGAATTCTGAGAGTTGAAGTCCACGCATCTTCAAGTTGCCATGGTTAAGAAATACTAGATTAGATGGTATCCTGGTAATGTTTGCATGAGGCTTCCAGAATTGGAAGTACAAAGACTCTTAGGATGAGCCTTTCTTCTCATTCTTCCCTCATTTTCTCTCAGTCAGGAAAAGGAGTTAAAGCTCATGAAGGCCTCAAAAGAACGGTTGGCCTGAGCACAGACTATGGGGTAATGAAGCAGAAAGTTCACCTGGGAGGTTAGAAGAAAAGGAAGAAGTCAAGTCTAGTGCATCTATCTTTGCCATTTTCTCTTTGCTAATTTGACCAAGCTCCCAATCTGGCACCCCAGTTGTAGGGAGCAATTTGTTGTCCCTTCCCAATTGTGTGCCATCTGCAAATGAGGGGTCCGGATGGTGCAATGCAGTTGTCAATGTTCAGTGTGCTTTTTTGACAGATTTGTCCCAATTAGCTGTATATTCATCCACATATTCCTTCCCTGACCTCACAGCCACTTTTATATTAAGTTGCAATCAATATTTATTTGACAAATTATTTATACAGGGAAATTGAATAGGCGCAAAGTTTCAACTTGAGCAAGTTTCCTTAATTTTCCACTTCACTATGAAATGACTACAAAGCTCCTTCTTGTGATCTTTAATTCCAATGGATGCTGGCAAATTGATTTCCATTTGTTCCTTCAAAAGGGGGCCATTACTCAGCTGCTTTTGTTTCCCTAAGTTTTTCCACAGTTTTCTTGCACATCCACACATTCTGCGCATCACCCAGGTGATGCTAGAGACCAGGCTTCCCAACCTGATGCCTTCAGAAGTGTCCAAAGTAGAATTCCTGAAACCGAGCCATTTTGGCTGGGAATCCTGAGAGCTGTATTCCCAGCCTATCTGGAGGGCCCCGTGTTTCATGTGGGTATTCAGGAGTCTGCCACAGAAAACCAGCTGGTCTCTAACACAACAAGGCCACTATGTCGGTCTGTGACTACACTGGCATTTACACTGGCAAACAATGGTTGGAATAATTCCCCTTTAATACATCCATGTCTTGGCCACAGATCTCACCTATTAGCTGGCTACTTAGAGCCAAGAAAGCCATTTTTGGGGAACAAAAGTATTCATTATTAAAACATTAAATATGAAGAGGGCAAAGGTGATGTCAAGCTGTATACCTAGTGAACTTACAACTGATGGCGACAAAGTGAAGGCAGAAGACAGTTTTGTTATCAAGAATAGCAGCCTGCAGGAAATTCATCCTACGAGGAAGGCAATGACAAACTTAGACAAAAGGAAAGGGAAGGACTTTTAAGTGATAAGAGAGATCTGTTTGTTACCAAAGAATAGTTCCAGTAGTTGCTTTTGAGGGAGTAGAAAATTGAACACTGAGAAAGAGCAAGAGAAAAATAATATTGTTGTCTTCAAATTAGGGGTTTGAGATAGTTACTAAGAATATCAGGGACTGCTGGTAGGATCGATCAATCAGTTCTGGATCAAATGAAGGATCCCTTGGAGCAATGATCAGCAGTAACTCACATACTTTGGGCATGTGATACAAACAGCTGATGAATTAGGAAAAAAGCAACTATGCTCATCACGGCTGAAGAAAGAAAAGGAAATCAATAGATAGTGGGTCAAAGAGATTAATGAAATGTCCTTAGAAGAGTTACTGGTTGTTATTTTTAGAGAGAAGTCACTGTGATGAGCTCAAAAATAGTATTTTCCCCAAGAGATTTCAGTGAAAGTTAATGCAAAGGAACAAACAAAATCTAACCAGCAGCACGGAAATTTGATCACAGATCTGAAGCTTTCCGTCCTGGGGCTTTCTAGAAAAACTGCATCATGAGGGTTGAAGTCCAACATACCTAGGGATAAATTTCTATACAAATTAAACCTTTTTTGGTAACAAGTAGGGACCCTTTTTAGAGGAATGGACCAAGAGAATGAATGAATGAATGAATGAATGAATGAATGTATTTATTTATTTATTTAAGAGAATGAGATTGTTACAATTCTTATTCATAAAACATTATTGGTGTTCATCAGTCCTTGCTACGCATCAAACTATATCTCATTTGTAAACCTGGAAGGTCCTGAACTGGGAAGGGGCTGCAAAAATATACAGCAAACTGCATTTCAGTAACAAACTAACATACAGGACTTCCCAGGAGGATGGCGGTTGTTGGTCTCAAGAATGAATGGAGAGAGAGAGAGAGAGAGAAATCGGAAGCAAACCAGAAATGAAGTAAGTTTTTCTGGACCACGTTTGATCAGCAGTAGCTACATTAATTCAGTCTGGCTGATTTGGAGATTACTGAATTTAAAATCAGATTTAGTGGCACCCCAAATGTTTATAGATGAAAGGGACTTGGCCACTGGAAGTTTTGCATCTGGCCTGCAGTACGTGGAATTAAATCAGCGCTCGAAGGCCCGGCCCCATTCACCTGAAGCGGTCTCTCTTTTTTCCCCATTAGTCGCTACATGTGTACAAAGGCTTGCGTCCACTTCCCAGTTCTGACCTCAGTGGCAGGTGGGGTACGCTGAAAGACGCCTGTCAACTCAGGTGTCCCCTAAAGACCCGTTTGGCTCTGGATCTGGCAGGCTTCTGCTGACAAGAACCAGCGCCAGAAGCTGTGCCAAAAAGACCAAAGGCTTTCAAAAGAGCATTGCCGTATGCAGAGGAGATTGTTTCAGCGAAACCCGTAAATGAGGAGCGCTATTTCCATAACAGAAACATCCCACAAAGCCAGAGAATTCCCCAGCTTAAGGGGCAAGAGAGCCCAGGAGAGTGAAGTCGAGCGAGCAACGTCCTTGCAGAAGAGCATTTAGATTCTGCTAATGATAAAGGTCTCTGGGTAGTAATTCATAAAAAAAGAACGAGGGAGAGCGAGCGAGCGAGCGAGCGGCGATTTCCATGCGCTTGGCCTTTTGATTCCACATTTGCAGGGCGCATTCCCAGGCTAGCCAGCGCGCCCTGGCAGCTCTCATGGTCTGACCTCTGGTCTGCCCTCTGAATGACAATCATGCCAAGGAATGACAACAAGGACTTCAGAAAGGCCAGGGTGTCAGTGTGGCGCTTGAAAGGAAGCAGGGCCTGTCACGATCACACAACATGACCAAAAACAAAGAAGATTCGCAGAGGTCCAAGCTCCAGGCCCCCCAGAGGTAATCAATATTCTCCAGTGGACTGCAGAAATGTGTCAATGCGTCCTGTTTGCACCAGACCACTGCCCAGCACTTAACTGTACCACGAATCAGCATATAACATCCCCTAACCATCCCTGTCTAAGCAGGAGCAGACTTGATTAGGACTGGGATGTGACACCCCTGGGAAATGCCAAGGCAACAGGTTAGACTGGGAAAGTGAAAATACCACAGCCAGTTGCTTCTGCTCTTTCGCCAAGAAACAACATGGAGGTGGCTTTGAAGTCACCAGGAGTGCATCTCCACTCAAGAGCGACTTTATAAGCCAGAGTAGCTATTTTCCCCACTGCAGGAAGCTTAAATCGAGGGGCCCTATTTTCAGTATGTGCCAGGGTTCAAAGCCCATCTACTCTTGAAAATACGTTAGATTTAAAAAAAAATAAACCTTTCTTCTTTGGTTACTTTTTCTACCCAATTACTTCAGTGATAAAGATTCCACTGGGAAATAATCCACAGACTCCCAAGCAGAAGGACGAATCTTTTCCACCTTGTTCTTTCTAGGCAGATAATTCAGTAAAGGATACCTTGAAATAGGTAATCATCCGCTGAACTTCAGATGTGTGTGTTTGTGTGTGTGTGTGTGTGCAGCTTGGCTTTGAGCTGGGCAGTGAAAGTCTCGGAGAGATATTTCACCAGACAAGCAGGACCGAAACAAACAAGGGACTTTCTTCAGTTCTTGGTTGAGGACAGCCAAAATGGCACCATAGGCCAGCAGCTTTTGCAGTGCAAAAAGAGCGCATGCTATAAAGAAAGGAGGCAGGTACATTCTTCTCTGTCTTGAACATCTTCACGTCTTCATAGAAAACCCAGAGATGCTCTGGGCACCAATTTCACAAGAAGCGCCAACCCAGGGGGCTTTAAAAGGTCTTGACGAAGTCAGAGAGGAGAAAGTTGTCCGTGACTTCTGACCATCATGGCTTCATGCCACCATTAAGTGTAGGGAAACTCTCTGAGTACCAGTGATGGGGAAGGGCCTATTGCTCTCCCCATGATTTGCTTGACAGCCTGGTCACGGTGGACAACAAAATGCTGGGCTGGACAAGCTTTTCTTATGGCAGAAATCACCATCTTTCTAGACACCAAGGGGGAGGAGAAATGCTCAGAAGATTATGAGTGCTGACATCTCACAAGAGTCCAGCCATTTGTTTTGTAATTATTATTTTGGTTTTGAAGGGGTTTTTAGGGCAATGTGCTTTGGACAAAAGGCTTCCTTTTGATGTCCATGGGCACTGTTTAATCAGCCTTGTCTTATGCCCTTCATGCTCCCTGCATCGGTCATATCTGCAGTCCTATGAAACTGGATCACTAAATGCCCTCATGTTCCACAAGCAAAAACATCTGCCTACTGACTGGACTCACACTACACACTTAACCCAATGATAACTCCCTACTTTTTTAATTTGACGCACACAGTCACGCTAACCAGTCAAGGGCTTTTATTTGGGGGCAACAGAGAGTCTCTGCCTACTTCCTCCTGTCCAGTCCCTACTATTTCAGGAGCCCTTCTGTCAACAGAGAACTGGCCAGTTCTCATTTTCCATTGGCCACACTGGTAGAAAGAGGTGTGGCTAAGGCATTGCAGCCAATCAGCGTTTTGCAGCCAAGTTCTATACAGTCAAGACTTGACTATGAGTTTAGTATTGGATGCCTCGAATTTTTTTTAGCTCCTCACTCCTGTCTTGTTTCTTTGGGGGGGCCATCTAGGCAGGGCTTGGCCACCACCCCACAGCTGAGTTTTTGGTTCATACCACTAAATGTGATCCATACCACTGGGTTAGTGTGTTCATACTACAGACGGGATCGTACTAATCCTCTTAAGTGTATGAATTCAATCAATACCTTGATGGATATCGAGTGCCACTCCCTAATTTCTAGCCCACCCCATAAAAAAAATACAGAAAATCATGTACATAGAAAGAGGTCCTGTATATTAAAAAAAAGTTCTGCAACCAAAATGCCATTTCCTACTGAACTCTGACAAGCCTTAGTGGCTGGAAAAGTAACTCATTAAAACCACTCAGGCTATTTAAAGTATTTAGAGCTAGGCTATTTATCTGCTTATTTACACAGACATACCATACACACACACACACACACACACTTTCACTAATCAGTGGGCTAAAGCTGCAGGCTTATGTGGAAAATGACAGCTTTAAAATAGGATCTTGCACCATTAAAATGAAAAGCAAGAGAGGCCCTTGGTCAAGCAGTTATTTCCACATAAAATGTCATCAGAAAGGAGCAGGTCTCTTCCCTGTCTCAAACTCCTTCCTCTCCAATGAAGGAATGGTGGTGTCAGTTCCCACATCCAGTCTCCGCCAATAGCTTGGATACAGTACCTGAGATCAGTGGCTATTAAGATACCTGCATGCAATCAGTAAGTTACGATTTTGTATCATGGAACTCTTTCAATGGGACTCATATCTTTGGGGGGGTTTCCACCTCAGCCTAAAAGAATACTATTTTTACTGAAGGGCTAATGAATAGCAAAGTCTTTGACAACTGTTTACGGAATACTATAAAGCAGCCTTTCTCAACCTTTTGAAAAAAAAGCACAGGTATCATCCTCTCTTCTCAATCAGGGCCTGCACTCCGATACTGGATAAGATTAATCAATTCCTGTGTCATGTTCACTGATTCAATGTAGTTTATACATCGTAACGTTTCCCATGCCATGGCGCTGACGGGCGTTTCTGTTTGGGAGGGAGATGCTGTGAGACCTTGTACCAAGCTCTGTATCTGTGTTCCTTACAATGGAATGTGCTTGGGTTACGTTATCTGTTCAAGGACTTTTCCCGCAGACCATCAGAGACCATTAGGAGCACCTGGGATTGTGAACTTGAGAAGACTCTAAGTGGGGAGGGATCTCATTTGCACCGAGGGTTTTTAGTTTGAATTTGGCGCGCTTTCATCATTCTCAGCTTTCTCTGTGATCCTGCATGCTGTTCTTTAATAAATCAGGTATCTTTGAATTCCTGCTCATGAGTCTGAAGGTGTTTTAGAATAGGCAACCATTACATCCTGCTTGTGAGGACATCTTGTAAGCACTGTGAAATTGCTAATTTCCAAGAAAGCTGAATACAACATGAAGCATTATTTGAAAACAGCACAAATCCAAATGACACACTCTTGGGATAATTCCTGGGAGCCATCAAAGATATCAACCGGTGATTTGGCTTAGCCCCTGTCAAAGTGTATCTCGGTGCATGGTTACGTCATTAGTTCATTACTGAATACTAATCCCAGTGGTAGAAATGTCTGGAATAAAGCAAAGAGTGGGGAACAGCCTAATCTGTAGTAGTTGGGATTTCAAAGTTCAACGGAGGAAGGAAAACAACGCATAATAAGATTTTTCTAAACAACTGGATTTCTCTGTGCTTCCCCAAGGCCTGGAAAATATTTCAAGGGCTCCTCCAGGGTCAAAAGGTTGAGAAAGGCTGCTTTATAGTATTCCGTAAACAGTTGTCAAAGACTTTGCTATTCATTAGTCCTTCAGTGAAAATAGTATTTTTTTAGGCTGAAGTGGAAAAGCCCCAAAGATATGAGTCCCATTGAAAGAGTTCCATGATGCAAAATCGTAACTCACTGATCGCATGCAAGTATCTTAATAGCCACTGATCTCAGGTCAATCCATAGTGTTTTTCAAACCTGGCAACTTTAAGATGCGTGAATTTCAACTGCAAGAATTCCCCAGCCAGCATGCTGGCTGGGGAATTCTTGCAGTTGAAATCCACACATCTTAAAGTTGCCAGGTTTGAAAGACACTGATTTATAGCATCAATGAACATGCAGTAACAGTTTCGATAGTTTTCTTTCTTTTTTCATCCTTAAGTGGGGATGCAGAACGTCCCTGCATTGGGCCAGACTATTATCTTCCAGAAGTGGCTTTAGTATCTCTAAGTAACATATTGTTAATGCTGCCCAAACGGCAAAACGGAGAAACAACCAGAAGGAAGGCAGCAGTTCTACTGTATACTTCACAAACACTGATTTGAGTTAGGAAGGTGCAACAAACTCCATAGGAACACAAAAAACATTTCATCCAGTACAGACAGCACCCGCACCAGACAAACAATCAAGCAGAGAACAGTTCCCTAATCAAGGAACCACCAAGGAGGAAACTGCACTCCCACCAACACGGGCAGGGCAAGCTACTGCATATAAACAGGCAGTAAACCCCACACTCCCTCACACTGGTGATGTTACCGAGTTGGGTAATGAAACATCTGCAAGCCAACAGCCAAGCTCAGAGGGCACCAGGGGCTCCACAGTACAGATATGCAACTCACTTCCAGGGATATGATGTTAATTAAAATGGAGAGTATTGGATAAATATGCTAAGTGCTGGACCTACACTCTGCGTTCCGTCTCAAGAGAGCCTTGGAAAGAGCAAAGAGGGAAAACAGATATAATAGGGCAGCCATTTTCATCACCAGTAGCCAGTCAGTAGGCATTTGGGTGATCTCTTCAGAGCCATAATTACGTTATAGAAGAATTAGCCCAAAGTTAATTGGTAATTTAAAAACACCAGGACATCTTTGAAAAGTCATCTCTGCAAAGAGTGATGCTGTAAATGTATGTGGGAATGACTTTGTGTCAGCCCTCCCAGGTAAACCAGACAGGAAACACAACCAGATGAGCTAATTCTACTTTATTGTAAGGGCTACATTAACAGAATCTTGCAAGTCTGAAAGGACGAATCTCCCACTGGCTCCTTTACAGCCCGAGAAGCTAGGGAGGGTCCCTTCTGAGCCTCTTGCTCTGCCCACTATGCAGCTGTGGGCTGTGCTGCCTCTTATCTGACTGTTCCCTAGTCAGCATCTCTTTGCCCTGTCTCCCAAGGACTTTCTCACATACCACTACATCTTGGGAGACAGGAAGAAGAGCTGCAGACTAGGCAATGGTCAGATAAGAGGCAGCTGAGTCTGAGAAGGAATAGGGATGTGACAAATGTCTCAGAAGGGACCCTCCCTAGTTTCTTGGACTGTAAAGATGAGGGGAGAGAGATGTACTTGCAGACTTGCAAGATTCTGTTAATGTAACCTTACAATAAAAAATAGAGCTAGTACTCCTGGGTGTGCTTCTTGCCTGGACTACCTCACAAGGCTGACAGATGTGTTGCTGGACTGGTCTTTTTAGAGTAGCACCCAGCAGCCAAACAACCACAGCCCAAAGGGGCATATGATCTTTCTGAAATTCAAGTGGCAGGCAAGGAGAGCCTTTAAATAAGAAGTTTTCAAAAGGACAGACTTGAACCAGAACAAAAGCACCACTCGATAATGTGACATCTTCAGGAGACATTGCACCATTACAGCCATTGTAGGAGAAAAGCTATGTTAGCCGGGACTGTTTTAGCCACCTCTTGAACCTTGTCTTCTCTATGTCTATTTCTTTCACCTGTCCCCTTCTAACCTAGTACATCAGAACTTGACCTACAAACTAAACTGGGTTTACTCTCTTGTTTAAAAGGCTTTGTTAGAACGCGTTTACAACCCTGGAGCAACTGACTACTCTTCCGCTCGTCTCCTCCCCCAAATCTAAGGGACAGAACATTGAAGTGGCAACCAAGAAAGCTAATGCTGGAGAAGGAGGAAGAGGAGGGAGGGCTAACGAACAGAAAATGAAACTACCATTGTTATATAATCCCTCATTGCAATGCACCATACAGGTCTGGTCGCTTAGTTTCCGAAAGTTTATCATACAGCTCAGAAACTTCACTTCAGATGAAACACTTGCCAGGGAAGAGATGCAAATTTTACACCTTAAGACATCTGAGACCCATTACTCTGCATTAACAGGAGACCAGAGTGGAAACAAGATCAGCTTCTCTCTCAGCTCACCTGCTCCCGCTGCTTATTTTTCACCTGAAGTCCTAATTCTTCCTTTGACATCATAATCATTTGCACAACCTCCCATTGAGATGTCAATAGCTACAGGATTACAGCCAGGTGGGAGAACAAGCAGCAGGATGAACTCTTGAGAAACAAAGAACTTGTTTTCATGCAAATGCCCTCCTGTAGAAAAGTGGGGGGTAGAAATGAGGAGAACGGAGTGCCTATCATAACAACCCCCATGCACAAAAAAGCGTTGTTGTTTTTTTTGCCAAATAACGATGCTTCCCCCGTGAGGAACTACAGGAAGTTTCAAGATTGCCTGTAAAATTAGAACTTCTTGTGGAGCAGAAGCAGCCTTTGAAGTCTGCCTCAAATTCAGAAAATAAGACTTCACCATAATGGTTAAGGCCTCTGCTCTTCACTTTAGCTGCCCAGGCTATTCTATCACCGAACAGCGCGCAGGCTCAGTCTGCACCACAGCCGAACTAAAATGGAGGGGTAGATGGCAAGGCACAACGAACGCTCACACAAAGGGCTTAAGGTTTAGCAAGTTGCGCAGACCCGGCCCTGGCATTGCATCAGTGCCTAACAGAAGCTCAAAGTGACAAAATCATTTCACCGAAAGTCAGTTGCGGCAGAAGAGCTTGGCAAGGTCAGACAAGGAGTGGAAGCGCTAAGCAGAGCCAGCAGCAAAACTGAGAACCTCCCTCCCATCACAAGGGGTGGCAAAACCCAATATTATAATACTACAATAAATCTGAGTTTTCAGGACAAGAGAAACCATTGCAAGGAGAAGACATTTCCGCCATCAGAATTGTCAGCCATTTCTTTTCTTTCCTGCAAATGTGATCCTGGTGGGCCCAGCAAAGCGCAGCGTCACAGTGTTGGAAGCAGCCACTTAGGCTGTTGCGTCCGACCCACCACTCTATGCAGGCATCAGACCTCAAACACGAAATAAAAGGGTTCCATCATGCGAAGTAAGATAACCAGGTTTGGCTAAGTGATGATATAACGAAGCTCAAATTAAGGCCAGAAGGGAGGGACGGTGCATCCAACTGGAATTTTGAGAGCAACTAATGGGCATTCTCACAAAATGGCCGCTAAGATGAGCGAGGCCAATCACCAACAGTAGCTGGACTTACTGAAAAATGGGCCTGACTGGGAAGGATTAATTCCCCCTCCTCTACCTGGAAGGCAGGGCTTGATACTTCTTCCTGCCCTACGGAGGACACCCTTCCTTTTAGTCACATTCACTGGCTTCAGGTGGGTGTACTGTAGCTCTACTTTACTGAATAATTCCAACAAAAAGGCTTGCCACTGGCAAGAAAGGAAAAACAGAAGAACAACTTCTAACAGATAGCAAACCTCGTAAGGTAGGTAACAATCTGACCCGGTGCTGGTCCTGATTCTGCCCGGCCTGTAGGGTGGAGCCATCAGGCCCGTCTTTCGGTGACCAGAAGGGAACTTCATGGTAGGTCCAACTGCCGTACTTGGTCATCAGAGACAGACACAACAGGAAAGGGATATCCTATGGCACTATCCTCAGACCGGGTCAGTAAAGGATAAGGCTCTTTCTGTAGCAGTCTGCGTCCAAAGACCACATCCGCAGAAGCAAGCTTGCCCATTTTCTAATATTTAATCTGCACAGCTGATTCCTCCCAGGTCAGTACCCTACAAGTATTTGCTGTTAAAGTTGTTGATGTCACTATCTTCCTGATGGAATGAGGTGTAATGGAAATAATACATGCATGTATGTGATGGAGACAGAGATGATAGAAAGGGAGACGGATTTATGTATGTACATTATGGAACAATACCAGGGAGGCTGGCCCCAACCCTGTTGGCCTTCCGGAAGGCCCTTAAAACACGGTTCTGTCTACTAGCTTGGCGATCCCATGGTAGAGTGGAGCTTGCTCAATGGCTATATGACAGTTAATGGATTGCACTCTTTGCGTGTTTTGCCGCCATTTAGTTTTTTTACATTCTTTTAACCTTGTTTTGAACGTAAATGGGTTGTTTTAATGGTTTTTATGTATTTTGGTTGACTTATTGTGTATGCCGCCCAGAGACACTACGTGAGATGGGCAGCTATACAAATGTGATTAAATAAATAAATACGGGTTTACCTGCAGCTGATGTTCTGCAGCGTTATTATCATTTGTAAAATTCAACTAATATAACATAACATCAGGACAGGGAATTTGGCAGGTATCAAGGAATGGGTCAGTGGGAAGAGTGTTGCTCCAGACCTCACACTGGGAACTCCAGACTTGAGGAACCCATGGAATTCATTGACATGGTGATGGCCCCTAACTTGGAAGGCTTCAGGGAAATTCTGGAGAATACGGGTGTATTTAAGACTCTTCTTCTTGAAGACAGTATTACCTCTGGATTGTGGATAGCATGCCTCCAAATACCCATTGCAGAGGACAATGAAGGGAGAGGGGTATGTTCCATTTCCTGTTTGCAAGACCCCAAAGGCCAGTGGCAGAAACAAAATGCTGGACTAAGTCAGCTTTGGCCTGCTTCAGAAGGAATATTCTTATATGCTTATGTCGGGCAAGTTCCCTGGATTGGTCACACAGATAAGCCGACACAAATAAGGCCCACACAACCAAAGTGAAGGCCTCACTAAGGGCAAGGAGGTCAATTGAGAGAGGGAACAATTTTACTGCACTGTAATTAAAGGACCATAGTTTTGCCAAAGGGCACTGAACGATCTTTATGTACTACCAAAACCAGTTATAAAGAACTAGAGAGTGGAGCTCAGCCTTCTCAAAACCATGATCATAGACAGTCACGTCAGATATCTTGATTTCCTCCAGAAAACTGCACACCTATAAAAGTTGAATGCCACTGAACTTAGCTGGGCTCTCACCCCTGTAAGTACTAGACTGCAATTGGAGTTTTCCTCACTGGTGGGAGGTAAATGAGAAAGTTCTCCACGCCACTCGCAGAGACCACTGCCTATTTATTGACCGCACCTGCCCCAGCCCTCCAGGCAACAGGAGTGCTGAAGAAATAATTGACACTTTCTCCCATATTTTGAGCCTCTTTCTCCACAGCACACACAATTTCTTATTTCATGGTGTCAGTTTCAGAGGCACTAAGCACCCAGTGTTTCCATCAAAGTCAGCAGGAGCAGTGGGTGATCAACAGCCCTGGTAAAGAATCCACTAATGCCAATTATCTGCAGCTTTACATCAAAAAAGGCATTTATAAATTGATCATTAAACATGCAGACTGGCTGGTGAATTAAATGTCAGGTTCTGGTCAAATATGAATTAAAATTGCTTTTGAAATTCAAAGCACAAAGGGATTCTTAGCATAAAAGTCAAATGCAACTTCAGCGAGATGGGCCATCCCTTACACAGCTCTGTATAGCGACAGAAGGCAAACACGTAAGCCAGAACTGCTTGATACATCTTAGAAGAAGTAAGACTGATGGAAGATTGGCTATGCTGGGATACAACCATTTGGAACTCCAGAAAGCTGGAGTTCCTATGAGCCCCATCTGGCCAAAAAACCGCTGACTGGAAATTATGGGAGCCATGGTCCAATTCATCTGGAGAGTGCCAATTCAGGAAAAGCCAAACGAGTGAGTTAATAGCTTGACTTACGAGATCAAACCAACTTCCATCAAGATCAGCATTAGGCTTCCAACAAACTCATGGGCACCAACAGGAAGGCAAGATTGTCTGCACCCAAGCAGGAAGGGTCTATTTTAACTAGCCCAGATGGTTTTAAGTGGAGAGCCAAGGATTGGAAGGGACTGAGAGATGCATCTGTTGCCCCTTTTCTCCCATTTCAGGAGAAGGGAAGGGGAATCGGAATCAGCCAACCATAAGAAGGCCCCGAAGCCTTCTCTTCCTTCTAAGTTATCGCTGGAGAAAAGGAGCAGGAAAGCAGTCAGGAGCTAGAAATCTACCTCTATGAAGCCCCTTTCATGGGCTTCAGAGGCAAACTGAAATAAGAACCACTAAACAGCAAACCTTGAGTTGTTTCTTCAAAATCTTTCATTTTGTTAGAAGTGATCGCTTGCAACTTTGTCTTGACAAGTAACTTGCAGCCTGCTATCTTTTTAGAGGTGACGGACTCATCCCTGGGGGAGCTGGGGGTGTTGACGACCGACAGGAAGCTCTGGCGTGGGCTGGTCCATGAAGTCACGAAGAGTCGGAAGCGACTAAACGAATAAACAACAACAATCTTTTTGGTTTGAGCCTGCTTCTGACTCTGAAAATGAAACTCATCCAGAGTCAGAAGGGGAAAACGTAACTTTACAGGAAGGACTTGAAGGATCAAAACCAGGAAGTGACTCAGCAGAGTGGGAGAAATCGCAGGAGAGGATTGGACAAACTCCGGAGGGAGATTCGAAGCCTCCAATCAGTGCTCGAGGGAGGAGAGCAGAGAAGTGCGCAAAAGAAAAAGAAGCGCGATTGGCCAGTAAGGGAAAACGGTGCAGAAGGATTGCTTTAAAAGGCAGTTGTGCCAAGAGCAAGTGGCCGGAGACAGCCGCTCCTTCGAGCTCACAGCAGCTGCGGGAGAATCCTTACCAGCGCCGGAAGCCTTGCCTGTAGCCAGTGTGGAACCAGCGCCAGCGCCTTCTGCCCTCGCGGACCAGCTTCCTGCACAAGTCACAAGTCGAGCCTCTCTCTGCCATCCCTGCTGAGCACAGCCTCGCGTCCAGCTCCAAGCCTTGCCACGTCGCTCCAGCGTGATCTGGACATGCATCCAGACCTCAGCCTTGCCGGAATGCCCCAGTCCAGCCCAATCTTGCCTCCAGTTCACAGCCTTGCCTGAATGCTCCAGTCCATTCTAGCCTTGACTCCAGAGCCGAGCCTTGCCTAGATGCTCCAGTCCAGTCCAGCCTTGCCTCCGGATCTCAGCCTTGCCTAGACGCTCCAGTCCAGCCTAGACTTGTCTTCAGATTCAAGCCTTGCCTAGACGCTCCAGTCCAGTCCAACTTTGTCTCCAGATCTGAGCCTCGCTGATATGTTCCTGCCCAGTCCAGTCCTGCCTTCAGAACCAAGCCTGCCTAGATACTCCAGTCAAGCCTTGTCTAGCCTCAGTGTGCCAGCCTGATCCAGCCTGCGTGCCAGGGCGCCAATCTGAGTGTCCAGCCTCTCCTCTGCCACGCACCACAGCTCCTTCCAGTCTTGCAGCTTCAATCAGAGGATTGGCCGAGTTCTGCCTCGCTGTCTTGCCATGGTCTGACCCCGCAGTGTTGCCTGAGTGTCCCTTGCCACCTGGGTGGACTTGATTGATTTATGCAGTCTAATCTATTGCAAGAACTTTTGCTATTGTAAATAGTTAATTCAATAAAGAACTTTATTAGTAAAACTGCCTGGCTGTCTCATAGTCTGGACACTTTTACCCCCAATCTTAATTTCTGTAGCACTTTAGATATACACATGTACAGTATTTATAGTACTAATGCTCACATCGATAAATTATACCTCTTTGGGGTCGTACTGATAGACAGAGTAGGCTGTCTTAGCATTCTTGCCAACAAAACCAGGACACACAGATACGTTCTGTAATAACTACCCCCTACCTCAGGGGTAAATGGGAATGGTAGCAATTTGCCCTAGAGAAGCCTCCCGCTCCCATGAACCCAAAGCTTTGGCCACCTTCCCTCCAGTGATATCACCACTTCATCAGGTGGCCTCAACCCTCAAGGAGATTCAGAGGCTGAGTTGTCACCTCCAACCCTTCAGAAACTTCCCATTTCTCCTCCAGAATTTGAGAAATTTAAAAAATCTCCATAAGCCTTTCTGATACCGGCCAGCATTCTTACTTTTCAAATTTTCACTCACTGGCTTCACCTTGTCGTATTAGCAATGCTGAATTTAGTATCAGCCTGGCTAACATAGGCCACTGCTACAGGTTGTTTCTAATCCAGAACCTCTGTGAGATCAGGCACAGATTTTACAGATGCGATTTGATAAATTCATGTACTAATCCGACCACCACCCTGCTCTCATTACACTCCGGAAAGATGAAGGCTTAGCTTCCTTAAGAGACACTTGTTGCAACTGTGAGCTCCTCTTTCCTGCGCTACTGGAACAAGGAAATTAATGATCTTGAATTTATCTACTTTGCATCTTAGACACCATAAACTAATAAGTAGAAGAAAACATTTATCAATTGATACAATTAATTGATGAATTCATTAATTGAAGATTTAAAATGTGGGTTTTAATTGGATCTTAAATTAGAGCTCGCCAAAAGGGCATTCTTTGATGGCCCTGCTGTTGATCTATGCACATCCCTTGATTCATGTGGTGTGTTTAATGTGATTTTTGAAAGAATGAAGTGATTTGTCTTTGCTGCTTAGTCAAGATAACTCTATTTCCACACAACTTTTTTTTCAGCATAAAATCCAACACTACTCCCAGAACTTCTAAATAAAGTGTCTCTCTCTAAAATGAAGATTTTTATCCTCAAAAGTGCAGAAAATTGGAGAGGGAGCTTTCTCAAAACTCCACCTGCTATAAGCTAACTACTATATTCATCCCTTAGTAAATCTCTGCCCACGTTCCAGATCTGATAGGAGAAGCATGCCTACCCTTCAACTGTCAAAGTCTTGTGTGACTCAAACTCAACTCCTACAGGGTCACATCCATACCGTTTTCTCACCAGTAGTAAGATAAGTGGTCTTCTCTTACTATTGGTGAGAAATATTATTCTTCCTTGTCTAACTAACAGCCCTGGGACTTCCTGGACTCTCCCAACCAAGTACTGGCCAGGTCCAGCCTTGCTTAGCTATTTTTGAGATCAACTAAGGTTGGCTGCTGCAACATAAACCCAATTTTGCTATATTGAGTGTCAGCTTCTTTCACTTCCATTGGGGAAGAACTGCAGGGTTCACCACGTTAGATCCACTCTAAACTCATAAAACTGACTGCTAAGCAAAGCTTAAAAATAGTTTGGAAGTGGAATTTAGAAACCAAGCACGATTTCTAAACTGTGAGCTGCATTCAATTGCCCCTTGGATTCTGGAATTCCTTAAACCGTAGCATTTGCTTCCTATTCTTCATTCAGGAAAAGCTAGGGCATCAGTGAAGGCCTCTTCAAAATTGGTATTTCTTTTTGTATTATAAAATACCACTTGCTAATCTAGCAGCTGACGTGCCTCGGATGCACTTCCATTTGCTATGCTGCAAAAGCAGGACCCGCATAATACAGACAGCTTAGGGAACAGCACTAGAACTTCCCACTGGGGATTTTTTACCTTCCTGGAATACAACACCTCCCACCCACCCACCCTGCCTGCCTGCAAGTCTGAGCTACACATTAAAACAAGCAAACAAGGGATCGGCAGGGAGTAACAATGCGCATAAAGACTGCTTTTGAGTGACTTGCTCCAACATGCAAAGACAGTATGCACTTGTATACTACGACAGCGGGATAACAAAGCTATTCACACTGGAGTGTTGCATCTGCAGAAGCACAGCATTAACACTCTGACTAACCACTGTCTGCGCGGCATTGATCAGAAGTAGTGTGGGGCAAGGGATGAAGGAGAGACTTCGTCTTGCCAGACCAGAGTTTGAGACACACTTTAACTGGGTGGCTTTGGGCATCTCTCTCTCAGCCTCCGCTCTCATTCTACAAAAAGGCATTCCTGTAACCTTGCAGCAGCGTCTGCAAACGAAAGAGAACAAAACTAGAATTTTGAAAATCAAATGAACCATTTCAAGGTTGCAGGCAATGGGGCTGCACCCAGTCCCATATATGGCCAAGTCCTTATCTGAATAAAACAAGTACCTCTCAGTGGAAATCAATACATATTTGCCTACATATACTGTAGGTATAATGATAATGTAGAAGCCAGGCTCATCTGTTATGCTCTAAAGCTAAACCATCATGGTTTTGGCCTAATGTGTGAACTCATTCCAAAGGAGAAATAATATTTTTACAAGAGACAGCGATGGGTCCCGCTAAACCAAAAAACCCCCCCTCAAATTATGCCTTAACTGGATGTGCGCACCAGGCTGAAGATTTCTGTGCTAGGAGCATTTTGGCAACTGTCCTCAGCCCTTCCTTTAGCACTGTCAGTCTCTGCAGCTGTCACAATTTCTTCATAAATTATGAGATCATGAATTGCCCAAGGAAAACCTTGGGATGCTTTTAGTCTCAGATTTACAGTTGGGCTGGGGAGCTGATTTGCAATCTCATGACGAGATGATGGATAGCAGATCTATCCATTGTAAAACTTTCCCAAGTAAACAACTCTGATATAACCAAGACCAGGGTATGATAGATCTCAAAATCCTTCCACCCTTTCCAAGCATTCTGAACAATGACTTGGAAAAAGAAAAATCTACACATCTGATGGATCCTAAGAAGAAATATCATTTCTGTGACACATCAGTATAAGAAGGCTTTCTCAGATCATTTCCCAAATAGCAAAAAACTTAATGGGAAAAAAGCAAGCAAGGGAACTCTGGAATGTACATTTATTGACTGAGTTGATCTGATCTGATCTGATCTGATCTGCATCCCATTTCCATTGGAAGCTCAACTTGGCTCACAGAGCACCCCTCCTCCTATTTCCCCAACAGCCCTGTGAGCAAGGTTAGGCTGAGAGTGAATGAGTGGTCCACCGTCACCCAAGCGGCTTCTGTGCTCACTGAGGGTGGACCTCAGCCCAGGTCTCTCCACTCCTAGTCCAGTGCCTCACCCTGGCTCTTTGGTGTGCTGATAATAGTTTAAAGCCAACACCAGTATCTTTACAGGACGTTTTAAGCTCTGATGCAAAGAAACAATTCCTAGTTGGAAACTGGTACATGTCCACATGTTCATAATTTAGATGAAAGAAGACACAGGAGAGCTTATTCTTAATATAAAGATTTCACTTGCTGCAAAAAAGTCACGGAGAGGTGCAATACGTAGCAGTTCTTTAGGCCAAGATTCATGATTAGGATGATTATAAAAGCTTGGTTTCGGTCTGCAGGGCACACACACACCCAAAACTAGTAGTTTAATTTCTACTTAATTTGTTTCGGGGAGCACAGAGGGTTGACAACTCACTGAAGGTTTAAAATGTGTGCTTAAAAGAAGGCTGCAGAGGAAACTGCAGCATTTCATTAGCTGCTTTACAAGGCAGGAGGGGGTGGGTGGGTGAGGACATGCTTTGGTCCAAGGGCTTCCCAGGTGCTCTCATTTGAGAAGCCAAACTCAAAATAAATCCTGAAGTGTGAGAGAAGACAAGAGTCGGCGTACACGGAGCACACACAATGCTCTTGAGCCAATGTCACATGGAGGCTCATTTGAGACGAGCTGTGTGCATCCTTCTCACATTTCCAAAAGAAGGGGAGGCCAAAGAGTACAGCAACTAGATTTCCATGTTTCCCCCAAATCTCAAGCAGAAGGTGTCAAAACAAATTTATTTCAGTGCCTGTGATGGCCGAAGCAGAGCCACACACTGCCGGGCGATTCAAATTAATGGCGAGGAAAGCGATCACATCCATCAGCATCGCCAAGGAAGATTGGCACAACTTCAATCAAGACTGACGGAGTTCAGTGCTTGCCAGAATGATGGGCCAGGCCTCAGGCTGAAATGTTCTGATTATTCATAATGGCATTACAGTCTAGGGCCTTTGATTAATTCAGGAACTCGAAGCTCTCTCTCAGCCCCAGAGGAACAACTCGCTAACAATGCAGATTCCTGCTCACAACACTCTGTCATCAACCGAACATTCTCCAAGCAACCACCATTTCCACAGTGGCTATCACGTGGGTCTTGCTAGCATACAAATCCTAGTGCACTTTTGGTACATTTTCTTCACAAGCACGCCCTTTGGTAAAAGGTCAACCACGGAAGAGTCTGCCAAATGAGCTTTCTTCAGCGCCAAGGAAAAACATTTGTCTCAATCGTTCAGTATAACGTCATCTTGCAATGCTTTGCCAGAAAACTTCCCTGGACCACCGCTGTGTTGGGACTGTGCCCCAGAACTGCCCAACTTGCAAATGCAGGGTGTACCAAAATGTTTTACTCATTTTTTTTCCAGAGGAAATGTTACTGTCCTTAACAATGTTCAAAGTTCATACGTCAAACAAGTAAGGAAGTGTCTAGAAGCAAACGGCGACCAATTTGAATGTTTAATGAAATTTATATAACAAGTTGTCTATGGACCTGACTTTTGAGACACCCTACACTACCTAACCCCCAAGAAATGATGATGCTCGGAGAGAGAGACTTCAGCAACGGATCGTTACCTCGTCGTGGTGCTGGAGCTTGAGCACCTCAGTGACGCCATGAGCTAAACCGTGAAGGGCCACCCAAGGTGGGAAGGTCATGACAGAGAGGGCAGACTAAATGCAATCCCTGGGGAAGGTAATGGCAACCCACCCCAGTACTCTTGCCATGAAAACTAAATGGATCAGTACAACCAGAGATATGTCGGTATACAACTGACAGGAAGCTCTGGTGTGGGCTGATCCGTGAAATCACGAAGAGTTGGAAGTGACTAAACAAATAAAAAACAACAAGAGAGAGTGAGTAAATTTGGGGCTTTTTACCAAGAAATGTGTGCAGAAGACAATTCATTAAGATCCGATTTTTCCAACAGGTGCCAGCCAAAACTGCATTAAACAGACACAGACCCTGTTCAGTTAATGGCTGGCTGGCTGATCCATCAAATAAAACAGAGCACAGATTGAAAAGGCTCCTTGGCAAATCAAAGAACAGTCCTTATTATGAATATGTTTTCTGAATAGAAGAAAAAGACGATTACTTTAGAAGGAAATGCCTGGGCTTTCTCCCTCTTGAGCAGAAAAGAAGAGCTGTTCTAGAATAAGGGGCCCCACTGGGACATATACACGCATCATCTAAACAAAGAAGGTATGCTGTTCTCCATGAACCCTTTTTAAAAAAAAATAATCAACTGAGATGTTCTTTTTCGACAGGTAGGTGAGTTTAAGGAAGCTTCCCCCAACTGAGTCACACACGCAATAAAGCTGGAATATGTTTCACGTGTGCAGGACTAGGAACTGCAGCTCTGAACCACCAAGTATCAATGATGCAGGGTCCCCCAAACAGAGCTCTTCACGTTGTAAAACATGGATCGGCCATCATAAATATCTGGTGTGGCGCTCTTCTTTTCTGGCGTGACTCCCTTGGACTATTCAGAAGAGGAGGCAGTGCCGAAGCGTAGCTCGGCGGGGTTGGAAGGAGGATGATGCTGAAGAGAGAAGCTACAGAAGAACTGGAGTTTTTCCTCCACGCCTTGAGAATATCAGAGCTCTTATCTGCAGACCAAATGCTCTAGAGCAGGGTTCCTCAACCTTGGCAACTTTAAGATGGCTGGCTGGAGAATTCTGGGAGTGGAAGTCCATGCATCTTAAAGTTGCCAAGGTTGAGGAACCCTGCTCTAGACCAATACGGCAAGCCAAAAGCAAAGCTCTTCCTGAAAAATCTCAAATGTTGCATCTCATTTTAATGCAAAAAGGTTGACCAGCTTAAAATAAGTTTTGACTATAAAAGCCTCCACGGACCGTTGCTGAGTACAATAACGCCATTTTGCTCCAGTGTTTGCTGTATTGCTTCGTGCCTTGATTCCTGTCTGTCTCTGAGTTCTGAACTGCTTTCTCGGATGCTTCCAAATTTCAGCTCCACCTGGCTGTGGCACCTTGATCCTTGCTTCCTCAACACCAATCCACTCCCCAGTTTTGCCCTTCGCTCCTGATTCTTCTGTGCTTTTCATTAGTCCGCCAGAGTTGGCAAAGCTCAGCAAAATCCTTCCTCAAGCAGGATAAATACATGGGGAAGGAAGCACAGAGAGTGAATTGGGACAGCAGGTGCCCCATTCCCCAAACTCAGTATGTTTCTGCAAACGTCCTCAGGAAAAACGATGGGCGGAACCCTAGGAATGGAACGAGTCCTGTGGAAAACCGGAATGTAGTCTGGGGGTGCCAACTGTGCTGGAATTCAACCAAGGGGTGCTCAGTTGCCACGTCCCGTTGCATGCTGCTTCAGCCCAAGCCTCTACGATCGTTTCAGAAAAAATTATCTTGCTTAGGATGCAGAAGACTGTAATGAAAATAAACCGCATAATGAATTAACCCATTTCACTGTTACCTCTTCACTGGCAGTGAGACACAAGGATCACTTCTGGGAATTATCCCCAGACTGAAAGATAAAGCAAAACCTAGCAGATCCCCCTCCTCGTAAAAAAGAAAGGTTCCGCAATGGAGGTTGCAAAAGGGGGGTTCTTGATTCTGCACATGGGGAAGAAAATGGAACTCGCATTCAGCACAGCTGAGGTTGAGAGGGGAGGAGGGGATGTAGTTAAGCCTTGCCATCATCCTGAGCTATTCCACTTCTATCAGCTTTAGGCACTCTCCTCCACTCGTGTGAACACAGAGACCAGCGACAGGAAAAGGCCAGCCCACAGCTTGGATGGACCCAGGAAGGAAAAGAACGACGTTCCAGCTAAAAACAGCTGGAGCTCTTCTGGGCCAGAGAATCCAAGAGGCACATCCTCTTCTACTGGTAACCCCACAAGGTGTCAGCCTTGCGAGGTAGTCCAGCCAAGAAGCTCACCAAGAAGTACTAGCTCCAACTTTATTGTAAGTTTACATTAATAGAATCTTGCAGGTCTGAACGTACATCTCTCCCCCCTTGCCTTTACAACTCAGGAAACTAGGGAGGGTCCCTTCTGAGACGTTTCCCAAGCCCTCATTCTTTCTGCAGGCTAAGCTATCTCTTATCTGACCGTTCCCCAGGCTGTGGAACTTCCCCATCTCCCAAGGTCATGCCCACATACCATTACACATGGTGAGGAATTTAGGCAGGAGCCATCCAGAGACAGGGAAAAACAAGTAACAGATAGACAAGGGGAACCAGGGACTAAGATTAGGATGGCCCCGACCCTGCTGGCTTTTCGGACAGCCTTGAAGACCTGGCTATGTGCCTGGGCCTGGGGTCCCGAGTGTGCGAAGGGCCCCGTTTCCTGGTTGTGCTGACACCGATGGATGTTAATATCTCTCGGCTGCTATTTGTATTTCATTTCTTTTGTACTGTTTTATTTGCTTCACTTCTTATGACTTTTAGCCACCTAGAGTCACTGGTTTGAGATAGGCGGCTATATAAATTGAATGAACGAACGAACGAACGAATAAATAATAAATAAGGCAAGAAACTTGAGGAAGGGCCAGGGTCCAAGACTGAATCGCAGAAATGGGGCCAAGGGGCTGAGAGAGGAACTGACTCAGCAGCAGGAGGGAGTGTCAGCCAGTGGAGTGAGAAGGCACCCAAGTGATTGGCCAACAGAAGATGGCAGAACTGTTGGCAAGCCACAGCCTTCTCTTGCCTCCACTCCTTTTCCATTCCCTTACCCCTGGTGGGTGAGGTAGCCAGCAGTGTTCAAAGGAAAAAACTTGTTTAACATTGTTTTAAGTGCAACGTGAACAAGAATTTGGTGGAAGTTACGATGACCTCCCACAGTAAACTGCTTGGTGCTGTTATATGTTTTGGGTTTACTTAATGGCAACTGTTTCCTTTGTTGGTTTGGTTTAAGGAACATTGTTGTTGATTCGTTCAGTCGCTTCCGACTCTTCGTGACTTCATGGACCAGCCCACGCCAGAGCTTCCTGTCGGTCGTCAACACCCCCAGCTCCCCCAGGGACGAGTCCGTCACCTCTAGAATATCATCCATCCACCTTGGCCTTGGTCGGCCCCTCTTCCTTTTGCCCTCCACTCTCCCCAGCATCAGCACCTTCTCCAGGGTGTCCTGTCTTCTCATTATGTGGCCAAAGTATTTCAGTTTTGCCTTTAATATCATTCCCTCAAGTGAGCAGTCTGGCTTTATTTCCTGGAGGATGGACTGGTTTGATCTTCTTGCAGTCCAAGGCACTCTCAGAATTTTCCTCCAACACCACAGTTAAAAAGCATCGATCTTCCTTCGCTCAGCCTTCCTTATGGTCCAGCTCTCACAGCCATATGTTACTACGGGGAACACCATTGCTTTAACAATGTGGGCCTTTGTTGTCAGTGTGATGTCTCTGCTCTTAACTATTTTATTGAGATTGGTCATTGCTCTTCTCCCAAGGATGAAGCGTCTTCTGATTTCCTGACTGCAGTCAGCATCTGCAGTAATCTTTGCGCCTAGAAATACAAAGTCTTTCACTGCTTCTACATTTTCTCCCTCTATTTGCCAGTTATCAATCAAGCTGGTTGCCATAATCTTGGTTTTTTTGAGATTTAGCTGCAAGCCAGCTTTTGCACTTTCTTCTTTCACCTTCATCATAAGGCTCCTCAGTTCCTCTTCGCTTTCAGCCATCAAAGTGGTATCATCTGCATATCTGAGATTGTTAATGTTTCTTCCAGAGATTTTAACTCCAGCCTTGGATTCCTCAAGCCCAGCATGTCGCATGATGTGTTCTGCGTACAAGTTGAATAGGTAGGGTGAGAGTATACAGCCCTGCTGTACTCCTTTCCCAATCTTAAACCAGTCTGTTGTTCCGTGGTCTGTTCTTACTGTTGCTACTTGGTCGTTATACAGATTCCTCAGCAGGCATACAAGATGACTTGGTATCCCGATACCACTAAGAACTTGCCACAATTTGTTATGGTCCACACAGTCAAAGGCTTTAGAAGAGTCAATAAAACAGAAATAGATGTTTTTCTGAAACTCCCTGGCTTTTTCCATTATCCAGCGGATATTGGCAATTTGGTCTCTAGTTCCTCTGCCTTTTCTAAACCCAGCTTGCACATCTGGCAATTCTCGCTCCATGAATTGCTGAAGTCTACCTTGCAGGATCTTGAGCATTACCTTACTGGCATGTGAAATGAGTGCCACTGTTCGATAGTTCGAACATTCTTTAGTGTTTCCCTTTTTTGGTATGGGGATATAAGTTGATTTTTTTCCAGTCGGATGGCTATTCTTGTGTTTTCCAAATTAGCTGGCATATAGCATGCATTACCTTGACAGCATCATCTTGTAAGATTTTGAACAGTTCAGTTGGGATGCCGTCGTCTCCTGCTGCCTTGTTATTAGCAATGCTTCTTAAGGCCCATTCAACCTCACCCTTCAGGATGTCTGGCTTTAGCTCACTGACCACACCGTCAAAGCTATCCCCGATATTGTTATCCTTCCTATACAGGTCTTCTGTATATTCTTGCCACCTTTTCTTGATCTCTTCTTCTTCTGTTAGGCCCTTGCCCTCTTTGATTTTGATCATACCCATTTTGGCCTGGAATTTACCTCCGATGTTTCTAATTTTCTGGAAGAGGTCTCTTGTCCTTCCTATTCTATTGTCTTCTTCCACTTCCGCGCATTGCTTGTTTAAAAATAATTCCTTGTCTCTTCTGGCTAACTCTGGAATTTTGCATTTCATTGGGCATATCTCCCCCTTTCTCTGTTGCCTTTTGCTTTCCTTCTTTCTTGGGCTACTTCTAGTGTCTCAGCAGACAGCCATTTTGCCTTCTTGGTTTTCTCTTTCTTTGGGATGTATTTTGTTGCCGCCTCCTGAACAATGCTGCCAACTTCTGTCCATAGTTCTTCCGGGACCCTATCTACTAAGTCCAGTCCCTTAAATCTATTCTTCACCTCCACTGCATATTCCTTAGGAATATTAGTGAGCTCATATCTAGCTGATCTGTGGGTCTTCCTAATCTCTTGAGTCTGATCCTAAATTGTGCAATAAGAAGTTCGTGATCGGAACTACAGTCAGCTCCAGGTCTTGTTTTTACCGACTGTATAGATGTCCGCCACCTTTGGCTGCAAAGGATGTAATCAATCTGATTTTGGTGTTGTCCATCTGGGGAAGTCCATGTATAAAGCCGTCTCTTAGGTTGTTGGAAGAGAGTGTTTGTTATGCAGAGTGAGCTGTCTTGGCAAAATTCTATCAGCCTATGTCCTGCTTCGTTTTGTTCTCCCAGGCCATGCTTACCTGTAATTCCAGGTGTCATTTGACTGCCCACCTTAGCATTCCAGTCTCCTGTGATGAAAATAACATCTCTTTTAGGCGTGTTGTCCAGTAGGTGCTGCAGGTCCTCATAGAACTGCTCTACTTCAGCTTCTTCAGTATCTGTGGTTGGGGCGTATATTTGGATCACTGTGATGTTAGATGGCTTGCCCTGAATTCGAATTGAGATCATTCTGTCATTTTTTGGATTGTATCCGAGCACTGCTTCAGCCACTTTACTATTAATTATGAAGGCTACTCCATTTCTTCTGTGGTCCTCTTGTCCACAGTAGTAGATCTGGTGGTCATTTGATGTGAAGTGGCCCATTCCAGTCCATTTCAGTTCACTGACGCCCAAAATGTCTATCTTTAATCTTGACATCTCACCAATAACCACATCCAATTTGCCCTGGCTCATAGATCTTACATTCCAGGTTCCAATGGTGTGTTGATCCTTAGAACATCGGATTCGCCGTTCACCACCAGCACCGTCGGCCGCTAGCCGTCCTTTCGGCTTTGAGCTAGCTGCATCATCACGTCTGGGGCTAGTTGAACTCATCCTCTGTTCCCCCCCAGTAGCATTTTGACCATCTTCCGACCTGGGGGTCCCATCTTCCGATGGTATACCGACATATCTCTGGTTGTACTGATCCATTGAGTTTTCACAGCAAGAATACTGGGGTGGGTTGCCATTACCTTCCCCAGGGATCGCATTTAGTCTGACCTCTCTGTCATGACCTTCCCGTCTTGGGTGGCCCTTCACGGTTTAGCTCATGGCATCATTGAGGTGCTCAAGCTCCAGCACCACGACAAGGTAACAATCCTTTGCTGAAGTTAAGGAACATATCCACCCTATATCAGAGCCCTGATCCTGGTAGGAGACATCTACAGCTCCACTCTTACTTAAAAAGGCCAACGATTGCTGGGGAAGACCCAGAATAGTTATTTTATCTATGTTTTTGTTCAGAGTGACCGGATTCCATCTTGTTTTTTTCTGGATTGTGCTTTTACTATTATATTGTCATCTGCCCAGAGTCAGTTTAATGTTGGGTAGCACCTAAATTGAATGAAATAAATCCCCCCAACCCAAGAACAATAGAGGAGTTAGATGCATATTATTTTTCTTGTACATATTAGGAACTAATGGAGATCTCCCTTTTAAAGTTATACTTTCATACAAAGTAGAAAATCCATAGGACCAGCAAGAGAACATTAAAAAGGATATTGAAAAGCAGAGAATCAAGAAAACCACTGGATGTGATCCTTAGAATGGCAGCAGATCCTGCCATCAGAAATGGATCTACTATATACTTTAAGAGTTCACAGAGAGTCACAGGAATGTCCCCCTCAAAATCACTGTTCTTCTCTCTTCTTCTTCATTTGCTCTGAATCATCTTGTCCACCTAACAGATTTGCTGCAGCTCTCCTCCCTCAGGATCATCAGATTTCTCAACGGAAAGATCCTGAGAGCTATTTCAGTGGTTAAGAAGGCTCTCTAATTCTGCAGCTCCTGAAGGTCTTCCATGCAGCTGCCCACTTCCCCATGTACTTCTCATCTTCCTTGTCTTCCTTCCTCCTCTTTCATGATGGTTCCTTCCTGCTTTTGCCATTCTTCAGGCCTGCTTTTTTTTTCTTTCTTCTAGCAAACAGGCAACTTAGATATCAAACAGGAATCGTTTATGATGGCTTCAGGAAAGAAAATAAAGACTGTACCCATTTGTGGTAGCCATGTCTATGAAGGATTCATTTGTGCTTGTCATGGCTATGAAGGATTCATTAACTTTGACCATATCCTAACATTTATAGTGAGCAATGATCCAGTCTTTGCCACCTCCTCCTATTATAGCTTGAAGGCTACTTCAGTTGTTGAGATGCTCGGTGGTTCTGGGAATGAGCTGCCCAACTATCAATTTATTATTTACTTATTTATTCATTAAACAAATTTATATAGCTGCCCAAATCACACATGGTGACTCTAGGTGGCTTACAAAATTAAAATCCATAATACAAGAAAACCAACAACCCCCCACCCCAGTTTGTGGCACTCTGTGGTAACTCAGGGCAACCTCAGTAAAGTCCTGATTTATTCAACTTCATCTGCAAGCCTGAGAGCCAGTTTGGTGTACTGGACTAGGAGCAGGGACACTGGAGTTCTTGCCCTGATGTAGGCATGAAGCCAGCTGGGTGACCTTGGGCCAGTCAGCTCTCTCAGCCCTGGGAAAAGAAGGCAAGGGCAAACCACTCTCAAAATCTTACCAAGAAAACTGCAGGGAGTCAACACTGACTTGAAGGCATCAAGAAAAAAAAATCTGGAAGCTTACATACTCTTTGTGAGCCTGCATTTCAAAGCCAACCAATATGATCAAAGCGAGGGCAACTGGGTAGAGTGTTATGACCCTAATCCAAGAAAGGTGTCACTGAGCAGAAAACTCCAGAAGTTTGGGGGTTCATTTCAGCTCTTTACCCCCACCCCTTTTCTATTCCTAAACTTTGCCACGAAAAATAGAGTCTTGGCTTGGCTCCCTTTCTCAAAATATGATTGATCCAAAAGCATCAAATCTGTGGAGCTCCTATTTTAAGGCTCTAATCCCCCAATCCCCCTAACCTGCGTTAAAAAATAAAGTCTGGCTGGAGAGGAGGAGGAGAGATAAGCTGAAGTCAGTCTGAAAGCTATCAACTGCCAACTCCAACACCAGCCCTGTTCTGGCCATCAGCTCGGCTGCCAGCCAGTCAAACTCAACGGTTCACCGGTGTGAGCAATACAAAAGAAATGTGCACTTCAGAAATGTTAGATTTAAAAAGCTTTGAGGTGAAACCAAGAAGGATAAATGCCAGAATTAAGTGTATTGCCTCTAAATGCATCACTGGGCCTCCTCCCTCCCTCCCACCCCCGATTCCTACCATTAAAAGTCTGATGAATGTCTCAATGGAAAATACGGGAAATTCTGAAAATACCAACTGGTTTATTGGATCACTTTTGCCTTCATTCACTTACGGCGTGTGTGCAACAGAAGACTGTGTTTGACCTGCCGGCAACAACTGGTATGTTCAAAGTCCACCCAGTGTGTCGGACTCTTGCCACCAGTGCCTTTGTAAATATTGTTGGAGTTCATTTTCCCCAAGCCATAACACTGATTTCCCCAAACAGCCATTGATAGAAACTGTAGTGAGAACAAAACCATTGTACGATCACATGTACAATTCTTCAATTCTTATTGAAAAATACAAGCTGGGAGAGAAGGGGAGATAGATGTGGGCCCGTGACAACTCCCAACATTCTCTTAAGCCCTAGACTGATGGAAATGCTTCAAGCCAACGGATTCCTAACCCCCTCTTGGTAGACCAGCAGGCGAAAGGATTGGCAAAACCGAACCTCTCTACGTGGTCTTAAAGCAGAATATGTATACAAATTACCATCCAAATGTCTTTAATTCCCATGATATGTCTATTAAGGAGCAATTGTCCCAAAGATTGTTTAGCTATCCAAACAGCAACCTAAAATTATCCTCTTTGTAAGCTCCCCATAACATAGTGCTTAGCTCCTAGGAAAAGCCATTAATATCGGCCTCCCTCTTGTGGAGTCTCACAGGAGATATTCTGCAAAAGGATGCAATAAAACTGCAGTTTCTGCCATCATTTCATTAAAAAGCCTTGTTAAATTTCTAGCCGGTGTACGTAATAGGAAAAAATATTCAGGGTGCTTATTAACTATGCTGCTCCTTATGATATGAACTTTTAAAAGAATAATGAAGACTATTTCTAACCTGTAAGAATATTGTTCATTTTCATTGCGATTAAATTTTAATTGGGGCATTGTTTAAAAATGTTTAAGTTTCATTACATTTCAATGTCCCCTGGAAGGAAAGAGAGGCAGCTAATTCAGGCATACTAAGTTTGTCAGCTGTTCACCTCCCACCATGACATCTCAATATTCCAGGTGTTGGATGTCGATGGAGCTCAGATTGCCATCTGCGCCACATCTTCATCCCTACCAGATGACATTTTCTTCATTCCACACGAAGCTTGAATGAGTTGGCCCCCTAAAACAAAACAAGACCAGGTAATTCTTGTCTTCTTCAGTAAAAACACCAAAACATGTATTTATATGTGTCCGAATCTGCAAGTGGAGAGGGACTGCTTGTATGAAAACTAGGCAACGTTAAGATTAAACCTAGCCTCTATAGAAGGAAATCGACGCTGACAAGATCGGCAACGCCGTCTTCAAGAAACATTTTAACGGAAGCAAAAAGCACTGAAACAAAAGTACAGAAGTTTAATTACCATGTTTATCCTTAGATTCTCAAGAGGGGTGTACGAAAGGAGGCGCATGAGAAAGAGCAGGCTAGAAACAGGTGGTGATTCAGGGATGGATGGGGACCTGTATCCATTATTGCACTCCAGATTTTCTCATTCACAAGCTTACTTGGAAAGACAAGGAGTCTTTCCAAACAAGAGGCCCAAAGGAAATGAAAAACCCGAGACAGAACAAGGAGGCTTACCGCAACAGTTGCAAAGACCCCAAAGTGCTTCTCTCTTCGGCCGGTAACACCCAGACACCAAAAAGGGGGGTTTCGAATCCTGGAACTGCCGAAAGCCAACTCTCAGCTCCTGGGTTTCATCCAGCCTGTGATGCAGCGGATGAGGATTTAATTTGTTCCACCAGTGGGGAATGTGGTGCTCTGTGATCAGTAAGCCCAAGAGACGGTCAGAAGACCGGCCATTTCCTTTATTGAAGAGACCTAATTTTCTTGATCTTGCTAAACTCACCTGCAAGGGAGGAACCCTCTCCACTCCTACTCACAAATATCAGAGGGCGGTGTTACCCACATTGGCAGAGAGGTGAGGGAAGGGAGACCTCACATGCCTTCTTTCTTTCATGGTGGTGGCATCAGCAAAGCATTCCTCAGACTAAGGGGCATCGTACTGCGCAAGCCCATTCCTTCAGTCAACAATAGCCCACCAATGAAGGGATCAACCACATCCAACTAAGCCAGCCATGGTCAGCCCTCTGCATCCATGGTCTTGTCAGGAAAATGACCAAAGTAAAAATGTAAAACGTCTTTTACTCTATGTGCCCACAGCAAACCACTTTCCCAAAGCATTGGCTTAGGTGTGCATATATGCACACACTTCTAAACATACTCGCGAAGAGATGAAGTTAAGAGATGAAGGACGTGGCATATTGCTCCTGGCGGTAACTGGAAGTTGGAGGAAAAGAACCCAGGGCCACATCAGTGGGGGAACTCGCAGCAACGAATGGCCACCATGTCTTCAACGGAACACTTACATGCCAAATGTATTTGTGGCAACATGGAGGCTTGGATGGCAAACAAGGAGCACAGGACTGGAACTGGCCAGCAGCCCGGAAGAGTATTTTTTCCTTTAAACATACTCAGCTCAAGAAATGGGACATGCCCCAGAGAAGGGCTGGACTACAGCTCCCATAATCCCACTCAGTATGGTCAAAAGGCTGGGTTGGAATTGTGCGGGTTGTAGACCAAAACACATGAAGGGCAAAATGGGCACCGCTGCTCTGCAGGTTGCCTCTGAAGAAGTGCCCTCCGTGGCTTTTGCAATCTATACACGGCACTTCAGCCTGTAATGAATGCTCCCGACAGACACCTGTGCATACGGTCAAGCCCATCTAAAAGAAAATGGCGGGCCTCAAGTGAGCACAGACCTACCTACACAGCCGTTCTTTTCTGCCAAACTGCCGTTCTGTTGCACCTTATTCGATTCTTTCCCACCCAGGCAAAAGGTTTCATACCAAGACGGTATTGATTTAAGGCAGTTTCATTATTACCAATGCTCTGCTTAATTTTAAAGACAACATGATATTGAGCAGAATAATGCCCTGCATTAATAAACTTTCCCTTGAAATGGCTAACAGATTTATTGCATTTGGTTGTTCAAATAAACACCCAGATCACTTTCCATAAATCATCATCTGCCTAAAAAGGCAGCTGGCGTGGAACTTGACAGAGAAAGGAAGAAACAAAAAGTTATTAAAAAGTGGGTGAAATCTCATTGTAAATGGTAACGTGCATTTTAATCAGGTACCAATATGGCTGGATCAGTCTCGGGGGGTGGGGGGGACAGAAAAACAAAACAAAACCCCTTCGGCATCATAAGAGGTTTGAGGCCATCAACAAAGACCGAACGGATCAATGACCAGCAGGGACTGCCAGGGGTGTCTTCAGGGTGCGGTCAAAAAAGCCAAGGAAATGGCCACGGCAGGTGTGATCCAAGCCTAGCTTTTAGGAGTATCGCGCACATAACAATGGGTGGAACTTCAATCACGTTGCTGCGGCTGCCATCTTAGCTTTCCTGACCACGCCCCACAGGCACTCCTGAAGATTGATAAAGCTGAAACCATCAACCCTGTCCAACCCTGTTTAAGCAAGCTAGTTTTTTCCTTCCAAACTTGTTTAAAGCTTCTGCTTACTTCAAGATACATTTTAAAGTATCTTCCAGAAGGAACACTTCTTACATGCTAATCTGGAAGGGATCTTCTTGCTAAGGGTCGCTTAAGTAAAATCACAGAATCCTAGAGTTGGAAGATGACCTTAGAGATCATCTAGTCCAACCCCCAGGTTCAAGTAGCGCCTCTGAGAGACGGCCACCCAGGCTTTGTCCTACAAGTTTTTGAAATATGGCAAGTTGTTCTCCATATGCAAAAAACAAGGTAGGCATTTTAAGAATACATATAAACAAAAAGAACGTAAGAAAAAAAATATAAGTAGGTGACACTAACATAGGTTTTCATGGTTGAAGGATCTCCTATGTGGGATGGACATCTGCTTGAACAGAAACATCACATGTACCCAGGAACAAACACCCTCAGAAAGTGATGGAGGCAAAACAGGTAGTCCTCGCTTAACGACCACAATTGGGACTGGGATTTCAGTTGCTAAGTGAAGCAGCCATTAAGCAAATCCAACCCAATTTTATGGCCTTCTGTAGTGGTCATTAAGTGAATCACTGTGGGTGTTAAGCAAGCCACATGGTCATTAAGCGAATCATGCAGTCCCCCATTGATTTTGCTTGCCAGAAGTTGACCAGGAAGGTTGAAAATGGAGATCATGTGACCACGGGACGCTGCACCAGTCATAAATACAAACCAGTTGCCAAGTGTCCAAATCATGATTATGTGACCACAGGGATGCTGCTACAGTCGTAATTGTGAGGACCGGTTGTAAGTCGTTTCTTTTCTAGCACTGCTGTAAGTCCAAACCATCACTAAATGAATGGTTGTTAAGCAAGGACTACCTGTGAGAACTGGAGCAGACAAGGCTGGAGCAAAAGGTCCAAGGCCAGACTGATCTGTTATAATAACAATGCACAAGTATTTTAATCGTACACCACCCAATCATATAAACTGTATGTGTGCATGTATAAATAAATAAAAATATAAATACCTCCCGGAGTGTTTTCCTCCAAATGCAAGTAATAGGTGATGCTGGTGGGAAACAGGGCACACAGAGGATGCAGCCAAAGCAAAGAACGTAAACTTCTTCTCCTGATCTGGATAGGAGAATCATGTGGTGCCTTCAATTTTTTTTTTAAACTATCAGCACAATTGGTAGTTGCATGAATTAAGACCCATCTACACTGGGCAGGGAGAATCAGTTTGGTGTAGTGGTTAAAGGCCCTGGGCTAGAAGCTGGGAGCTAGAAACCTTGCCAAAAACACAAGATTGGGAGATTAAAATTAAAGAATATGTGACAATGGAAAAACTGACTGTATACATTCACAGCAGAAGCCTAGCCAAATTCAAACAGGAATGTTTCTCTTATACACAAGATATTAGACAGCAAGGCAAGCTAAGACACTTAGAATATGGCTTGGGGTGGGGGGGGGGGAGAAAACCTGTTTTTTTTTTTAAAAAATAATAAAACGATCCAAACAGAAATTAGCAATAATCGCAGAAGTCCAAAGTGTAACATAAAAATATTTAAGTAGCAATTAGCAGTTGGGGGGGAAAAGGGGGGGTAGGGCTGCTAGAATACTTTTTTTGTTTTTTTGTTTTTCTTTTAGTTTGTTTTACCTTTTAATTTTTTTTATATAAACATCGTATTTTCACCTCATCCTTTGCACTAGTGTCAAATGTATTTTATGGATGCATAAGCATTCCTTTCCCTTTTCTTTCCTCGTCCTGTTTTTGTTGCTTGTTTTAATTTAATTAATAGAAAACGCTGGGAACCCTGAGTTCTTCTCCTGCCTTGGGCCTGGAAGCCACCGGGTGACTTGGGCCAGTCCCTCCTTCTCAGCCCTGGGCAAACCGCTTGCAAAAAAATGTTGCCAAGAAAACCACATGGCTTGTCCAGTCAATTCAGACTTCTAGCTACTGTTTACTTGAATACATCATACACGGGATTCTCAACAAACTTTTAAGGGTAGATGGAACATAATTAACCTCAAAACAGACCGTTAGTTACCATTAGCTTACCGCAATCACACAGTGGCTTGGAGGGAGAAAGGACAGGCCTTTATTATAATTACATTTCGATTTGGAAAATGGGTCGGCCGTCGGGATCAACCAAATCCATCCAGCATAGGAAGTTCAAGTTTAGTCGGTTCTACAGAAAAGCAAAATGCCAGCACAAGGGGGAGATTCCGTGCCCAGAATCCTTGGAATCACAAATTCCGCACTGCCAAGCCGCTGTTGATTGAAATATGTTTTTCACTTCCCCAAGACCTCCTTATACAACCTTTCACACATGCAATATTTAAAACCGCACATCACCTCCAAGCATGTGTTTAGAATGCTTTGTGGAGCCAAGTCGTCATAATGGTTATGTTTATGGGTCAGAAGGGCAGTAAATTATTCTAACAGAAAGAGGCAAGTGGCTTATTGTAGCCAGCTGTGCTTTTAACAGGCTATCGCGAAAAGCAAAAGGATGCATGGGCGACCTCCAGGGTTTTGTAGCTATTGCCTCCGCTGGTGTTCGCTTGTATAAAGATGTCATTTTTAAACATTTAAAAGTCAAATTGTCTGGAGAATACATTCGTATAAAATTTATTTTCAGAAACTGGTATTTAGCCTGCTGCTATGGAGGCTGATTGCTCTGCAACGTGCAAGCGTTTGGCAAATTCCTACAGGTCTGAAAACATTAAAAGGGACATTTGGGGTCCTGTGCTCGAGGGTGTCATTACAGAGGCTGAAATAGGCACATCGGTGTTTCCTCGGGACAATGCAGCTGATTCTGGACTGGTTCTGCCTGCTTTCAAGTCCCCCCGACAGGCAGGGCGCCTGCGAGCATCTCTTCAGCGCAAGGCATCAAGAGTTCAAGGCAGGTGCTTGAATTCACCATCTTCTCCACAGACCAGCTGTGGCTCATATGGAGGTGCTCTTGTGTCTGGATGGTTCTCCAGGCTGGGGTTAAGCTACTGTGCCCAAAAGCATCTGCGTCTGCAACTGGAATTATGGGAGTTTGTCATCCAAAACATCTGGGCAGCAAAGTCAAGGCTTCCTCTAGTTCAGTGTTTCTCAACCATGGCAGACTGAAGATGTGTGGACGTCAACTCCCAGAATTCCCCAGCCAGCATGGGGAATTGCAAGCCCTTAAAACCAACCAATTTCAACTGGTCTTTGGACCCTAGGAAGCCTAAGGGGTGTCCATCCATTGTTATTAATCTTGATGGTTCCAATGATTACTGGACTACGTTTAAAACGTTGAGACGGTCGGTCAATTTGGGGTGGTTTATAAATGTGGAAATATAAATAAATTCCTTCATTAACAAATATTTGGAACTGGCTAGAAATTCCTGACGGTTCACCTCCTCTGGTCCTGGATGCCAGAGAGATCTATTTGCAGGTAGCTAATAGGAAAGGATAACCAGGCAGCCTTATCCTATTTGTGTCAAGAATATGTTTGTCATGCTGTGGACAGCAAGACAAATCAGGCCCTAATTAGCTCAGTCAATTCCTTCAGTATTATCCTTTCAGTCTACATTGAGTTATTAAAGCCATGGAAATACAACACTACCGAGACAGCAATGATGGAAGTAAGATGTCAGAAGCTTATTAAGTGGAGGTTGAGGATGCAGCTGCAACCCAGACAAACTATGATAAATACAAATTGACTAAATGGTATTCCGTAGCGTCGCCTTACATTTACAGGGCAAACTCTCTTCCCCAGAGGATCCTTCAGCATTTGGCCATGTTAATAAACAAGGACCACGGCCTAAAGCACCACTGGCCCAGACAGGAATGGCAGCTATTTAAATAGCCAGCAGTAAGGCAGAAGCTCCGAGACAAAGGAAGCTCAACTCTGGGCAAAATCTCAGGCTCCACCCCAAAGAGGAATTCATCTCTACATCCATCTGTATTTGAAGTCCTCTTGTGCTGCATTTCCTCCCTACTGCCCAATGGCTTATTAGCTTTTTTCTCCCTCTTTCAGCTTAAATATAGATTTCGAAGTCTTTGAGACAAGAACCTATCTCTTGTTGACCGCAGAGGTGTATCACCTTAGGCTATGTGGCTTCTCTTACACCTCCCTCTTGAACTCATCATCAAATTGCTCTGTCCTTATGGTAGAAGGCGAATGATTCAGCACACAGGGAGTAATCATATTAACTGTATCAGTTTAATTTAAAATCATTTCGGAAAGAGTGCAAAGAGTGGCCAAAATGGTGAGGGGTTTGGAGGCTAAATCCTACGAAGAATAGAGGGAACTGAGCATCTTTAGCCTGAAGAAGAGAAGGCTAAGGGGAGACCCGAGAGCCATCTTCCAATCCTTGAAGGGCTGCCAAAGGGAAGAGGGTATGGATTGGTTCTCCTTAGTTCTCAAGGGTCGGGTAAGAACCAGTGGGTGGAAGCTTGACAGAGAGAGATCCAAACTCAAAATAAGGAGGATGTCCTGACCATGTCAGCTGTTAATCAGTGCAACAGCCCATCTCCTGGAGACCTGTGGTCTCTTATCATTGGAAGTTCTCAAGCAAAGGCTGGGCAGAAGTTTGTCTGGGGATGATCTGAGGATTCCTGCCCTGGGCAGGGATTGGACTAGATGACCTCCAAAATCCCTTCCGATCCTATGATTCAGTGAAATGCAATGCAATGCAATGCAATGCATTGTCCAACCAACTTCTGAATGCTCAGATCAGCTACTCAGAGGCTCTCAACCCAAGTTAGGCATCCTGATTTATACAATGGGGCTATTTAGGCTGAAGGCACAATTTTTATACATAAATAGGACAAGGAGCTGACTTTGGCTATTTAAATGGAATATTACAGCTAACCAATTCATGACTTATCCCACTAGGGATCTATAGTAATAGGAAAAATCCAACACGTATTTTTTATTTAAAAAGGAGAGGGGGGCTGCTACTCACCCAGATTTGCTCAAAAAGGAGTCAGAATATCACAGGTAAGCATGATATTCCCCAAATACCAAGAAAAGTCAATGAAAGGAGACAAAGCATGACACATACTGAGCTGGATGTAGTTCCTCTGCATCAGCAGTGAGACCCTCTGGTCAAAATACAGAAGAAACAGCACATTTGGACTTTGTTCTGAGTAACACTTCACCACTCAGCCTTAGGAACTGAGTGAGGGTCCCCTTTACAAAGTTCATCGAGAGGACTTCAGAGCCCCCGAACCACCATTAATCGACATAAAGACTGAGCCTTATCAACGATGGGTGAGCATCAGCTTAGTAACACTGCAGGTCATATAAGCACGGACCAGATCTAGCCTTCTTAGTCCAATTCTCTGCTTATCCACTCGGTGAGTCTCTAAGCCCTCTGCAGAAAGCATACATGGGGACCCTGCTCACAGCCCAGCTAGAATCGGCAGGCCACATGAGGTGTCAGTACTCCACCTCTCCTACATGGCGTCACCAACCACAAAACAATCCCATTTGTTACTCCTTTTGATCCTAGGATGAAGCTTGGAGAGAAATGGTCGAGCCATAAATTCACAAAACCCACCCACGTGTATAATTTATAAAGCTGCTATGCCAAATGACAAATGCCCTGAAGGCTAATTTATATCTTGAAAGGCTACCTTCAAAGGAACCTGCCTGCCCACTGCATTCATCACCTGTAGTCCTGCACTGCCTGCTGCCAGAACAGAGACACTGGATGGGACTTAGACCTGAGCACTTGCTGGTTGCACAGTCTTCACCCAAGAGATACCTAGCAAGCCCTCTTGCTTCGAACTTTTAGATGGCCAGTTCCACACATACATATTCCTACATACATACATACTCCCGCTATCAGTCTTTTGCCTATTTTAAACTCTTGCCTCTTACATGGTCGCTGTTGCTGTGGTTGTATAACTGCCACTTTAGGAATCTTCTACAGGCTGAATTCTGCATGAAGTATATTTATAAGCATTGTTTTGGGTGACAGGGTGAAGTGACTCATTCCTTACAAGCATGAGCTTCCAAGGTACATCCTTGGAACCTTCACAAATTTCCCTTGCCTGCTCCTTCCCCAACTCTACCTCTGAAAATGATCAGTCAGTACTCCCATCTGACATTCAGATACTTGTCCACCTGTGTGCTCTGACATATGTCACTTTGAATTCTTCTGCAGCTCTTGGCACTTCCCAGCACTAAAACAGGTTGCATTGCTCTCCAAGTAGAAGAATACAGCCAGATGAGGCTACAACTGCAGCGACCCTGGGCCAACCAAGAGATCTGAAGCACCAGCTGTGCTCACAGATTCTCACAAGCAGCGGCAACCTAGTCAAAGTTTTGCCCCTGCTTTCGTATGGGAGCAATGTGAGAATGCTCTCCACCCTTCAGGGAAGATCTCCCTGGAACGTCACCATCACTCTCACAGCTTCTCCAAGTTGCAAGGAATTTCCTCAATTTCTCATCCACATCAAATGAATTCTTCCCACTGATTGAGATGATAACAAAGCAAGGACTTTATAATTAGGTCAGAGGCAATAACCGGGAACCAGGGCAATTTTCTATACATCTGAGGAGTGCTCAAAACAAGAGCCAGGAAAGGTCACTGCAGAGCAGCTGAGTGGCTGCCTAAAATTCTTCTTGATGGAAGAACCTTAACTACACTTTAATATTTTCTATTACTGTCAGAGCAGAAATGTGTTGCTCTACATACCCCACCAGAAGGGCTATTTCCACATCTGTCTGAGTCAAGTTCAGTGACCGCTTTAATATTCACTTTACAATTAATACTGCTTTTTTATGGCTCGCTAGAAAGTAAACCAATTTCAGCCCAGCTCCTCAGTATTGAATTTATTATAAAAAGTTATGTACTTAAAACTCCAGTAATGAAACCAGAGGCATCATGAGATATTAACCTAGAGTTAATGCTGAGAAAGCTGGTTTGAATAATTCAATTCATGTCACCTTAAGTATCTTTTCAAATGGAATTAACTTTATCTCAGACACACACACAAAAAAAGAAGCGCCACGTTCCAGTTACTGATTATTGACTCCACAAGGGCTCCGTCTTAAATCATCTTGGCACCATTTCCCCCAGTAAGCTTGCAAGCTCAGGCCAAGACAGAAGTTGAGAACGGAGGCACCAGACTGTGAACCAAGGGCCATTTCATCCCGACTCTTCCGTATCCCAGAGAACTACCAAGCAGAGGTGAACCAAAAATGGTTGGTCTCCTAAACTTTGGGAGTTTCATAGAAACCTTGTTAAGATATAGTTATATGAAGTTCTTGCCTTGTTTTGGCTTAAGGTCAGAACCAGTATCAGGAGTACTTGTGGGCACTCTTTTGTCATAGCAGAGACGGCTCTGAAAAGACTGCAGGACAGACAGATGAGGACAGTGGGCCAGATGAATCTGAGCTTGGACTGAAAAAGGACTCCTGAATGGATTTTCCCATCTGGGGCTTCCCCCCATGATCCCTGAAAGAAAGCCCACCAACTTTCCCTACATGCTATTTCTCTCCCTTGCCTTTCTGCCGCAGCACCTCTGCTTTCTCCAGTCACCACCATGTAGAATCATTTTTCCAAGTCACCAGGAGGAATCCAGCTCCACTCAAGGAAGCTGCCAATAGAAAAGCACGCAGCTTACCGTTCCCCTAGCATCAGAAAGAACAATGGGGACAAAAAGAAAACAGTTTGCCTAGTGGTTTCTTTGTTCAGGTGGAAGGTGGGGGATGTGACCGGGGAAACGTCTCTGGGGAAAACCGTATCCTCCTGCTGATTTCCCTTTTGTCGGAAGAAGGCGTCAAGTGGCTAGAATGGCTGGTTAGGATATCAAACCTTCCAGATATCTACACCACTTCATGATACTGATACATAAATACATACAAATTTGATACCTGTCACATTCATTTTATTTTATTTTATTTTATTTATTTTATTTTCTATCCCACCTTTGTTAGTTTTATAAACAACTCAAGGCGTTTTGTCAAGGAAGTCATCCAAAATGTTACCTGCATTAAGAATTCGGAAGGTCAGGGAAAACATCAAGGAAATCAGACTCAACCCTGTGAAGAAGCTCTTTTTTTCCAAAGCTTGCCACATTGTCAGGACAGTTTTCCATGTACCCAACTAAAGCAGCGATTCCTAGATCAGTGTTTTGAATTCTGGGAGTTGACATCCACACATCTTAAAGTTGCCCAGGTTGAAAAACACCATCCTAGATGGACCGCTACACCTCTTGTTTGTGGGTTTCTAGAACGAAGATGATTTATCAACTCACATTCATGAGCCCTGAGATATTCTTCTGAAGCAGCAAAACAAGCTTTTTAGGACCTCATAAGAACTATTTTGATACAGACTCTTAGGTACAGACGTTTCAGATGATTTAGCAAGATGGCTAAGATGCTGCTTACTGGCAACGAGTTGCTTTATTGAGGAAAGCTAACGGTTGGGTCAGAACTCTCAGATGGAGACTGCATCCTTTCAACCAAACTTAACATTCCAGTCTACATATGTTAAAGCATGGCAAGCTGGAAGATTTGCTTATCTTGTGAGATTGTGTGTGTCTGTGTGTGTGTGTGTGTGCGCGTGTATGAACGAATGAATGAATGAATAGGATCCACAAATGCAATCTAGGATCCTACAGGGACCACACTGTCAACCTCTTCCACAAAAAAACATTTCTTTTTAAGAAAAGAATGACAAATGACAAAGGTGGGATATAAATCCTGAGAGCTACATATGGCTGGTGAGAGAACGCCTGGGCTGGACTCCAACAGGCCTTTGAGAAGGGGTGATATTTACTGCACAACTTACCCTTTTGTGTTTCTGCTGCAAGGAGCGAGATCCTTGCACAAGCCCTCACAGTCAGTGAGCTCACCTCCTTGCAGCTCACAAGAGTCCTTCCCAGTAAGTCCCACAAGAAGGAAAGAGCCACAGAGACCTCCTGGGGCAGGTCAGTGCCTCAAGGCAGCGCAGCCCCAATTCTCACAAGCCCAGAGCCCACCCTGCCTGGGTGACGGGGACCAGCCATCCAAAGGACGCAGTGGACGGTGGGGCAGGCGAGGCACTTACCTGCTGCTCCTTCTGCTTGGCAGCCTCCAGTTCCCAAAGCGAATGTGTGAGTTTTTCCTGCTGCTCAGAGAGATATTTCTGATAAAGGCTCAGTAATTCCTGGCACTCTCGGTACTGGTGCTGCAGGGGTGAGATAACAAGTTAAGGATGAAAACGTTTCTGGTGGAAGAAGGGAGGGAAGGAAATGCACTCAACACCCTGCTGTTAATTCAGGGCAAAACAGGTTTTAGCCATCTGGAGACGACAACATGGGGAAATGCAAAATGAACGGCAACTTGAGGGAAGGAAGAAGATGGGCGATCTGAGAAGCAGCAGAAAGATGCCTTGCTTTTGACCAATGCAGCACCAACCTTCGTAGCCGTGGCCAGATAGAAGGGAATGCCAATTTGTAACTTTGGTGAGTGGGATGTTTTGAGCCGTGTGCAGATTTTTCTTTCCCGATCTCATCCCCCAACACTGTTTCCAACCTTCCCTGGATAGGAAAAGGTTGGTCCAGAGCCATTAAAAAAAATAATAGATAGCCACATGACAACATAATTGTTGTCATATTGTTCTTTAATCAACATCCTAATTGCTAAAAACCAAACTGTGCTAACTGGTACAGTAAAGCAATGAAATTAACTCTTAGTCAAAATTATTATAGCTTCTAAAAAAACAGTACCTATTTCCTCTACGCGCGTGCGTAAGTCAGCTAACAAGGCTTGCTTTTTTTAATCTCAACTGCTAGGGGCAGCCCATCAGCACAAGATTTAGGAAAAATGGAGACTGGGAGAATGTTAAAAGTGTACTGCGAGGCTGGATTCGATCCCAAGCGGAAGAGGAGAAGGCAGCCCGCTTGGCTCCTTGCAAACTACCTCCTTTCAGACCAAGCCACCCACTGGTACCGCTTCAGACTGCAGTTCCAGCAGTGACATTGCCTCTCGACCCACGCCCAGGTCACAAATGCTTTTAAAAAGACCCTTTATAACTTTGGCTTGGAAGATATTATGAGTGGTCAGCCTGCTCTGTGAGGGGTGAGAGGTTCTGCTCTGGGTACCCCACCACTTTGGGGAGGGGGGGGGAGATTGGCTGGGAAAAGTCTATTAGCGATGACACACCAACTTCGAACTGTTACTCCCGGGGGCTGATCTGGTTCTTGCTCTATCGATATTCCAAGGCCAGGCAAAAACCATCGTAGGCTTCCAAAGCTTCTAATCAAACTGCTCCGTATTGTTTGTGTGGCTTCTGTACTAAAGCCATTTGTAAAAATGGAAGTGTAGGTTCTATTCCATATATCTAGTTTCAACCATTTTATCATAGGCCGCCATGATGTTTTGACCGATAAACCAAGTCTCGGGTTGCAACCCGAACCTCTTCGGAGCCCCAACTTCCCCTTCTGCTAGAATCTCCAACGTGATCGCAGCGTCTCTGTGCTTGGCGGGAAGCAGACGCAAAAAGCAGGATGGGGCAGAATAACGTAATTCAGCAGAAGAATGAAAGAAGAATGGAGACAGAGACAGGAGATGGGAAAGCAGGCGGAAGGACCGCAGAGATGCAAATGAGGAAAGCGGAGATGATTTATTCATCGGTGGCCGGCACGGCCATCAATTTGCTTGACGACATTCCCAAACGTGAAGCTTTCTGCGAACTCCCCATGGCTCAGATGCAGGCTTAGCCTGGCAGATCTTCCGGAGGCCGGCGACAAGTTTTGGACAGTGATCTAGAGAAGCAGCAAACGGTGGCATTTGCAAGGATATTAGCAAAAGCGCCCTGCCTCGCTTGCAGCATTGAAATTCCAGGAGGAGATGAATGGGCTCTTCACTTGTCACTGTGCAATTCCTTCTCTTGCTCATTTAGCATGGGAAGTCACTGCCTTGGCACCCCACCCCCCTGCATTTCATTCTCCCCACTTCTGCGCTTTTAACTACGGATCCAGGACAAAACCATGGACAACAAGCAGGAAGAGAACTAAGCACATCCGGTCCGCAGCCCAGAAATGGCATGGAGTCAAGGGCTGGCTGCAGCTTGTGGCTCTTACCTAACCATGGATAAACCTCAGGTGGAAAAGGTGGGGATGGCTGCCCATCACAACCCTGCAAGCTAAAGCTGATTGTGACCCTAAAAGGCACATGGGATGAATGAGAACAGACTGAAAATCATGGAGCACCCAGCAGTGTGAAATGATTGCAAACACCAAGTCCATTTGGAGATGCCAACAGTGCAAAGTGAACCTCCCCTTTCCCCCTTCAGGTTGCCCTACACTGGCACCTCCTCTTAGTTCTCCCGGTCTTTAGTGCAAGATACTGTGAGACTCAAGCCCGTCCACGCTGTATAACACTCAGGGCCAGCACAACCTGCTAAGGTCACAGAGGCTATCCAGCTACCATCAGATTTGAGAGCTTCCCATTTGCAAGTAAGGACAGAATGAAATGCACACAAACTAGAACTCGGAAAACCAGGAAACCACAGATCAAGACACAAGCTGATCTGTCCTTAGTAGTCTTTCTGGCAGCCACTGGAAGCTCAAAAGAGGCAGAAAAACCAACCACAGGAGGCACCAAGGTTCTCCATCTCCCTCTGCCCTAGATCTTACATCCTTCCTCCTTTCTCAACAAGCATGCATGCTTCTCCTTCTGGTTTTCCACCAGCAAGGAAAACCCACAAATTTTGTAGACCTTTCACTACGTTTTCCTGAGATGAAGATCAGGGTTCTTCCCCCCAATGAATTTACCTTTTCAGTGCGTGTGATAATCTGGGGGAAAGGCACTGCACCTCCAACTCAGGGCTACCAGATTTGGACGTACAAAAATCCAAACCACCATAAGAAGACAGCCAAAAATACAGAAAACTGTAACTCTACCTGTAACTGAACTCAAGGCATGTTCAGTGTTGTGCATTTTAATGGCATGCACCTTGCTGCTTGCATTATCACTTCTGCGCTTCAGTGAACCAGTTTTCAGCCACCGATTCACTTTCGTGAACCACGAATGAGACCCCAGCCTGATAAACAGCTGCAGAAACAAACTCAATGGCTATTTTTTTAACAAGCAAGAAAACTGGGAACAACACCTGGTCTTCCACTTCAGAGAGAGCAGGCAGGTGGGAATGGGGACAATTTGCAATCTGACCCCTCCCTGTTAGCGGTACTCTCTCATGGGATCCAGATCAGCACATACAAAAGGTCCAGTGATCTGCTGCCAATCCAGGCTACAAGCACCACCGAGGGAGGTGTCATTCAGAAGCTGCAACGTGGCACCAAAGGAATCAACTGGTAGTGAAGTGGGGAGACAGACTGAGATGGCAAGCAGGCACTGGCCAGCTGACTGGTAAGGAGGGTCCAGGTGGGGATGGACCTCTGTGGACCATCAATGGTCCATGAACCATGGTTGCTAACTGAAGTACACGTTCATTCACATGGACAGGACTCCTCCTTAGCTATGCACACAGTCTAAATCAACACCGGTGTAGTGGTGAAGGCCTAGAAACCAGGAGACTGTGCGATGTAGGCCTCCCTGAGGCATGAAAGCCAGCTGGGTGACTTTGGGCCAGTCCCTCTCTCTCAGCCCAACCCACCTCACAGGGTTGTTGTTATGGTGAAAATTGGAGGCAGGCGTATTAGGTATGTTCACCGCCTTGGGTTATATATTTTTAAAAGGTAGGATAAAAATCTAATCATCATCACCATCTCAGCACACATTTAACTCAGCAGCAAAGAGTCAGAAATGGTCAGCTGCAATTTAAAATTAAACATAAACATTGCTAAAACTTATCAGGAACCTTAGGCCTTGATTACAAGAATTTTTTTGAGACTCCACAGCAGGGTCTGGCCTTTACTCTCCATCAGCCTGCAAAAGATGGAACGGATGTACCCAACTGGCAGTTTCCCACCACATTGAGAAGAGCTTCCACAGAGGGCAATTCAAACTGACCAATCAACACCCTGGATGACACGGACTGGTACCTTCCAGGTGATTCTTCCATCACCTGTTTAGTCTAAGGCTGAGATGTAGGGAAATCAGCCTGGGACAGGATTTCAAGAAATGTTGTGTACATGGAGATGTCCTTTGTTACAGGAATGGTCTAGAAATTGGGAACCAGATTGGCCCAAGAGGTTTATTTTTGATTCACTGAGAATACAGTGAATTTTTGCCCAACTTTACTTATCAGGAAAAGGTCACACTAAAATCAGGATCACCTTTGCTTTGGATGATTATGGCACATCCAAGACATCTTCTTTGCAAAGGTAACAGGGTGGCCCCTTCCCTCAGAACCTGGTTGACAGAATTTGGGACTTCCTTCAATTCAGGAAGGAATATCCCTTCAAATACCAGACTTTGCTTGCATCAAGAAAGGGAAGAAGTAAGGTTTAAAGAAGGTGAACATAGTTCCAAGCAAGCCCTATTACTATTACTGTTACTATTACTTATTTGATTTGTATGGCCGCCCATCTCATCTACGCAACTCTGGAGTTCAGGCAGTTTCATAGCTGAATACGTTTTTCAGGAAAGAGAATGGATCAGAAATTATTTCTGGTGGTCTCTGGAGCCTTCAGCAGTGATGATGTATAATTTTTTTTATGTCAGCTGTAACAATCAGTGATCAAATTTATAGTAGATGAACTCATTCACCTGGACCCAGAGTATATTTTACTCCTGAAAATGCTTTTTCATTTATATAGTTCAAGAGTTAAACGCTGGCCTTTGAGTACAAATAACAGTCCACTTCATTTAAATCCAAGCTATGTGACAAAATATAAAATATATAAAAACCAAGCAGTCCAAATTTTGGATGCATCACTGCGTGATCAACTTTTGACAGACAACCATCCACAGGTCCGGCATAGAACAGAGTTTGGGTTGCTTAGAAGATCTTTCCTTTTAAGAGCAAGGAAACCAAAGACCTGCCTTGCTATTTCCAAAGCCCCCAAATTATATTGAAGTAATTCCAGGAATATAAGGCCCCCGGCATCAAAATAAAAGCAGCCCAGGAGACCATGCAAAATTGGAGTCTCCTCTGACTTTACCTTGCCAACACTGTCCATCTCTTCCTTTCTTACTATTTTATAATGAATCGGGTTTACAACAGGGCTTTTCTTTGCTTCCCAATTTGCCTTCTAATTTTTCAGGAGATGAGTAATGCTTTCAAGCACACATTCCTATCACAAAAGCCCCCAGTTATTAAAGTGAGCAGACCAAACCCAAGATAAACAAGCTTTCTAGCCTTTGAAATCTCCCTGCCTTTGCCTCTGCAGCTCGGCTGACGGGGAACGCTCGCCAACATTGGCTGCCAAGCACTTAAACTGCAGAACGAAGGCAAGAGACACAAAAGAGAGAGGAGAGCGTCATGCTGCAATAGGGGTCAGCAGCTAGACAGACGTACAAAGAGGAATGGGGAACAGGTTTGTGGAAATGGTACCGGACAAACGCAGAATGTGAAATTGGCCCAAAGGAGAAATAACAGAAAGACTGCCCACGGGAAAGGCATTCCCTTGTTTTAAAAACACGGAAGGAATGGTGCCAGATGCTCATAAAATTAAGGTAGCTTTCACAAGTATGAATCCGCCATATTGGACTAGCGCTCTCTATGCTTCAGGCTATGAAGCTCTAGAGAACATTTTATGGAAACGGGTTAATCCACTGTTAAGACCCTTTAACAATTAACTAAACAGATGCAATTCCTCAGAAGCAGCCCTCACAAACTCTCATACTCCTAATTCTTTAAAACAAATACCGAAGTGGTTCAGGGCGGGGTGAGGGGCTGTATTCTCAAACTCAGTATGAATACATATACAACTAAATGTGGTTCCAACGGAAGAGAATAGATGTAGCTCAGGGTTGAACTGCTAAGCGCTGCAGATGTTACCTAGCCTGCAAGAAAACAGCCAGGTTCAGAGAACACCAAGGACTCCACAGCAAATGTGGCTCAGCTGAAAGAGATCAGGCATGCATCCAGCTCTGGCTACTAATATCAAAATAAATCACAGTAATCTGGAAACTGAAACTGGGAGGAAGATGGGACTCTGGCTTAGCATATGACTGTATCTAGCCTAGGGGGGCTGGGAAGACAACTTTTGACCTAGCATCCCATATATACATTAAAATAATAATTAAGCTGGAGATCTGATTGGCATGGGGAAGAAAAGGTGTTGGAGACGAGGTTAATATGGTTTCCACTTATTTGACCACTGACAGATGAGGGGAAGGATCTTCTCATGGACCTCCCCCTACTGTTCCTGTGTTTGTTTCCCACCTGGCCTATGTTAGTTAAATGATTCAGAGACAAAGGGACCTTCTTGCCTCTCTCTTTTTTTCCTTCTCCCCCTTTTTAAGATATAGTTTAGAGAGAAGTGAGGCTTCCCATCTCAAGAACATCCAGTGAACATGTCACAGGAGAAATATGAGCCTGGGTACCCAAACATCAGCCACCATAAATTCTCACATTCTACAGAGTTACTGCTCCAAATGTTCTCTCATCTATCACTCATAATTTTTTCTATATTTTCTAAATAATTATTTAGCTTTATCAGTTAATGAACAATGAGATAAACACTGTAATGAAAAACAGTTGAAAACAACAGTTCCAAAATTCTTCCAATGGCTAAAGTGCTGGGCTGGAAACCAGGAGACCGTGAGTTCTAGTCCTCCCTTAGACATGGAAGCCCATGAGAGTGACTTTGGACCAGGCCTTCTCTTTGGTCCAACCACCTCACGGCATTGTTATGGAAAAGCCAAGAGCATTAGGTATGTATGCTGCCTTGAGCTGACCAAAAATAAAGGTGGGATAAAGATCTAATGATAAAAGTTTGTCTTTATGCTCTCAAACCCAGCAGCATTTTAAAACTGCATTTATTCACCGCACCAAATATCACCCATCACTTTAAGAACTGCCCCAAACAGGGAAATAATAATAATAATAATGGCTAAAGCTGATCTATTTCTCTGAAGGCTTTATTATTTTAAATCTGAAGGTCCCAAAAGACAAAGTCCCAAAATGTTCATGAACAACTTGCCTTCTGAATTTCTAAATATAATTGGGCTTATATAACTCTTTCACTCAACAAGCCAAGGAGCCCTGAGGGAAGAGATCCTGCTCCATGAATGAACTGCAGAGAGGTCAGTCACCGTTGGAGAAGCAGAATGCTTGGGAAGCAAGCGGCAAAACTGCTGAAGCGCAGGCATGGAAACACAACAAGGACTCGGGATTTGGAGGCTGGAATATTTTCTCGCGGTTGGTCAGTTGGTTGAACCTACAGCATGGCAGCGGACGGAGAGGAAACAGGGGAGCAAGCCCTGCCCGTCTGTTTGAAGCGTTGTCATTTCCCTGTTGAACTGTCGAACTTCTGCAGAAAGGCTCAGCTCATACCTTCCCATTGTGTTGAAAAGGAAATTAAATTTACATTCTTTGAGAATATGGTATCATAATTAGTTCATGACTTGATTATACTTTGAAGTGAGATGGAAGGGGACATGATGCATACCAATGAGCCAAACAGAAGTTACCTGCTCAGTTTCTGGTTCACTCTGGCTTGGTTTGAAGAGAAAGGGGCTGGCACTCTGAACAAAGGAAAAGATCTCCAGCTTGCACAGCTGGGATATCAAATACAAATCTTCTCTGCTCCCATCTGGCATCAAGACCACCAGCGTAACTTACAGATGCAGTTTCCAATCAGACGAATGAGCTGTTTGGGAAAATAATCCTTCCATCTCCTCCTATGCCACCTGCACAGGAGAAGCTAAAACTGATTTTAAAAATAACCCAAAACCTTAAGCTTCTTACGTTGATCAAAACTGCCAATGTGATTTATTTGCACAAACAAGATGGGCATTTCATGAACTATTAAAGGGAGATTTACATGCCTTTCCTTCAGCTATCTGAAGACTGCCGAGAAAGTTTTTGGTTTGTTTTTTTTAAGGAACAGATTTAAAGCTCCCAAACAGAGGAAATCATAAAATTAAAAAGGCTGCTGCAGAAACAGGTAATTGAAGGAAACTTTAAACCCATAATTGTGTTGTTTTGCATCAAACCAAAACTGTCCTTAAACTTCTCAAGTATGTGCTCAGGTCTTCAAAGTATGATTAGTGACTTGATTCAAATTTTGCCCGCTGCCCCAGCAGACCTAAAGCCATCCTTGGATTCGCTGTCTGTTGGGACTGAGATATAAACTATTCATGGATATTCCTGATACTGCCCAATTAGGCCTTTTTTTGATGCTGTTTCCAGAGCTTCTGCCTTATACACCAACTTCCCCTAACTTGAACCAATTTCCAGTCATTTGCTGCACTGACACTGTCTTGTCACCAAAGATGGGGCATCAACTCACTTTATTCCATTCACTAATAGTGTATACTCTCCCTTGCCCATTTGCAGACAAACAACCATTTACTTTACTATAACTCTCCCTATTCCTTCGGACAATAGATGCCGAGAAAGATTTCTTTCTCTGAAGCCCTGACAAGGTGTGGTCAAAATGCTAGGGAACATGGCCAGTGACCAGCGCTGCACATGGCAGATTCATGCATCCACAACAGCCATTTCGCTTTCCATCTCATAAAACAAAGTGCGTTTCCGCTCCGCTGTTATGCCCGAACACTGCAGAGCAACTGCCAGATCAGTTTAAAAAGAGAGGCCAGCAAGGTTTCCTCTTGGTTCGAATTCTGAAACGCTTCAGCTAAAGCCGGCGCTGAGTTCTGGGGAAGAACCGGCTTCGCTTGGCAAACCATGGGGCGATCCAAGCCTCTCTACCAAGAGACACGCCGGGAATCTTTCCCATTTTGGTGTCTGCCCACAATTTTAGTTAGCAGCCTGAGGCGTGATGTGGAAGAGACAGAATCAAACAAGACCCAACTGCATTTGGAGATGCAAAATCTGGGGGAGAAGAGATATTCCCCTGGCCACAGAAAGGGAAGTCAGCCCCAAATCAAGCCTGGGAGTGGAGATACTGGGAGGGTAATGGACGGAGGAGGGCGAAGCAGCAGAAGCTGAGAGGACATAAATCCACCCAAAATAAAGAAATAGGTGTACTTCTTCCCTTTTATGTATTTAAAATGCTAGATTAAAACAACTACAGAGAACATGGCATAATTTAGCTGTCATTTCCTATCAAATTGCTCATAATTGTGACCATAAAACGATAATATTCTACCATATGCGCATCCACAAAATTGACAAAAGCAACGGTCAGTGTGACGGCCACGAAAAATGGACCGCAGGCTCCCCTTAGCGGCCAGGGAGCGGAATGTCACTGCAGCCCAACCGTTTTGCCGGCCCTCCATGGGGCTTGGCTTGCGATGGAGAGCGGGGTCTCTGGCCCCAGCCCTCCACATCCTTTCCTGCAGTCCACAATACCCTCCAGGCACGGATCTTGAAAAACAAAAAGAGCGCCTTTCAATCCAGTTGAAATAAAAGCTAGCACCAGTTTGGGGGTTAATGGAGAACGTTGCTGGCAAAGGGGACAGTGTGAAATGGCTCCGTTTTGCAGCTGTTTCCCAAAGAAACTTTCTTACTTAATAAATGTATGCATAACAGCCTACAGCAGTGTTTCTCAACCTTGGCAACTTTAAGATGTGTGGACTTCAACTCCCTTGCTGGCTGGGGAATTCTGGGAGTTGAAGTCCACACATCTTAAAGTTGCCAAGGTTGAGAAACACTGGCCTACAGTGATACTCTTCATTTTAGACTCAGGAGAGACTTTGGCATTGCTGAAAAGGCTCAGCCCTGCAGCCCACAGGTTCATGAGCTAGTCTTCATGTGGCCCTTGCGATGATTTAAGTCTGGAAGCCCAAGAGATGATCCCAACAAGGACCGTCTGTTCAGACTCACCTTGCAAGCTGGCGGTAAGCACCCCAGCGGTGGCAGGAGAGCCCTTTCTGCAGGGGGAAGCTGACTCCTGTGCAAATGACGTGCTACTCCTTTGTGGGCTCTGCACCATAACCCTGCTCCCTGAAAGTAGGCCTATGTACACCACCCTCGCTCTGCACCAGCAAAGACCTCTGCCGTAATATCTGCCTGGGGTGGATTCAGCCCCATCACCCTTCCTGGCAAAGCATCATTCCAGGCAGCAAGCAAACCAAATGAGCACAAGATGGATCTAGCCCAGCCTTCCCAACTCCAGGGCTATAGTCTACAAATCCCAGCATTTGCAGTGACAGCATGCTGGGCTGGAGCGATGCTAGGAGCTACAGGGGCACCAGGCTGGAGAAGGCTGTTTTAACTCATTATTTCTCAGAAAGGAGAGAGGCACATCTAAGGCTTAGCAGCACTCAGATTTCTCACAAATAGGCCCTGAAGTTCCTTTGCTCAAAGTCTGATTCCTAGCTTTCCGAGAATTTATGTACATAAATCTTTCCTATGGACAGAAAAAAGATAAGATTGAAAGTAAAGCAGATTCTTTTTCACTTCACTGGGTACCTGCCTATATTCTTCAACCCAGAATCAATTTCTTGGAGGAACTTCTAAAAAGAGTTTTGATAGATGCTTGCTAGGGATGATTTAGCTGTAATGTAGAACCACAGAAGCCTCTTTAAAGCTACAATAATCAGAGCCAATGCTTCGGGGGAAAAAAATCATTCACTCTCGTTCTCTCCCCCACCTCACCCATCACTTTGAATTGTGCAACATCTGACAAAAACCTGCCTTTTCAGTCATATTAATTCATATATTTAGACAAAAACTGGAAGCTGAAAAGTGACTGAGGGAAGTCCATTAATCAATGGCTCTTCTCTTAGCCAAAAATTATTCAGATGTCTTGACTACAAAATCACATTACACTTATTTTCTACCTTACCTTCTGTAAGGAGAACACCTTGTACACCTTCTTGTAAAGAGGGGTACAAAGGGTCCCAGGAGAGTCCCCTGTTCAAGCACCAAAGCTTCTCTTTCCACCGAATCCCAGAAAGAAGCCAAATCACACATTCAAAGCTCTAATGTGGTTACACGACGTGTGCAAGCCAGGCCACTATGGCTTAAAAAGAGCATTATATGAATACACCTATACTGTGAAAATGCGCTATATAAATAGCATCAGCCGAATGCCAGTGCAAACTGGTGTTTACCTCTGCGTGTGCCGGCCCTCCAAGGCTGGCCAGGTCGGGAAACAGATTCCACAAGAATTCCTGAAACTCAGCTTGCTTGATATAGGGTATGGTAACAGAATCTTGTTACCATAGAATCTGAGTCGACCTGAGCCTCGTGTGGCGCAGAGTGGCAGGCGGCAGTATTGCAACTGAAACTCTCCCCGCGACCCGAGTTCGATCCCAGAGGAAGCCGGATTCTCTCTCGGGTAGCCGGCTCAGGTCGACTCAGCCTCCCACCCTTCCGAGGTCGGTAAAAGGAGCACCCGGCTCGCTGGGGAAGGTGGCGACTGGGGAAGGCCATGGCGAACCCCCCCGCTCGAGTCTGCCAAGAAAACGTCGCAAAAGTGGCATCCCCTCCAGAGGGTCAGACGTGACTCGGTGCTTGCACAGGGGCCCCTTCACCTTTCACACAACAGAATCTCGAAAGCCTGACAGCATTTTCCCTCCCTCCCTCCCACAGCAAAGAGAGTTAGGGTGAAGGAGTTTAAGTTTCCTTCCACTGTTCTCTTTCGGTCCTGGGCTCGAATTTAAGTTTCGCTAACCCTTGCTGTATTCCTTCTCCAACGCTATCTCTGTGGTTCTCTACAGCCTGGAACAGAGTTGCTCAGCCTTGGCGGCTTCAAGATGTGTGGAGTTCAACTCCAGAGCTGGCTGGGGAATTCTGGGAGGTGGAGAAACTCTGACATGGAAGCCTGGAAGAAGGATGAGGTCAGCCGTGCGTGTGGCCTCCTGGAAGGACCGAATTGGAAAGGACCACTGAGACTGTCAAAGGCAATCCTGCCTCGCTGCAGAAATCCAACCTGCTCTCGCTGTCCGAAAGTGGTGCACCCACAACCAAGCGTGCAGAAGTCCACACAATCCACGGAGCGCCTGTGCTGCCAAAGCACACAGCTCTCTAGGTCTGCTCAGACATCGGGGTCATCAGGAGCTTGTATGTTTCCTTGGCCTGCTCTAATTGCAAAGAGGAGGGGTACAGCTTGACCACTCTCCCGAGGCACCAGTCCAACCTCTGCCTTGCATCCTGAGTTAGCCCGGGATACCCTGCAGCGAAGAGCGTGCTGCAAGAAGAGCGTTCCCACACGGCTGAAAAGGGCTTTGGGAACAAGTTGCAGGCGAGCGGAGGCGAGGAACAAAGCTTGCTGCTTAGCCTTATAAATGATTTATACAGTTACACCCACTCTGACAAACTTACCCAGCACATAACTCACACACACACAAATCTCCCGCTATTCACGTTTGAGAATGAGTTTGTCCTTCCTAAACCCAGGAAGCCTTTTGGATTGAGACAGATCAGCCATCGCTGTGGCAGAGAGACGAGCTGTCGTTGCTGGAGGAGGGAAGCCCGAACAAGGCAGGAAGTCCTGCCCTTCCAGAGACACCATCTTTGGGCTGATCTCATTAGAACCATCCAGCTGGGCATTAGGCTGAGGCCGGAGCCATTTCCCCTTTCAAACCAGCAGCTATTCTGACAGCTTTTCTAACCTTATTAGAACACAGTCTGTTTACATTGCTGGAGACGGGGCTGGCGGAGCAGAGAAAAGGACTGGCGTGTTCGAACAGGGGACTAGGACACCCCAACAAATCCGGAGTGAGGTTCAGCCAGAAAGACCAGCTCTCAGGTGTTCATCCCTGGTGCCAATTTTGTCATTACAAAATGTCACTAAGGCCACTGCCCAACCTTGGGGACTAAAGATGAACCTTCGAGGTACCAAACCAAGGGGTGCTAGTTATCCTCAACCAAAGCCAGCAGGGAAAAGATTCAACAGCAGCTTCATTGTGGGACCATTTCATATGCCGGAGTAATATATCTTATTGCCCAGCAGCCCTGAAGCCTGTTGCAACATTGCTTGCAATGCCAACTCTGCAAGTCACAGGGAATGAAAAGAGGGCGTGGGGGCACCACGGTACCTTTGCTAGCTCCACACAACCACAGCTAGACGCTGGAACAATTCTGATAAGTTGGGTCATCGCTGTAGCGGCATACTCCCTTCTCTTGAGAGGGAAAGGCTGGAGATGAACAGCCACAGCATCCCCATGTCTCTCCCAGATTCCTCCTCGTTAGCACCAACACCTCAAGACTTTCTTTGAGCTCCAGTTTCCTTCTGCTTCAACATCCACCAACTGATTGATTCAAAAGGAGAAAAGAGGACTCAGGAGTTCTCAGGGATCGAAGCCTTCCAAGGTGAGAACACTCAGAACTACTGATGTTGGCTCAGAACCAGGACAACGGGGAGCCCAGCTCATCACTCTTTGAACAGTAAGATGGATCCTAAAGGATATATCAGACAGCTTAGGCTAGAGCTCCATGTGAACCAAAGCAGGCAGCTAGATACCACCAGAAAGCCAACCCAAAGGCCCAGAAAAGCTTCAGGCAGAAGCTTCATTTTGCTATTGTACGTCACTGAGGTGTCACTGCTTAAATCCATGGAGGAAGGAGCAGGGTGGCGGTGCAGGGTGCTCCCCCTGCTTATTCTCTCCAGCATCACCCTGGACCATTCCTCCTATACTGGGAAGAAACAAATCGAAGTCAACACGTTTAAAATTTCCCCCTGGCTGGGAATTAGGGAGGAATGACTCATGGACTGATTGTCAGATTTCTAGGCCGCCCAACTCCAACAACTCTGGGCAGATTCACGTATCCAAACAATAAAATAAATTAAAAAATAAAATAAAATAAACCCACCAAAGACAGTGCCATATGGAAGGAAGAGCAACGATCAACCCTCTCTCCCCTACCAGCAGAGATAAGAATAGACAAAAAAAAGCCCCCCACCCACCCCACAAACCCAAGGCCTGGGGGAAGAGCCACGTTTTTTTAAAGGCTCTTAAGGCAGTGGGCAGGGGGTGGTGCCAGGATTCCCAGATTGGAGAGTCCAAGGGGTTTCCGGTGAACAGAAGCCTATTTTTCAGCCTCAATCAGGCTGGGGCAGAGACTTCAAGCCGAATGAGAAAGAGACCTCAGGGATTGCAGACTAAAACCAGCTCCTTTATCCCAGAGAGAGAGACCACTTGGTCATAAAAGGTCTTCTCTTTGGCCTTACATGAAACTGCTATTGATCAGTCACCCTCTTTCATCACGGCAACAGACTTGGAAGGCAGGCTACGGCTGGGATTCGGCAGCCCAAAGTCATCGAGACATATGTTTGAACTAAGATATCAGCAATGCTACCTACTACAGAGTATTTGCTTGTTAGTTTCAAAAGCACAGGTCTATTTTCTAAAGGGCAATATAAGGCATCCCACAGCCACATTATTCAAAGCTTCTGGTCCACTGTGCTGGGGAGGCAGGGCAGATAGAAAACGCCTAGATGAGATTCAGGGCAGAGGGAGGGTCACTTTGTAGCTCAGCCACACCACTAACAACAAGGTCTCTTGTTGTCTATCTCTCTCACACACGCCCACAGACACACACACAATTTTCCTCTCCTTGCTCATCAATAGAAGTATGAATGTACAAAACACTCTTTTACTAAATTCCCTCCCCATCACAAAGAGTACACATACACACACACACACACACACACAGAGACTGTTACAGAGATCCTTAATAACACCTCCAGGAAGACCAGGTGGTCACTAGGGATCCAGACAAAATGAGGACCACACAGGAAACTGAAGTTCTTGGGTAGGTTGCTTGGACTTGAGCCTCACCAGTTTGACTTTTTCTGGAACCAGTGCTTATGCCTGGCTCACACAAGCCATGTCCTCAAAACATGTGCCCTCCAAGCCAAAAAGGTCAGCGATCCCCAGGTGAGGTCAACCAGCAGAAGTTCACCAAGGAGCACGTTCAAGCAGATGTCTTTCGCACACCTCCTGTCTGAAAGCAGGAAGTACCAGGACCGACCCAATACAGCAGTGTTTCTCAGCCTTGGCAACTTGACGATGTGTGGACTTCAACTCTCAGAATTCCCCAGCCAACCATGCTGGCTGGGGAATTCTGGGAGTTGAAGTCCACACATCGTCAAGTTGCCACGGTTGAGAAACACTGCAATATGGGATTTGAAAGATGACCCACACCCCCTCAGTCCAGAGCATGGAATCAAAGAATTGTTCTCACACACATAAAATGCTTCACACTTGTATGAAACTAGCTCACCACACAGAAGTCCTCAGACTAGGCTTCACCCATAAAGAGCAGGCTAGCTTCCAGCAACAAGCTGAAATTCCCTAGCAACAGTTGCATCATTAGAGTCACTGGGTGTCCGTTTTTCCCAAGGTGATTGCTGGAAGGAGGAGTATTACCTGGGGAGACGCAGATGACTACCAAGGACACATAAACGGCCAACTTTCACAAAGAGCTCAGCTACAGACTTGATGGAATTAAGCACGCTGGCTCTCAAATGCACAGACCAAATAATTCTATATTTATTTGAGAATATTAAAAGGCTAATAAAGGCTTTCAAAATGGAGGCTCCCAAAATATTTCCTGGAAGGAATTACCAGCCGATGCCAGCCAGCACAATAGGGCCGTCAAACGCAAACGAGGAAAGCCACACTGCATGCTCCTAAAAAAGAGAAATCGGGTAATCCTGGTGAAGCATGCAGGAGGAGAGAAGCGGAGCAGCGGGGATGAGGGCAGGCTGGACCTTCTCTCTGCAGGTCGGCCGAGCTCTGAAATCGGCAGGCCGTTTTCACAAGGCAGCTCTTTCCAGGGCATTTGTTTAGGAGCAGAATAGCACGTCTCTGAAATGCCAGAGAAACGCAGGCCCATAAACAATGCCACGCTATTTGTACTTAAGCTAACTATTTATGCAGTAACTTAGTGGTTAAAGACGCAAGCACTTTCATTTTAAATGTTATCCTGAACTAAAGGTTAACCGCACGACATGTGTTTACGGGAGGCTTTTGAAGGGCTCGGCTTGCTTTGGCCAAGCTGCTCGCACAAGGTGTCGAATGAGACTGACTGACGCAGACACACTCTCAAATCCACACTCCTCAAAATGCCCGGGAGGGCTGAGACTTCCTGAGGAACCGCAGGCTCTCCGGCCAGAGCTCAGAAAACAGCAAGCCGGCCAAGCGGCGATTTCCGCAGCAGAGACTGCCTCGTCCGGGACGTAAACGCTTTTCCAAGCAACTTTCACAAGCTTCAAGCACAAAGAAGAACCCAATGGAGTAAGTAGAGCAGCCGAGTTATGGCGCACTGCACACGTCACACATATGTAGAAAAGGAGATGGACTTCACCTGAATGGCCCTGCCTGCCATCTTGACTCCTCTGACCACCACCACCCACCCCTGAGGATGCTCCTGCCTGGAATTCTATGGAAGGGAAATGCCAACCTAGCCCCACATTGGCCACTAACTCATGGAATGAAGCATGGAGGGTAATCCAGATTGAAGAGCTCACAGCATCTGGCACAGCTTTGACCCCATGAGTGGCGGACCATCTGGCTCAGCTACAAGCAGGATTGGGGCACGTCATCCTTCGCCCTCCGTATTGGCCATGCCGCTGTCAAATGATGAATGTGCCCATCACAAAATCCTCTAGCAGTTTGATCACGATGGGTGGAGGGGGCTAATCTGAAAACTGTGTGGGACCATGGAGCTGGAGAAGGCAAAGCTGGATGGGCTACAGACACAGAATTGGGGGGAAGAGAGCGAGGATGCTAGAGTGCAGTTGGACCATACCCATAAAAGATCAAGATCCATGCAGAGACCACCATGGGCAAGCCTGTCCTATCATTAACTATCGCTTATATGTTTCTCTCTCTGTGACCAGCAGGACCAAGTTGGAATGAAAAGGAGAGAAAATGTATTTTATTTAGGTCCACATTCCCCTTTTTCTATATCCTCCACAATAGAAAATATTCCTTTTGACACCATATCCCCAGTGCTTATAATGCAACGTGCTTTATTGCACCTTTTGCTTTGGGAGAAGAGAAAATGAAGCATGAAATAAGAAATGTACTCGCAGAACAATAATCATTGGACACTGAGAAAAGCAAACAGACCTTGAGAAGCAAAGTATCCTTTAACTCTTCTCTGTGCAAAAATACACACTGTCCAACTCTTGCCAATGGCCACATGATTGCTCATCAACCCATTTCACGTTTGTTCCCTTGCGCCTCATACAACCCACGCAACCAAATTTGAAATCTCACCTAACAGAATGTTTTTCCACCTGTTCATCTACTCAGCAGCTGTACAGAATTCTTTCTCTTCTTCAGTAGGGAGACAGCAAAGATAGTTGATAGGTCTTCAACTAACCATATTGGACAACAGGTGTTGCACCCAGCACCAGTGTAAGAGAGTCCATCTTGCTGCTGATTGTCCATTCCTTAAGACAAGGAATGGACAATCCTTCCACCTTTCCCAACATTATAGACTTCCCCAGAGAACTAGGTCTTTTGAGCATGGTCATTTGTGCCTCACGTGAGAAAACTCTGGAGTGATCAATTTATCTGCTTTTTTGGTTATCTAGGGTATCCCCAGGAGTCTTCTCCAACAACATAACCAATATAGACAACTTGAAATCATAGTGCCTGTAAAGATGCACATATGTCACTTTTTCTTGGTTTCCAATAGACTTCACTCATTTCCACTCTAGTTCATAATTTCAAGGACTCTGGCTGCTGGTATGTACGTTCTGACATTATGGGAAGAAAGGCTACCTGAGCGAGTCCCTCCCTTTTATCTACAACAAAAGGAACTTCTGCTGGTCTCCAAGGATCCTGATGAGCCAATCCAAATAAGAAGAAAATCAGAACCTGGAGATACACTGGTAAGAGGAAGTCTGTCAACTGTCCTTCAGAACTATCCAGAACTAGTCTTGGCGGTTCTGTGATCTACAATGTAATGAGAGCTTTAAGTTCTGGAAACAGCAATCTGTGTACTGTGTCATGTCTTTGCTGAGCCCGCTGCACCAACATTCACTGCCTTTGCTGGAAACCCCTAGAAGAATCAGCTTTCCCAAAAGGCTACGTTGAGTCGGTTGTCTCTATCTGTGAGATGACACCCAGGTGTGAATCTGAGGGGGACTCCGCTATAAAAAACACACCCTGGTTATACCGCTGGCGTCCGCCCTTCATGACATCAGTTTGTGGAAATGAATCATGTCCCAATCGAAAAACCTCTACAGCCTTGCCAAAAAAAAAATTGTTTATGTTCCTGAGGCTGAAAACAAGTAAAAATCCATTGCCAAACACTCTGGCCTTCATCAGGCTCTAGGTGGACAAAGACTGCAGCGCTACTGTATCTGTTCAACAGAAATTACTCCAAGGGCAGGACGTACAGTCTTCCAGGAGGTCCAGGGTAGCAGCAAAGGATCTGCAGACCACTCCCGCGTTGTCAGTGCTCTTGAGTCCACCGCAAGAGAAACACTGAAATGAGTGGGGCACCTGGGATGGTACCAAGGGGAAAAACACTGCTCTCCGGAAAGCACACTGCCACCCATCTCGAGGTTGGCCAGAACCGCCTGGATGATCCTTCAGGCTATTGGGAAAAGGTTCTGTGAACAGATGAACCAACAGTGGAACTTTCTGGCATTAACGAGAAATGTCACATATGTATTGGATTTGTTTATGGCAGCCCAACCCAACTCTGGTCAACATTTGGGGAAAATGAAATATGCAATCAAACAAAAGAATTCCATCCTAACGGTGAAACACGGCAAAGGGAATATCGTGGTTCGAAGCTGCTTCTGCAGCTTCGCTACCTGGATAGCCAAGCGAGCAATGGATTCTTGACTGCACCTGCAAATTCTACGGGAGAAAATCAAGGTATCCGTCCATGAGTTGAAGCTTAAATGAATGTGGGCGATGCAGAATGACACTTACCCTAAGCCTTCGTCTAAATCTGCAACGGAAAGGCTGAAGCAAAACAAATGCTACATTTTAGAATGGACAAGTCAAAGCCTTGACCTTAACCAACTGAAATTTTGTGGCATGACCTGAAGCAAGCGGTTTGTGCACGACAGACCAGAAATATCACTGCGTCGAAGCAGCTCTGTACAAGGAATGGGCCCAAACAGCTTCAAGTCAAAGCGCAGGACTGATTAGCAGGCACAGAAAATGCTTGGCTGAAGCCACTGCTGCTAGAGAAGGTGCCACCAGTACTAAATTGCCTTCTTCCAACAAAACCAGTGAATGATGGCTCGACGCTCAGTGCACATGCGACAAACTACAGTTTTGTGTGTTGTTTAAGGAGAATCCATTTAGAGGAAGCTCTAATCACAATGTAGATAACTACAGTGCAGGATAACAGGTCGTTTTAAGGGATTCGCAAACTTTCTCTCTCCAGGCGCTGGCCAGCACTTGAATGCCTCACTCACAGGCTTCCAAAAGCTTCTGGTGCCTCCTCTGGATAAGAAAACTATGGATGCTTAAAGGTCCCTGTCTTTTAGTTGGAAGGACCAGACTCGCCATCCAAGCCCCATGCAACTCCAGCGCTTTGCACAATTCATATTAGCAGCTTGCGACTAAAACATACAGAAGGGCCAAGTCTGAAGCGGTTTTGTTCTTGAGCTACAGACCCAGAAGCTCACTTGGGTCAGGGCCAACTCCCTGAAAGCGTTATCGACCAGCCTTTTGAGCTGGGCTCCTTCCACAACCCAGCATGCACCACAGTGTTTCTTTTCCTCGAGCGGCAGGACAGCTATGTGCCATCAAGCCCACTATTCCATGGCATCACAGCACACTGACTCCTGGAAGGGGCAGGGGAAAAGCGATTTCAAAGAAACTACGGGTGCTTCTGCTTAGTTTCATACAGGCAACAGGACTAGACTTTTCCTGGGTGCCTTGACGCAAGATTTGAATGAAGGACAGCCCTGCTGTAAGGGCAAGAAAGAACGTTGGGTTAGTACGTGGGCTAATCAATGTCCCCGAAGCGGTTAATACAGCGGAGGCTAGCTAGAGAGAAAATCCCAAGTTCCCTGCAGATCCTTTTGGGTGTTTCAGTAAGGGGGAAATTTCTTACAGAGAAAAGCTGGACAGCTGCCTTCACTTGGACATGAATTAAGAATTTGCAGTAATTGAGTCAAATCTCAACAGATTCCCCGAGGTTTTGTACTTAGCTTCCAACAAGGGCAGCCCATGCTCCAGCTTGCTCCTTTTCTGTGCCCATGGGAGATGCAGCCTAGAACAGGGCCATCAACATGCACACATCCAGAAGCCAGCCGTTCAAGAGCTTCTGCCGACATATGGGGAGAATCGACAAGGTTGCATCCTCTCAGACTTGAGGAGCTTCTAATCTCTATCAGGTGATGCTCTCGCACACCTTCCTGTCCCAGAGCACCTTCTCAAGACGGCAGTGATCTTGAGCCCCCCGCCCACCCACCCGTTCAGAGATCAGTGCACAAGCTTTTCCTTTCTGTGTTGTGGATGGAGGACAGAAGGACAACCCTGTATGGTTTGCGCTTGAGTGAGCAACCTAGTAAGAGGTTTCTGTGCTTTTAACAAAATAGAGAAAGGTTTAAATCTTTTATTAGTGATTTGCTTGAATAATACATCAGACCTGTTCTAACGCAATCGGCTATGCAAGATACCCGGGGATTTGCCAGGGACTCGCTAGTCAGAAGTGGTTTCATATAAAACACCCGTACGCATATAAAAAAAGTTATAAAAGGAGCCCAGAGATTATCTCAGTAATTTCAGCACATTTATTACCCACTGTTATAGCATATCCCTGACAGTAGTGTGGCTGAAGCACTGGGACTATGCAGTACAAACAAATGCCTCAAAATTGCTGAGTTTATCTCAAATTATTCTGTTATTTTCTGGGGGGATAGAGATGCTTACATTCAGCCCTTCAGCTTCCTTTAACCCTGATTCATTTTTATTTCAGAAGGTAGCTCCTCTTACTGGGAAGGAAGTCAATATTTTTAAATCCAAAGGGACTGAAGTTTGCCATGCTAACACGTGTGTGTGTGTGTGTGTGTATTGGCTGCCCAACTCCAGCGGACTCTGAAGTATGAAGTCCCAAATGTCAAAGTGGAAGTGAATTAGCACAGGGTCCACGAGATTTGAACGTTATCCTTCAGAGCAAGGAGGACAGTAAGTGTGGTCTGCGGTTGATCCAAAGGCAAACTATCTGTGGAAGATTCTAGGGATATCATTGTTGTTCTTTCTCCTTTGTGAAGGGTTTCTTCCCAAAGGAAAAACAACTGCAGCACAAGGTTGCGGGTGAACGCTGAAAACCTGCCAGGGCTGAACGTGAGGCCTCTGACTGAAGGAGGTCACAGGAGGAATGGCTCATTTCAGATAGACGACTCCCCTGTCCAAATAAAGCCAATGTCTCCAAGCCTAGACTTAGGGAAGCCTTCTAGAAGTGCTGAGACGGCGACTCTCAGGCTTCTTGGGATTCTAATTCCCGCACAGCTGGAACCAAGTCTTCAATTGTCTTCGGAAGGCTGCAAGAGATGGGATCTGTCTTATCTCTGGAGGAAGAGTGGGCACCTCTGCAGAGAAGGCTCGCTTCCTGGACCCCGCCAGATGGAATTCTCTTACAGACAAGGTCCGTAACACGCCCTCTCTGCACGACCGGCTGAGATGAGTCAATGCGATGGGGTACATCAGGTAGCCTGGCCCCACGCCATGAAGGGCTTTAAAGGTGATAACCAACACCTTCAATTAGACCTGAAAGCAGGTTGGTACCCAATGCAGCTTGCAAAACAAGAGTGTAACGTGTGCCAATCTAGGGGCACCCAGAATTGCCCACGCAGCTGCATTTTGGACCAGCTGTAGCTTCCAGATACTCTTCAAGGGTAGCCCCACGTAGAGAGTGTTGCAGTAGTCTATGCAGGAGATGACCAGGGCATGCGTGACCACGCGAACATCAATTTTTTTCTATTGTCAACTAATATTATTAATCATCAAATCCATATAGCATAATTTCATTCTTTTCTGTTTCAAGCAAAAAGTCCAAAAGGGGCTTCCAATTAGCCATAAAATTAGTCAATGCTGCATTATATTGATTTTTAACCAGAGGAATAAAACAATGCACATCAATTCTTAACAAATGGAAAACCACAAGACGCTTTAGTTACAGATCTTCTCCTATTCTACAACACTAAGTTCAAACTCTCTGAGTTAGTGTTAACTCAGGATGGAGCCAATAACCTCATAATCTGCTCTAGGATGCTGGTCAATTCAGAAGCTGTTCCAAACCTGATTCCTCTGTTTTTAAATCCTCTATTTTCCCTCCCCATTTATTTATTTTTATTCTTTTCATGAAGATTTCTCATAGTTCACTGTTCTCCAATCCCAGCCTGACTTTCCTCCTGGCCAGCTCTCATTCATGCTGAACAGTGTTTGAGACATCTAAAAGGAGTCACCAACAGGGTTCATAAGGACACTGAATCGAGATCTTTATCCCTTCATGTGGTTTTATTTTATTCCCCTGAGAGCCACCACAAAGCTAGCAAACATTTGCATTTTGTTGTCTATCATGACCTCAAGATCTTCTCTGGTTATTCACAATGGGTTTGTTTCAAAACGGGGATGCCCTGCCTCCAACGTGAAGGATTTGAACTTTATTTACTGTACCATTTTGTTACCCATTTACACAGTATGAAGGGATTTCCTGGAAACTATTTTCATGCCACTTATGTTTTTACCACCCGGAATAATTTAGGGACATACACAATCTTGGATAACATCCCTTCTGACTCTGGCTCACGTATGAACAATACCACAGTAATTTGAGGAAAGATCTCCTACTTGCTTCCTTTCACTAACCACTTGCATTTCTCTGTCTTTTGCTTCCTGTTATTCAGTCATAGGAGGACCTGCCCTCCAATTTTAACATATATTCCATACATTGCAAAATGTATTTAGGAGCCTTTGATTATGGAAGTTGTCAAACACTTCTCGGAAATCCATGTCTACCAGATCATCTCCAGATCATCTCCTCTACATGTTTGTTAGCAGATACAAAAGAATTCTTTAAAAAATTATATACTGGAGAACTTCTGTGGAACATATTCTGATTTACCCCTTGCGGGGACCATGTTTCAACAATTTATTGCTTACTTAAAAACATTATATTCTTCATGTATGTTCCGGTGGAAGAGCACCTGTGTAGCTCGGGGTTGAAAAGTGGAGTCCTTGGTGCCAGTGATGTTACCTACTTGGGTAATGAGACATCTCCAAGCAAACAACCACTCCACACTTCACACATGTATTATGGTACCTCATAAGATCACAAGGAAGTAGCTGCCAGAGAGAGAGGGCCTTGACTCCAAATAAACATCTCCCCCATAGGCTGCACGCAGCTGCTGGGTGTATCCACTGCACTAAGCCAGAAGGTGGGATGAGCTCTAAAGGAGAGATTTGGGGGGTACGGGTGGGGGGTGGCTTAACCATGCCTTAGCAAGATGCCTGAATACAGCTAATCTAACTGAAAAAAGAGGAAGCAGGAACTGAAGTGTTTTCAAAGATGTTCGAAGCGTCAGCAAAACAGCCTGGGAAAAGAAGAGAAATGGGCACAGCTTATTGAAACCCTCCAGAACCAATCAATCAGCAGCAGCCTCCACGTTCCATCCATCTTGAGGGATCAAAGGCCGAACATTTCTTATAATTAAGTCCTTCCTGCTCCACCTGAAATCCACACTGACCAACAACTTAGCCTGGAAGCGCAGCTGCATTTTCCAGGCACCTGGAATGGAGCACGGAGCAACTGCCCTGTCCAGAGAGCTGCTTGGAAACGTTTTGGTGAATGGTTCCTCTGCCAGCTGACTTCTACTACCAGGGACTCAGAAGGCAAAGCGGATGGCACTGCCAGGCAGAGAGAAGTAAGAAAGCCCTGAGCCAGAGCGGACTCCCCCTTAAATCTTTCCATCGTGACTGGGACCTGTGCTCTCGCTCCGCCGCTGTTGTGGCCATCGCTGAACTGCCTCCTACCTGGGCACGTTTGCACACCTACGATCCCGTACCAGAATATAAAGGAAGCTGGCTTAGGGCTAGGCATCGCAACGGACGCAATGAGCAGCAGGTGCACACAATGGCCTCGGACAACAGGCTAGAAGAACGGAGGGGATATTTCCCTCCGAGGAAAGCCCACAAAATATCCACGCGCAGAAACACTGTCTGGACCAAACAGCACCCCAGCTAACTCCAAACTTGCTGTTGATCTTGCTCAGCAGATTGTCAGACTTAATTTTACAATATGTATTTTATCCCCTTTTTTCCCCCTCCCGCCTCCCTCAGTGCTCTACAACTTTCGATTGCACCTACCTGCTCTTTCAAGGACATTCCCGTTAGGAACCAACACAGTTTCTCTCCGTGTTCCCCCCTAAAGCACCAACAAGATAATCGTATCAAGAGAAACTTATGACTGTTTTCAGACGGTCTCGGCTCTCAGCAGGCCCGCTCTCCAGGCAACACTTTTGCCGCTACATTAGGACTAATTTTTCTCCCTACTCCAGATGACATTTTGCACTGTGGGTACAGAAGAGACAAGTGATTTGTGGACTGGGGTGTGAATGAGCCCTCCAAGACAACAAAAAAAAGGGAAAACCCTCCTAAAAATATGAAGCTTGCCTCCCTTTGCCTAAACTAAACAGTTTCAGATTTAAGAAAAATGTTCACCACTATCAAATAAGGGTCCGTGTGTGTGTATTATCTGGATTCGTTCTTCCAGATTTTCTTACCAACACCCTTTGAGAAAGGAACATCGTGCCTATATAATGCTGCCATCTCGTGTCCAAGCTTATTAACAGCATACCTATCGCTTCAAATTTATTAGCTCAGGCTTCTTTAAAACCCAGCTTTCTCCCACAATTGTATGTTCCTCTCTGTTTGGCAACTTTAAATCCATCTTCAGCAAAGGCAACCTGAAATCAACGCTGAGAAGAAAATGCTTCCTACTGTCATGTCAGCCTGCAGAAGACTGAGATGCGGCAACACAGTCCTACTGGGAATGCAATCTCTCAAGACAAGACCTAGCAGACCATCCCTATCCACCCATAAATCCCCAAGCATACCTGTATACCATTATGCTGAATTGCATTAGATCAGAAGGCTGGGTCTTGTTTTATGGATGGGAGGGAGGTGAATAGACATACTGACCAATCAACCCCATCAGGAGTGGCCAACAGCCAAATTGCATCAGTGGCTACTAGGGAATGTCTTTTGGACCAGCAATTTTAAAGAACCCTGGGGCCTTGGAGACCATCACACAACGCTTCCTAGAAAACTACCATTCCCCAGAGAGGTAAAGACAGGTTGGGAGTGGAAAATGGGCAACAGGGAATGGCTCAAATGTCAATTAAGGGAATGGCGTAAAATTCAAGCCACTTTAAGAGGCTCCTATTGGAAAAGTTTGCATAGCTTCTGCACTAAATTTGCTCTATGCCAACTGGTTCTGCATCTTTGCATTTTAGCCCACCGGAGTGTGGGTTTAACAACAGCTGTTTACGAAAGAAGAAAACTGCTTGCCTAACGGAGTGGAAAAAACTCTGGCCAAAAGAGATACCGACACCATGCCAGTGCAGCCAAGCCCTCCACACCTGGCAGATGCATTCTTCCAGGGTGCCACTGTCCCTCTGTAACGTGTGTGTGGGAAGGGAAGGTGGTTTACGCCAACTTTCTGCAGTGGCTGTAGCTAGCTTTTTCCCAAACGCAGAAGCATGCCTTCTGCAAGAGTCCAACTTGCTGCAAGAAAACTATGTACGTGCCGAGGGGTTTAGGAGCTAGAGGCAACCACAGATATCTGCCGGGCTGATAAACAAAGCAACATTCAGGGATCCCTAATAAATCTCACCCTTTTCCCTTGAACTGCATTTCCTTTATTTTCCTGTATGCTGAAGTATGTTTAACATGCTCTTATTCCCTGCATGATAAGTCAATACCAAAATGTATTTCTAGGAATTTGTCTGTGGCAATCCTTTGCTTTATATTCTAAGAAAAAGCTTCCCCACATCTTCTTCTGCAAATAAAAGTTTTCTCATCTACTTCTCACCATCCATTTAGAAATAAATCTGTCTAAATTCAGCTCAACGATTTTCCACCAAGTAGCAATCAGCCGGGATGTTATGCCTTGTCGGAATGAAAGATTTCTTTAAAACAGAAGAGACTCAAACAGATGTTTAAACTAAAGTGGAATAAGATCCTGCTTCAAACGGCAAGATTTGATTTTCTGGATTCCCTTCGGTTATACAAAGAATCAGTGTCCAGTACATAAACCTACTTACAGAAAATATCTAACAGCTCCAGAGAGAGATTAAACCTACTGCCGAATAGAAGGTTAAAAAAAAATCAGGACATCAAAAAGACAAAAGCTAGGGAGAACATCTGTACCAATATTCATAAAATCATGTTAGGTGGGTTAATACGACAGAGGCAACCGGAGAATTTATGGGCCCAAACTTGATTAAGAAAAAGAGAAGGGGGAACTAGGAAGACCTGCTGGGCCCAAGAGGAAGAAAAGAGAATTCCACCTCAGTAATGGGAAATGAATGTGATTTCCAGTAGTAATGTTAGTGGGGGAAATGTCCTCATCAGAAAACAGCATGATTTCAAAAGAAAAGTTACTGCGCCGGCATCTTGAAATGGGTACTTAGCTTGCCCTCCTCCACTTGGGGTTGTGCAACCTACCAAAAACCACTGCCGTGATCTTGGCAGCCTGAGGAAGGAAGACCACGATGACATTCAAATCCAGAAGCTCATCCCCCCACCTCTTCTTTGCCCAAGTGGCAGAAAGGAACTGCAGATGCATCTAACCCAGAATAGCTTTTTCCAACCTGAAATCTTCATGATCAGTTGGGAAATTCATGCTGGCTAAGAATTTTATGAGTTGTGGTCCCAAGAGATCTGGGAGAAACCAAGTTGGAAAGACAGATCTAAAAAATCAGTTTCTTCTGCAAAGAGCTGAACTGTGGAATCTGATTTCAGAAAAAGTTATTTGAACCTAATAAAATGGCTTCTACTGAAACACTGTTGCCTTAATACATTTGTTGGTCTTTAGACTAGAAAAAAATTGAGTTTTGCCCTGTACAGCTTACCTTCAGATGCCCAAGTCTTTTATACATATAACTCTGATTAAAATCAGGTTACAGCTTTGATGACTGAATTAACAGGCTTGCTTTGCAATTGCTCAAAAGACTAGAGTTAGAAACTATGGTTTGAAGTAGGTTTCTAAACCAAGGTTATTTGTGATACTTGAATAAACAATTCAAGGTTATAGCTATGGCTCAGCTTGCTACAGAATGGTTCTAGATCCCCGTGAGAGGCCATGAACAGAGAATTTGGGGGGGGGGATTATATTCATTCCTATGTGAGGGCAACATATTCACAGAATCCTATAGATGAGCAGAGGGTATTTTGCGTACAAAGATAATCCATACATTACTGGCTTTTTCTCTTTGTTTCTTCAGCAAGCACATCTAGCAAAGTCCTTTATATTCCAGTGATAAGAAACACACAATTCAGACAATGCCAACAAATAGACATGATCTATATAAACTGAACTACATTTTAGCTGACTGTGACCTCCTAGCTCCTCAACTGCATTCTCTGCTGCCAATGATTGGGAAGTACCACCAATGCCAGAAAGCTGAACACCAACATACATCCTCCAGAATGAATGTTGCTACTTGTAAACTGCATGCTCCAAATCTGGTCAAAATTATAGAGTGGAATGTCTTCAAGGGAGCATGTCCACCAACTTCCAATCTACACCATAGTAACTGGGAGCATATTCACAGCTTCCATAACGAGAGACTAGTTCTTCTAGATAGTCACTAATTTTACTTGTATTTAAAAGGATAGTTTCTGAATGTTTTGTAGAATTGGAATCTGAATCCAATCCAAATTCAGTTCACTTTCAAACCAACTGCCCATCTAATTCTTGGGAGCTCTTTTCTTCAATGACATGAAACTTTTCAATATTTTCATTTGCATAGCATGATCAAAATATGAGGCATTTTTCTAGGATCCATATGCAAAAGCAAGACAAGTCCATATCAGGAAGGACAAGGCAACAAAGCAAGAAGGGCTGGAGAGACAAAGGAAGGCTGAGACGTTCTTCAGATGGCATACAGGACGTGCTTTAGCTTTGCTCCAATTGGAAGGGAGAATAAAAGGCCTCCCAAAAAATGTAGACATGTCATGGAATACAATGATCCCCCTTTAATTAAGAAGTGTGTGAAAAAGACCTAGCAGATGGTTCTCAGATTCTCATTGGTGTGGAGAAGGCTTATGCAGCTCAAATCTAAGTAACCCACTTCCGAACAGATAAAGACGAGAAGAGAATAGATGTAACTCAGGGTTGAACTATAGACTCCACGGTGTTCTCTGAGCTTGGTTGTTTTCTTGCAGATGTTTTGTTACCCAACTAGGTAACATCTTCAGTGCTAGAAGGGAGTGGAGTTTACTTATACACAGTAGCTTGCCCTGTCAGTGTTGGTGGGGGTGTTGTGGACTCCATGGACTCCAGAGATGAGAAGATTCCAGGGAGGGACAACAGAGATCATCAGAGGTTGGAGTCAGAAGAATATGGTACATGCCAAAACTTAACATACAAGCTTTGCCTCGAGAGAGTCCAAAATATATGAATTACTGTCTGAAAGGAGCTTAAGGTCAACTGTTTTCTAGGTAAGGGGTCACTGTTTAAAATCAGACATAGGAAGACGTTTATACCTCTTAGGAATAACTTTTTTTTAAAAAGGGTGTTACAATTCCCCCAGCAAGGAACCTTTAAGAGCTCGTTGGACAGCATTTGGAGTCAGATTAGTTCGGTACAATTTAATCAATGATGAACTGAGATGATGTCTTACAGGTTGTTTAAAGCCATATAAACAAGGAAAGACCTTGCAAAAATTAGGATGCGTTCGCATTTAACAAAAAGTAGTAAGTAAAATTCTTCCTTCTGACAGGGGGTTAGCACAGGTCCACCTGAGGATTCTACAATTTCACACGGTCCAAAACACAGCATCTAGATCAGTGTTGCTCAACCTTGGCAACTTTAAGATATGTGGACTTCAACTCCCAGAATTCTGGGAGTTGAAGTCCACACATCTTAAAGTTGCCAAGGTTGAGCAACACTGATCGAGATAAACACAGACAATTAATAAACCATCCCTCATTCCAGGAAAAATCAGTCTTTTGCAAGGCGCTAAAAACCTGGCTTTGCCATCAAGCCTGGGACCGTGATAGCATGGATGAGTCCGTGTCACAGTTTGTTTGAGTGACTGTGAGTCTTCTTGGCTGCTATTTTTATATTATTTTTGATGTTTTTAACTCTGGTTGATTTTATTGTTTTTTATTCTGTTTTAATTGTGAGCCCCCCGGAGTCGTGCATATGAGATGGGTGGCCTATAAATTTACTAAATAAATAAATCTACATCAATCAGTCCTAAAATCTACCCTGTCAAGCTAGAGTTACATATTTTACTATTTTATAGCAATTGGGAAGACTCTCCTAAGACTGAGTTAGTTGACATCACTGGGTCCTGTTAAAGATGCTGGACTGAATTCAACAGGTAACCAGTAACTTCCATTTTATCAGCTGGCAAATACATGTTAAATTACCAGAGGAATAAATAGCTGTGAGCACCCAATAAGCTAAGCAGCAGTAGGAGTCTTATATATCAGAGCAAAAGAGAGCCAATCTTGCATCCTCACCACATCCATAACACACATCTTTGCAACAGTTTGGCCGAAGATGCCCAAGCCATTAACAAGTGGAGAGTTACAATTATACAGCACTTACTCAGATCAGAACACCAATTTAATTAACCAAAAGCAACAGATATTAACAGACGAAAAAGGCAGAAGTGCTGCAAAGGAAATAAGCAGAAAATGCTGCTCTATTAATTGCCCTAGCCAATAAAACAGGTAAGATATAGCTCATACAGTGTTAGAACAACTTCAGGATTAGGGCAGATGGTAAGAGAAATCAAAACTTTTTTTTCCCCAGATGATGTAGCATGGGATCCTGAAAGCATGTTTTTCTGCTTTCACTACCAACTCCAAAAGAGATGTAAAGCCAAATTACAGGGGCCTCATCTTCAAACATGGCTTGCTTTAGAATATTAGGCCAGAGTAAAATAAAGCTCAACCAATTATAGCAAGATGTATTTTTGCTTGCCAGATATATATTGATAATTTCACCTACTGTTTTCTTAGCTTCCTATAATGATCAATCATTATTCAAGCACTGAAGAATGTTTCAAGATCAGATGTTCTAAGATGATGTGGAATGTTGGCCAACCCACCTTTCAATGTTCATAGAGGTATTTGGGGGAAGAAGGGTCATAGATATCATTTTTTACTCCCTAGACCAGGGTTTCTCAACCAGAGTTCCGTGGCACCCTAGGGTTCCCCGAGAGAGCACTAGGGGTTCCCTGGGAGATCGCGATTTATTTAAAAAATTATTTCAGATTTGGGCAATTTCACATGAAAGAGGTAAGTTTCATTCTTTAGTTTAAGAACACTGTGAATGCATATATACAGGCCTACACATGACACAAGCATAATAATTTTGTAACTTCTGGCCTATATTTGAGCCCTAATGTCCAGAGGTTCCCCAAGGTCTGGAAAATATTTCAAGGGTTCATCCAGGGTCAAAAGGTTGAGAAAGGCTGCCCTAGAGTTATACAAATGCCTTTTTGAAAGCAACCAAGCTTGTTACAATTCATTCTGGGAAAAGAGCCCAAAGCCTATGCTAAGGTCTTTTCAGGTCCTGGTGTCCTCACCCACAGCCAGCATATTATGACCAAGCTAATTTAAAGAGAATGGGCTCCCCAGTCCAACATATCTGGAGTATACCAAATTAAGGAGGGTGGCAGTAGCCTTGAAGTAGACTTGCCCACTACACATGAAAGCAACTCAACATCATTGCGCATTTGTGTACAGTGACTGAAGAAAATTTCAGTACATTTCATAAAAGGGAGACCACATTATTCTATTTTATGCAACCATTAGAAACTGCTGAAAATTGATGGCACATTTATCTAAACTGGCTAATTCCATTCTTTAATGGATGACTTGCCACATTCTTTAACATCCTGAGTAGCAAATGAAGACCTCGTTTATTTGGCCTAACAAACATTTATAGTATCTGGAAAGTAAATGTTTTCTTATGCAGCAATTGCAAACATTTGTTTATATACATACATGTAAGCAAGATTTTCAAAGCCAAATCTAGTAAATTATTATCAAACAGAACTGAGATACTGTACAGTATAGGACATATTGAAGAATTCTCTGCAAATGCTTGACAGCTATGATAATGACTATGGAAAAGCACTTTCATCTTGAAACACACACATCACTTGCTTTTATATTGTATTTAATGAGTGTGCTTCATAAACCCTTGGCCTCCTGACTCAACAAAAAAAATCAATTCTTCTTTTCTACCTTTTCTAGTTCTTTTTAGAAATTCTGATGACTAACTTTATATATCTGCAACCAGCTATGTATACATAGGTCCAGTTCAACTTGATTCAAATCATTCCATAGTCAACAAATATAGAAACAATTTATGAGTATTATTAACTATCAACTTTCGGAATACAGTACACCATCATGTTTATCAAACTTTCAAATCTTCAACCAGGTGACAGAATGTCTTCCACCCTTCCCTTCACTTGCTGTCATTCTGAATCAATATCCATTTGCTGTGATTTTTAACTTTTCCGTAACACAAAGAAATGAAGTTTCCTTTTCATGAAGCGATCATCCATACCCATTTGCTGCCATTTCTAAGGACTGCCCTATGTGGTGAAACTCAACATCCCTTTTTGTGAAATGGATTTAAATATTTGCCCAGCTGCTGAATGAAACATGCCATCATATAAAACAGTTCCAGATATGACATTGATAGTTATTGTGAACCGTGAAGATTACGGTAAAGCCAAAAACTCATCCCCAGCTTCAGTGTAAAATTCAATTTTTATTATAGTGCTAATTTGCATAATAGACTGAGGTTGTGAGAGAGAGTCTCTGAATTTGCCACAAGCCAACATGTATAAGAACACAGGTTAGAGTAGGACATGCTCTAAGGTAAAAGCTTTAAGGGGGGTGAGTTCTAAAAGCCTGGTTAAAAGGTTTAAGGATTGGGTGGCCCTCTTGTTCCCCGGAGCAAAATTTGCTTGCATTTCCAAATGCACATTTGGGAGCATTTGTCCAATCTGTGACTAGTGTTCATAAGCTACAACTTAAACCTAAGAAACACTGAAAAAATAGAACCTGTGTCCACTCTGCTAAGCCATGATGTAGTTCACAGTGCAGCATGCTGTATAAGCCCAGCCCGTGACTTATGCAATGAATCATAGTTAAACAAACCACGGTTTGTCCCAACAGACCACCCAGATCATAAAATATATGCTGAGACACAGAAAATATTAAAGGAGAGCATCTGAGCTGAGTAAATCTGTTTTCCAAACAAAATAATTATGCTGGCCAATACTCAACTACCTCAAAGTACGTCAGCTTTTACAAAAATCATTGCTGTGGTATATCAAATTTCTTTGGTGTGAGGAACTAAAATCCGGAGTACATCACATAAAACGTAGGATAAAATGTAACATCAATAATGTCATGTTATATGTGCTTGTCCAATTACAAAAGATGTGACAGAAAAGGTAAATTAACAAGACCTGTGCTGCTGGGATATTAACAAGAAAACCTCTTTTCAGACTGGTCACATAGAGTTATTGAAAACATGCACAGAAACTAAAGACACGGGAAGATGATGTTTGATTAACGCAGAACTGGGTCCATGGAAGATAGTCGCGCTATACCGATTCTGGTCTGCAAGGAAGCATTCTGCAGAGGCTCCTTCCAAAACATTCAGCATTCCGTCACTCTTGATACAATAATGTTAGGGTTGTCAGATTTATCAGTGGACAGCGAAAAGCTAAGGAGAATTATACATATATGGCTCAATCCCGTATCACCACCTCAGGGTGGAACAAACCTGCAAAAATGAAATGTTTGAAGAGCAGCCAAGCAGTTACTGTAACTTCAGCTGCATTTGCTTTAAAGATGAATCTAACAGTTATTTTAGGACTCTGATGGGTGTTTTGCCACCAACATTTTCTGCACACATCACTATTTTCAAATAGCAAAAGACATTTCCCTGCAAGACTTACAAATTTCACACACGTATGCTGTCTCTAGTCCCCGCTCACTGCAATTTTATCTGAAAAATAGCCCTGCTTAGTAATGGAACCTTTGCACAGCCATACTCTGCCATGTTAAGGGCTCCCAAATATCAAAAAATGGGCTGGGGAGTAGCAGCAAAGTCAACGAGGAAACTCACCCTGGACTAGCACTCCAGCTGAGAATGACCCAGCTGAGAATGGATCATTCCAGCTCTCCTGCTGAGTCTTGAACAGCCACACCTCACCTTTGAGAAGCTACTCCTGATTCACAGCTTTGGAGACCCAATCCAGGAGTGTCCTTTGCACCGGTCTCTTTCAACCAGGCAAAATCTTGTTTGAGTACAGCATATCCCAGACATATTTCTCCTACAGTAGTGAAGCAGGATGAGTCCTAGATTTTTTTTTTTTCCTTTCCATGGCAAATCAACCAGATGAAACTAGGATTTGCGTACTCACAATCACCGAAGAAACCCAAAGTTCGGAATGGGGAGCATAAACTTTTGATGTGCGCGCACACACACACAGTGCTAAAATCTAGCTCAAACAATTATCAGTCTAGGCTAACAGGTTATTTGCAAAAGAATTGTAAGAACAAGTCCCTGAGTAATACTCATGTTTATGAAGTTAGCTAGGAATTCACAGGGTATATTCTTCAATCGTTACACTTACCAACTACAGATACGATAGAATATTTACTCAAAACTACAATGCCTAATACACGCCATTTCTTTAACCTAGCAAAAGCAATGGACAACAGCCAATGTACACATTCTTTAATTATCCATAATTCCCTACTCTACCAAGGAAAAGCAACTAAGCTTTAATTCTGTCCCTCCGTTGACCCCGCTAGCCGCAGGCATTTCAAACTTGGTTACCGCAATATTATTTTGAGCAACTCCTTTGACGTTATTTTGACATAAATTTAGGTAAGTATGCCTGTTTATTGGATTTCTTTTACGAGCAGGCCATAAAGTCTGGTTCATACAGTAACTTCATCTCTAATGATATTTGTCTAATTAAGAGATCATTAAAGAGCTGCGCTCAGTGAGATAAGGCTGCCATATGGATGCATTTAAGCAATGCAGCGATGGAAACTTGAAAGAGGAATCCGAGATAGGATTGTCTAAATTGCTTTTGAATAATTTTGAATTAGCTGTACCTCTGATTCAGAAGATTGTCAGACATCTGCACAGTCAAATTGACTTTAATGAATGCAGAAATAAAAAAAGCAGACCACCTTTATAACACCTCTAGCAAGGGAAGGCAGGAGTCCTTTGGCCAACTCCTTTCTCTTCCCCGAAGTACTCCTTGCCTTCACCTGGGACCCTCCTGAGCCTTAAGAAGCAAGATCTCCACCCTGCGCAGAGGTGCAGAGGAAGCGAAGAGAAAGCACTGGAGAACATATGGCTTAAGGGCATGTGGCTACTTCCCTTCTATTAGGAGGAAGGTAAGATCTGGGCTGCTGAGATGCTTCCAACTGCTCTCTCTTCAATCCTCACCGTCTCTGTGCAGAATGGAAAAAGAGAAGCCATCCTTTGATTCGCTCCTCAGAAGGACCCACGCAAGCTTCAGTTTTGTCACCGTTTCAACCACCAAAGAGAAATTAAGAGAAGCGAATGATCATTCTTCGGCTGAAGTTTTCCCCTTCTCCTCCCCCCCAGAAGGAAAATACAAAGCAGATTCTATTTTGTACCAGCTAATTTTGAACGTTGGGAGGAAACCACAATGCCTGCAACGGGCAATTAAAACAGCCCAACATCTTCAAGCTCCATCACGTGCAAGGAACAGGCAACAAGAATTTCCAATCGAGCAGCAGTTTTACTGCTCGCTTTTTATGGTGCTGGACGATTAAGGCGGCACAGTAGGACGCTTGGTACAGGAGGTGCTCGAAACAACCGCGCTAGCAAGCCAAGTCTATTACTGCCAAATTAGCTGTATTTGGAACATCTGTTTAAAACTTTGGGAGGACACCAAATGAAATAAAGCCATTCACGCACAACAGCAAGCGCTCAAGAAATTCAGGGAGAACAAGGAGGATTTGCTACAAAGTTTGCCAAACCCGCAGTTCAATCACATAAACTCCGGCGTTATGCTGCAGTCCACGGTTACCAGGGATGCGCCAACTATTCCAGCTCCAATCCCTCAGGAAAGGAATGTGTGTGTTTAAACGCTCTCAAGCAAAGATGCACAATGGTGCAAGGGACACTTTCAAGTCAGGATCTGGTTTAATTACCGATTTTCTGAAATGATCTCACAAACCCGCCTTCCCCACTCCGCTAGCCAACTTCCCAGCCAGAACATCTGGAAAGACAGAGATCTGCCACAGACATACCCAAAGGTTGCAATAAATCTGACTGTCGATGTAAGAGGCAAACTCCTGAAAAACTTGAGCATCATGTTATATCCTCTAAAAAATAAGCAGGTATAAATGCATACTTCCCTATTGATCCTGAGGGGCATACAAATGAAACGTAACAATCAATATCCAACGCTTAGAATCAAAAGGAACAGAAATCCTTCAAATTAGAGCAACTGAGGTGAAGATAATACAAATATATGCAAAAAACCCCACCAACAACCCTGATTTCATCTTTGAACTCAATCCTTGAACTCCTACTTTCTATTTAGAGAAAATAGGAAGAGGAAGGAGTATTAGGTATGTTTGCCGCCTTCAGTTATTTATAAAAATTATAAAGGCGGGACAGAAAATAAATAAATAAAATAAAATAAAATAAAACAACCCATCTTCTTGGTAGCATTAAGATTTTATGGGGCATTCAAATATTTTGAATAGGAAACACATTCCAGCAACTGCTGGCCTCCTCCCTTTACATCTTTCAAATCAGTTAGCAAAAGGCATCCAATCCATCTCTCTTCCGACTCTATCAGCTGGTCTCTTCTGCTTCCTTTCAAAGACTTCCCCTCATCTGGAGACAGCACATCCTTGCCTACACCTCTGGACTACAAAATGGGGAGAGGTGATTCGAGGCACAAATCCCTAGAGAGAGTTACCCACAATGTCTGCTCTCATGGTGTTTTATACTAGGAAAGAACTGAGCACGAATGTTATTTTGACCCTTGTGGCTTTTGCATAATGGCTGTCTTTTCTTTAAAATATGCATGCAAACGGGACTCTGATCGTTCCAGGTTTATTCTTTGTAACTGTGGTGAAGAAGGTATACACTGAGCCCAGCCAAACACAGACAAGCTCTTAGATAAATTCATGTATCAGGGAAAAGCTATTCTGAATACGTCAGATTTCCCTACTAGCTTCGTTCAAAAGGAAAAAGGCAGTGGTGATTCAATTTATTTCATTGATTGATTGATTGAAAAGGCTGAAATGGGTACCCTAACTCTGGGCAGTTCAGAAAACCATACAACCACAACAGAAACGGCCAGTACCCCATAGGCCACAGGTCACATTCAACTGTCCTGGGCTGCAGGCTCATTCTATCCTAAGGCTTTCAGGAAGAGCCAGCCCTTCAAAGCCTTCTGGAAGGCAAGGAGGGTGGGGGGCTGCCAGGTCGCAGGGGGAAGGGTGTTCCACAGGGCAGGGGCTGCCATGGAGAAGATGCGCCTCCTTGGGAGAAGACCCTAGGTGTGCATCCTAGGTTGCCTGAGATGAGAGCATTTAAGGGAAGGGACCTGGAGCATGCTCACCCTATCAGACCTGGTAGAACAGGTGGATACCCTCAGGGAGACGAGTTCCACAAATAAATGGCCACTGGAAAGCTTTTTTTTTTTTTTTTAAGGGCAAAGGAAAATCAGTCGCTGCTGGTGCAGTACCTATCTTACCTTGGCTGATCTTGAAATAGCTAAACTTAAGGGACAGGTCCGACTAGTATCACCATGGAAGAACACCAGGAAACTCCTTGGCTAGACTGGGAAGTTTTGTTTGTGAGTTTAAAAAAAAAATAGCCCAGAAAGAGGGATATGTCCATGTAGTCATCAGGAATGAAGCCTTAAGGAAGTTTTACATTCAGCGAAAAAACACAGAAAGCTGTAAATCAGAGAATACATAAAATAGCAATGGCTAAAAGAATTCTGTAAATGTACATCAAAGATGTTTCCAGATTGGTTTTGTACTGACTTCTCATACAGAACATTCACCATCCACAAAGCATTGACAAGCAGCTCCTGCCACCATATTAAATAGAACTTGTGAACAGAAATAACGGATCAATTAAGCCATCGATCCACATTTTACACATTCAGCTTCTTAGGACAGATGAGCTGTTGTTGTTGTTGTTTATTCGTTTAGTCGCTTCCGACTCTTTAATTCCACTTGAATTTTTAAAGCTAAATCCAACCTGGTGGGTATTGATGTTAGCCTTTTCCCACCACCATATACAATTCTATATGTATACTCAAAGAATAGCTTAATGTCATTATTCTTCCAATATATAAAAAAGGAGATAGGTGTGGCCTTGATAATTATGGCCCAGTTATAATTAGTAAACTATATGCCAAGTTTTAATGTCATGAACTTCCGGATTGGCTGTGTTGTGAGAATACCTGAGGAGCCTGAGCAGGTCGATTTACACTGACCTACGATGAAGTAGTGTATAATTCTGTATCATTAGCAGAGAAATACTATAATCTCCCAAATGGGGACCTCCATGTTGCCTTCGTAGATCTAAAGGCAGCATTTGATTCTATGTTGTTGTTGTTTATTCGTTCAGTCGCTTCTGACTCTTTGTGACTTCATGGACCAGCCCGCGCCAGAGCTTCCTGTCGGTCGTCAACACCCCCAGCTCCCCCAGGGACGAGTCCGTCACCTCTAGAATATCATCCATCCACCTTGCCCTTGGTCGGCCCCTCTTCCTTTTGCCCTCCACTCTCCCCAGCATCAGCATCTTCTCCAGGGTGTCCTGTCTTCTCATGATGTGGCCAAAGTATTTCAGTTTTGCCTTTAATATCATTCCCTCAAGTGAGCAGTCTGGCTTTATTTCCTGGAGGATGGACTGGTTTGATCTTCTTGCAGTCCAAGGCACTCTCAGAATTTTCCTCCAACACCACAGTTCAAAAGCATCGATCTTCCTTCTCTCAGCCTTCCTTATGGTCCAGCTCTCGCAGCCATATGTTACTACGGGGAACACCATTGCTTTAACTATGCGGACCTTTGTTGTCAGTGTGAGGTCTCTGCTCTTAACTATTTTATTGAGATTTGTCATTGCTCTTCTCCCAAGGATTAAGCGTCTTCTGATTTCCTGACTGCAGTCAGCATCTGCAGTAATCTTTGCACCTAGAAATACAAAGTCTTTCACTGCTTCTACATTTTCTCCCTCTATCTGCCAGTTATCAATCAAGCGGGTTGCCATAATCTTGGTTTTTTTGAGGTTTAGCTGCAAGCCAGCTTTTGCACTTTCTTCTTTCACCTTCATCATAAGGCTCCTCAGTTCCTCTTCGCTTTCAGCCATCAAAGTGGTATCATCTGCATATCTGAGATTGTTAATGTTTCTTCCAGCAATTTTAACTCCAGCCTTGGATTCCTCAAGCCCAGCATGTCGCATGATGTGTTCTGCGTACAAGTTGAATAGGTAGGGTGAGAGGATACAGCCCCGCCGTACTCCTTTCCCAATCTTAAACCAGTCCGTTGTTCCGTGGTCTGTTCTTACCATTGCTACTTGGTCGTTATACAGATTCCTCAGCAGGCATACAAGATGACTTGGTATCCCCATACCACTAAGAACTTGCCACAATTTGTTATGGTCCACAGAGTCAAAGGCTTTAGAATAGTCAATAAAACAGAAATAGACGTTTTTCTGAAACTCCCTGGCTTTTTCCATTATCCAGCGGATATTGGCAATTTGGTCTCTAGTTCCTCTGCCTTTTCTAAACCCAGCTTGCACATCTGGCAATTCTCGCTCCATGAATTGCTGAAGTCTACCTTGCAGGATCTTGAGCATTACCTTACTGGCATGTGAAATGAGTGCCACTGTTCGATAGTTTGAACATTCTTTAGTGTTTCCCTTTTTTGGTATGGGGATATAAGTTGATTCTTTCCAATCGGATGGCCATTCTTGTGTTTTCCAAATTTGCTGGCATATAGCATGCATTACCTTGACAGCATCATCTTGCAAGATTTTGAACAGTTCAGCTGGGATGCCGTCGTCTCCTGCTGCCTTGTTATTAGCAATGCTTCTTAAGGCCCACTCAACCTCACTCTTCAGGATGTCTGGCTCTAGCTCACTGACCACACCGTCAAAGCTATCCCCGATATTGTTATCCTTCCTATACAGGTCTTCTGTATATTCTTGCCACCTTTTCTTGATCTCTTCTTCTTCTGTTAGGTCCTTGCCATCTTTGTTTTTGATCATACCCATTTTTGCCTGGAATTTACCTCCAATGTTTCTAATTTTCTGGAAGAGGTCTCTCGTCCTTCCTATTCTATTGTCTTCTTCCACTTCCGCGCATTGCGTGTTTAAAAATAATTCCTTATCTCTTCTGGCTAACCTCTGGAATTTTGCATTTAATTGGGCATATCTCCCCCTATCACTGTTGCCTTTTGCTTTCCTTCTTTCTTGGGCTACTTCTAGTGTCTCAGCAGACAGCCATTTTGCCTTCTTGGTTTTCTCTTTCTTTGGGATGTATTTTGTTGCCGCCTCCTGAACAATGTTGAGAATTTCTGTCCATAGTTCTTCCGGGACCCTATCTACTAAGTCCAGTCCCTTAAATCTGTTCTTCACCTCCACTGCATATTCCTTAGGAATATTAGTGAGCTCATATCTAGCTGATCTGTGGCTCTTCCCTAATCTCTTTAGTCTGATCCTAAATTGTGCAAGAAGAAGTTCGTGATCGGAACTACAGTTAGCTCCAGGCCTTGTTTTTACCGACTGTACAGATGTCCGCCACCTTTGGCTGCAAAGGATGTAATCAATCTGATTTCGGTGTTGTCCATCTGGTGAAGTCCATGTATAAAGCCGTCTCTTAGGTTGTTGGAAGAGAGTGTTTGTTATGCAGAGTGAGTTGTCTTGGCAAAATTCTATCAGCCTGTGTCCTGCTTCGTTTTGTTCTCCCAGGCCATGCTTACCTGTAATTCCAGGTGTCATTTGGCTGCCCACCTTAGCATTCCAGTCTCCTGTGATGAAAATAACATCTCTTTTAGGCGTGTTGTCCAGTAGGTGCTGCAGATCCTCATAGAACTGCTCTACTTCAGCTTCTTCAGCATCTGTGGTTGGGGCGTATATTTGGATCACTGTGATGTTAGATGGCTTGCCCTGAATTCGAATTGAGATCATTCTATCGTTTTTTGGATTGTATCCAAGCACTGCTTTAGCCACTTTACTATTAATTATGAAGGCTACTCCATTTCTTCTGTGGTCCTCTTGTCCACAGTAGTAGATCTGGTGGTCATTTGATGTGAAGTGGCCCATTCCAGTCCATTTCAGTTCACTGACGCCCAAAATGTCTACCTTTAATCTTGACATCTCACCAATAACCACATCCAATTTGCCCTGGCTCATAGATCTTACATTCCAGGTTCCAATGGTGTGTTGATCCTTAGAACAGATTCGCCGTTCCTGGGGGTCTCATCTTCTGATGGTATACTGACGTATCTCTGGTTGTACTGATCCATTTAGTTTTCACGGCAAGAATACTGGGGTGGGTTGCCATTACCTTCCCCAGGGATCGCATTTAGTCTGACCTCTCTGTCATGACCTTCCCGTCTTGGGTGGCCCTTCACGGTTTAGCTCATGGCATCATTGAGGTGCTCAAGCTCCAGCACCACGACAAGGTAACAATCCTTTGCTGAAGACAGATGAGCTACAGTGGGGCAATTCTGCCAGTTTAGAGCACAAATATTGAACTCTCGCTTCTAAAGACAGCCAATTTATTAAGTTTTCTGTACACCAGAGATTACATTTCACCATTTGTCATATTTTTCAAGTTACAACGAAGTATACCATCAGTCTTTTATCCATTGCTACTTACAGGAAAGTTGGGCTTATCAACCTCATGGTTCAGCAACAACGCTGATCAAAAATCACTTTTTATAAAGATTATTTTACATTATGGAAATACATGCTTGAGGACATTTAAGAAATATTCTTGCCAGACCAGCACAGAGCAGCATCAGAATTTTTACATGATGAAGTAATGAAAAGACATTTGATACTGCAAGATCAAAATGCATTTTTATTAAAGTTCAAGAAGAAAGGGCTGCCTAAAATTTAAATGAAAGATAACCCACCCAGGTGGTTTGGGTTGACCAAAATCAGAGTTTCTGATCACCTGTCACCTAATCGTTTTAACTCAGAATTGCAGTTGGGACCTTCTGTATACAAAAAATATCTAGTAACTAGTGATATATTCATTGTATTTTTAATCTACCCAATAGCTGAGAGGTTTTATGAGGTCTGAAAACCCAATTCTTTATTCTGTTTATCATAATTTTCTCCAGTGGGACCATGTAAAAGATGACAGTTAAAGAAGATCCCGATCAAAATTAGATTGGTTTAAATTTTACAGGTAGTCCTCAACTTATGACCACAATAGGGACCAGAAAATCTGTCATTAAGCAGTGTGGTCATTAAGTGAGGCATCACGTGATCGCACCCGATTTTATGACACTTTTTGCAGCAGTTGTTAAGCAAATCATGCTATCATTAAGTGAATCATATGGTTCCACATTGATTTTGCTCGTCAGAAGCCATCTGGGAAGGTTGCAAATGGTGATCATGTGACACCGGGACGCTGCAACCGTCATAAAAACATGCCAGTTGCCAAGTGCCCGAATTTTGGTCACATGACTGCAGGGATGCTGTGACAGTTGTAAATACAAGGACCAGCACTTTTTTTAGTGCCATCATAACTTCAAACAGCTGCTAAACGAATGGTCATAAGTCGAGGACTACCTGTATTGAAATACTCAGCAAAATAGCACCAAGCCATAGAAAAACAATGAAAACTTGGTATGAAATAAACCATACAGTATATGGAAAAGTGCTGGAGCATATTAAATGAAGCAGTTGTGGAGAATAAGTGAAAGACAGCACATCATGCTTTAATTATCAAAGCATAATAAATGGAAATTTAAAAACACAGCATGCTTTAACCTTCTCTAGCCTATCCCTAACTTAAGCAACTTCCCTACTCTACAGATTTCTTAGACAATTTCCAGATGATGTGAATAGTACCTAAACATTTGAAGGATTCTCCAAACGACAGTACAAGAGCACAAATTTTAAAAAAGAAAATGAGAAAGTTTCTCTAATAAAGAGCTCAAAAGAGGGGGGGGAAGTGTTGTAACCGAGTGGAAAGGAAAGTCCTAAAGTGGAAGGAGGCCCCTCTCTCCATCCTGGAGAAGATCCTGCCTATGGAAACCGCAAGAACCTGGCCCCGGTCCTCCAGGCACCTATCCTCAAACCTTCTCTGGCTAAGGAAAGCACAGAGGGAGAAATACATTTACTTCTTTTCCTCAGACTTTTTACTAACCCTTTTGGCAGACCTCATTATACTTTGCTGTGCATCGTTCCAGAACCAGACCAGGAGTCCTTTTAATTGTTCCACAGAATAAGGAGCTTCCACAATCTCATCCAGCTGAAAAGGCATACCATACCATGCCATATCACATTTATGTTTGTGACTCATGGTCCAGGAAGCTCAACATGGACCCCCCCCCACCCCACCCCTGCACTTCTGAGTCGGAAACAGGCAAGTTGATGACTGACCTGGCTCAGTCCAGTCATCAAGTGAGGACCGGTTGCAGGCCCCGGGTCCTCACACAGGGTGGGGGCCAGGCAACAGGCCTTTTCAGTGGTGGCCACATTTCATGGAACATTTTAATCCCAGCGGGATGGATGGTGCCTACTTTACAGGTCTATGGAAGATTACTCCAAGCAGGCACTTGGCCCTTAGACAAGTTTAATTTAATGGCACCAAGGATGGATTACACTATTGATCAGTGATATTATTTGTTTGTACTGTTTTTCCACCCTTGTTATGCCCTACTCAGAACCTGTTTAGATTGGGGTTGGTTATAAATATTGTAAAATAAATAAGTACTTTTACCAAAGATCTTTAAAACAAGGGCTTGGTTTGGGCATTAGTAGATGTTGTTCACAACATTCCAGAACTTGAACAAAAGTTAGCACAAATATCAAGGAGGATCCTCTTGATAGGAGGATCTCAAAACAAATGTTTACTGCCGCATAACTCCCAACAGTTCAACAGCAAAATCCTGGTTTCTCAAGTGAAATACTGCTGACTAAAAAAAAAAAACTTGCCCAACCACACCTCCTTTACTAACTTTGAAGTCTGCAGAAACGTCTTAGAACAATTGATTCATCCGATTTATTAAGGCAAACATTGATTAAAACCAATCTGCTTAAAAACTGCGGAAGAGCATGCTGCAGACACCACTTTTGCTTTCTGGCCACGCAACCGTTCTCACTCACTGTTTCTGTTCCTCTGATGAAACACACAACTATCCTCCCTTTCCTCCTCAGCTCCACGATTTTCCATTTCCACTGCAGGGAACAGAGATAATCAAGTTGTACAGGGGTGCTGAACACAGGATTTGACAAAAGCGCATTCACAGCTGGCCACAAGAGGCACTTCTTCATCTTGACCAGCCCAGATTGAATTTTGCTGCCGGCTACAAAAACCTAGGTAGGTCTGTGTCCAAGTTAACATGCAAATTCACCAACACACTCTGAGATATCAGCCACTGCCCCGTAACACATTAGCAAGTAATTGGAAGGAGAGTCCTTCAAGGGCACATCTATCTGCCAAAACTGAAACCACACTAATGGAGCTGGCCACGCTACAAGCAATGGGGGCCGGGGGGTGGAAAAATCAGCCCAGTGCCCCTGGCTGTAAGTCGGTATAACAGGTAACAACCACCGTCACCTTGCTGGGATTATCAGGGCAAAGCATCCAGCTCCTCTGACAAGGTGGCATTTATCCATGGGATCCAGATCCAACACACAAGCTGCCCTTTCTTCCTGCACCTGCGTTGGCCTGGACAAGCTAACTTTTTCTGGCTTTCTCCTGGCTCAAAACTGGGGCCTAGAGAACCATAATGGTTCCATTCTTCCCCTCAAACTACACGTTTCACCATTTAAATCACACTGGTATTTAAACCATCACACACATCCTGTCAAACGTGGCACCACTGAGCGCTGCCTGAAACGTTTCCGTTTGCAGACCTGTAATCTAATGGGACGCGGTGGCGCTGCGGGTTAAACCGCTGAGCTGCCGATCGGAAGGTCGCCGGTTCGAAACCGCGCGGCGGGGTGAGCTCCCGTTGCTCGTCCCAGCTCCTGCTCACCTAGCAGTTCGAAAACATGCAAATGTGAGTAGATCAATAGGTACCGCTTCGGCGGGAAGGTAACGGCGTTCCGAGTCGTCATGCTGGCCACATGACCCGGAAGTGTCTATGACAACGCCAGCTCCAAGGCTTAGAAACGGAGATGAGCACCACCCCCTAGAGTCGGATTCGACTGGACTTTACGTCAAGGGAAACCTTTACCTTTACCTTAATCTAATGGAAGGGATATTTTGCTATAAGATCACAAGAAGGATTTAAAGGATGGATGGATGTTTTCAGCCGCCTAAAAATGGCCCCACGTCCTGACATTGGAGACCGTGCTGAACTAGTCACCGTGGCTAACAAAGTTTGCACAGCTGTGTCAGCCTCAGGGAAAGCCAGTGGATGGTGCTGGGCAAGCGGCAGATGCGTTTACCACTTCAGCCTAAAATGCTTTAGCACACCAGGTTAATGCAACTACTCTGGTTGATTTCTGAACCCCCTTTCCCCCCACCCCCAAGATTTCTTTTGAACTCCAAAGTTTGAACAACATACAACCGGCCTGAAGAACCTTCTCTCTATCTGGAGCCACATTTCCCCAGTGGCCGCATAACAGCGAAAGGACAGGACAAAACCATAAGTGAGTGAGCGCAGCCTTATCGCTCTCTCCGCTAACCATTTTTCTTGCTGTCCCGCTCTCAGCAGGCTGCCAAGAGTCGGACAGATTTCTCTTGCCAGATGCCATGAAATAACACTTGCAAAGAACTTCTTCCGCACTGTCCTGCTCACTCTTTGTCCTTTTTTTCACATCTCCTTGCCAGGGATCTGAATGTCTCTGAAGGTGGGGAAAAAGCAGTCCACCTGGCCTCCTTTCTCCTCACTGGGCTTACTCCCCTGGCCCTGACTGATCCAAGAAAGCCTTGCTATTGACATAGGATACAAGCCCTCTGGCCTTCCTTCCTGTCAACTTAAAACAAAGACGGGCACTTTATTGCTCTCAGCCAGTTTCATAGGCTCTTTGGCCTACCTGACTTGTGGCAACTCCCAACAGCTAGAACGCCCATGATTGATTGATTGATTGATTGATTTTATCCAATTTGTCCCCGCCCATCTCCTCCCTTTGGGGGACTCTGGGCGGTTTACAGTAATCAATTAAAACAACAATCATAAAATCCACAATATAAAATTACAACAATAAATAATATAAATAAGTAAAAAATAAAAAAGTCCAAGTGGCACAAGAAGCTAAGGCAGTCCAAGTGTGGAAGGAGTGGTCGATAGCAGCCATCCCCATGATACTTTATGCAGTAAATAATCTGAACACTAAAATCCACACGGTAAATATAAACTATACAATGTCCATGGTAAAAAAAGGATAAAATAAAAACACCACAATGACAACAATCACACCTTAACCCCACTATCTTAATAAATGTGTCGTAATATAACAGTCATATAAGAGTACCCAGCCTAACATTCAGCAGTATAATAAGGATAATAGCAAAATACATTCAGTAGTACAAGCAGCCCTTGCTTAACGACCGTTTGTTTAATGATGGTCTGAAGTTACGACAGCCTCAAAAAAAGTGCTTTATAACCTGTACTCACACTTATGACTGCTGCAAACTGTCACACCAATCCCACAGTCACATGATCACAACTTGGGCACTTGGCAGTTGGCTCACATTTATGACCAGCTGCAGCTTCCTGCGGACACGTGATCACAATTTGCAACCTTTTTTGCCAGTTTTCAGCAAAACATGTCCATTGGGGAAGCTGGATTCGCTTAATGACCTGTAACTCACTTAACAACTGCGGTGATTCACTTAACAGCCATCATAAAAATGGTCCTAAAATCGGGTCCGCTCACATGGTGACTCACTTAATGACCACACCGCTTAATAACCAATTTTCCAGTCCCACTGTGGTTGTTAAGCGAGGACTACCTGTATCAGATCCCAAAGGCCCTTCAGAAAAATTCAGTCGTAGCTCTTTCCTGGAAGGCCATCAAAACAGGGCCTAATCTAATACTATGGAGGGACTGATGGAAGGAAAATCTGATTGAGTCATAATTTAAGTATGAACCAGGAACTGCTCTACTTTGCAAACTGAGGCGCAACTACCATCTTTCCACACTTGTCCACATTTTGTGATGCTGTTCCCCATTAAAAAAAAAGGTGCATGCAAAAATGTCCACACATGGGAAAGCGGCAGACATATTTTGTTATTGCCGTATTTATATCTTAGCTTTTCCCTTGAGGGGACACTGTGATGTGCATAGGTCTCTTGCTCACCTTATCTCAGGGCAATGCCAGCAACCTGGTGGGCAGATCAGCCTGGCCCAGGAAGCTCAGCGGTTGAATTGGGACTTGGATCTCGGCCACTGACCCCTGCACCACTGCGCTGCAAGAGCTCCGGTGCATTAGAGAAAACTGAAATAAACGTGCCTGTACACATGTATTAATTTTCACGTGAAACCGAAGCACCCTGTGCCAGAGGACAGAACAGAGTCATGCCGGAGGGAAGACACTGAAAGCAGGGGAAAAGCCCCTCATGCTGCTTAAGAGGCACGTGGTCAAGACGCTATAAGCAACTTTTAAACTCTGAATAAGTAGCCCAGTTTGCTGAAAATTGCTGGAAGGGGCAATCTCTTTTGGCATCTGAGAATCGCAGCCAGAAGTATGGATATATGCACTGTAAGAGATCAAATGAGGATTGAAAAGGAGCTCTGGGTCTGGAAAGCCTGAAATATTCTGGCCCAAGCTGTTCTCCAGTGTATCTGTTTTGTCTTTGGTTCTTAAAACACTGCTCCAAAAGATGGCTCCTTTGAGGTTCTTTATACCCACACGGGGTCGGGCCTCTTGCCCAGATCTATCCAGGACTGTAACTGGTGGGGCTTGCTTCTGAGGATCTGCTCACGTTGGCAAGTAGCAGCCAGCTTCATACCCTTCCAAGCTCACTACGCAACTGATTTCCTCCAGAGCGGTGTTTCTCAACCTTGATAACTTTCAGATGTGTGGACTTCGACTCCCAGAATTCCCCAGCTGGGGAATTCTGGGAGTCGAAGTCCACACATCTGAAAGTTGCCACGGTTGAGGAACACTGCTCCAGAGACTCTCTTCTCTGTAGGATGGAAAGCTCACACCTCCCTTCCTTAGTATCAGACATTTCAAACCAAGGGCTGAGGTCCAGACAGATGTTTTCACTCCTTGCATTTCCTTGCACTTCCCTGCACTTCCTTTGGAATGACATGGAACGTAACTCAAGCCTGTCACGCGCAAAGCGTCTTTTTAAAAATTTCCTTTGCAGTTTGGGGAGGGATTTGGGAAGGCAAAGCATCTCTGATTTGTATATTAAAGCAGAAACATCTGTCCCACTGATGGTATTCTAGAGAAGCACATTAGCATAAAATTTAACGATGTCAAATAAGTGGATGTGAAATAGGGACTGCGTAAAGGCACTATTTCCAAGCTTGACAGAAACATCACTGTTTAGAAATGCAAATGAAACCATTATGTTCAATAATTATATGAAAATATGAACAGTTCAGCATGTTTTCCAGCCCTGATGGCGGTTAATGGGATGTACGCTTATGTAAATAACTACTATTAAAGCTAATGCTGAAAAAAACTAATAAATTCACACTAAAGCAACTGATTTAGTACGCTTTTAAAGCCCAGCAGCGCTCACTTATTAGGAAGGAGTGCATTCTTATGTTTAGAACTCATCACTGTTACAAGTCACTGCAACTCCATCAATTACCCAGCATTAATGAAAATGGGACACCCAGAAAAAAATATATATATTGCGTCTCAGCAGTTTTCCTTAAAGACAAAATATAGAGGTATCAGGGGCACAGGGCTTTGAGGAGAACTTAGCAGCAATGCAATCTTTATTGCTACAACTGCATTTCCTACAGGGTGACCCAGGGGCATTTCTCATGTCCCCAGAAGGAACTACCCTTCCTCTTAACCTTCAAGTGGACCTGTGTGGCCAGAGGCGGCTCTGGAAACCCAGATTTGCTCTTCCAACCCAAACAATGGATCGGCTTCAACCGAAGTATCGCTCACCCGCTGAGGTAAGGCAGCTAGAGACACCAGGCCCCCAATGTTAATCCTGATCCGAGACACAGAAAGATAAAAGGCTGAAAAAACAGGGAAACCTCCACTCCAGTGCGTTCCTCCATGCTTGGAAATGGAATCCAAACTCAGGAACCACCAGAACAAAACATCTCCAAAGAATTAGTCAGTCACATTTCCATCACCAATGCTGCATTCCCAACTGTCCTCCACAAGCTCACTGCTAGAAGAGAGATCTGCGACCTCAAACTCAGGAGTCTCTGCAGGAAATCAAAAATTGCCATTTTTAATAGGAGGATAGACTACAGTAAACACCGTTGCATACTGTTTTGCTTGCAGTATCCAGCGGGTTGCTAAGGCAACACTGAGTCAACCCAAATGCCCTGCTTATTTAATACAGGTTGAGCTGGATGGAGCGATGAGATGCTATTACTGCCCAGAATTTTTCAGGCAAATATCGTTTGCAAGGCAGATTCAGCCTGAATGGAAGCACGCACTGATAAGGTAAACGGAGATTTTAGGAAGGGGTCTGAAACCTTTTTGCACCCTGAGACCACAGAGAACAGGGCTGAATGGAGTGTCTCTTTATATTCTCCTGAATAACATTGCAAAGATTCGGGCTGACTGACTTACCCTTCCACCCAGAGAGACTCATTAAGGTTGGAGGAAAGCACTGAATGGAGGGCCATGGGGTTCTGCCCTGGGCCTTGCGCTGTTCAGTGTTTTATCAGCGACTTGGATGAGGGACTTGAGAGGACACTTGTAAAGTTTGCTGATCCAGACAGGCTTGAGCCACAGGATGAAATGAACAGATGGAATTCAACAGGGGGAAATACCAAGTTCTGCATCTGGGTAGGAAGAATGAAAGACCTGGGTGCTGGATGGGAGGGACCTGGCTTGGCAGTAGCACATGTGAAAAGGACCGCAAGATAAACATGAGCCTATGGTGTCATGCAGCTGCTCAAAAAATAAACGCTATTCTGGGATGTGCTAACAGGACCCCAGAGTGCGGAGCAGGGGAAGCGATGCTCCCAATTTGCTCTACTCTGGTCAGGCATCACTTGGAATACTATGTCCAGTTCTAGGCATCACAAATTAAAAAGAGTATTGACAAACTGGGATGTGTCGGTTAGCAAGAAGAAGCAGAGATTGGAAATCAAGCTCAAGGAGAAAAGTTAAAAAACAGGGTAAATTTAACCTGAAGTGAAGACTCAGGAGAGATATGACAGAAGTCTTTTTCTATCTGAAGCACCATCACACAGAGAGAATGGACTAGTTCTCAGCCACTCGAGGACAGGACCAGAATCAAAGCACTGAAACTACAGGGAAGCAGAGTTACAATGGGTATTAGGATGAATTTCTTGAAATTACAGGTAGTCCTCACTTAATGACCCTTCTTTCAGTGGTGGTTCAGACTTAAGACAGTGCTGAAAAAAACGACTTACAATCGGTGCTCACACTTACAATTGTCGCAGCGACTCCCTGATCACAATCTGGGCACTTGGCAACCAGTTCACATTTATGACTGTTGCAGCATCCCGTGGTCACATGATCGCCATTTTCAACCTTCCCAGCCAGCTTCTGGCAAACAAAATCAATGGGGAACTGCATGATTCACTTGACGACCACGTGGTTCACTTAACAGCCACATGATTCACTTAATGACCACTGCAAAAAAGGCCGTGAAATCAGGTTGGATTTGATTAATGACCACTTTGCTTAGCGACTGAAATTCCAGTCCCAATTGTGGCTGTTAAGTGAGGACTACCTGTAAGATCAATCATCCCATGGGATAGGCTACCACATGATACCTTCCCTTCACTGGAGGTCTTCAAAGCTGGATAGCCATCTATCCAAAGTACTTTAACAGATTCTTCACTGAGTAGCAGACTGAACTGCTGAACAGGACATAGGCTGATAGAATTTTGCCAAGACAATTCACTCTGCATAACAAACACTCTCTTCCAACAACCTAAGAGACGGCTTTATACATGGACTTCACCAGATGGACAACACCGAAATCAGATTGATTACATCCTTTGCAGCCAAAGGTGGCGGACATCTGTACAGTCGGTAAAAACAAGGCCTGGAGCTGACTGTAGTTCAGATCACGAAGTTCTTCTTGCACAATTTAGGATCAGACTAAAGAGATTAGGGAAGACCCACAGATCAGCTAGATATGAGCTCACTAATATTCCTAAGGAATATGCAGTGGAGGTGAAGAATAGATTTAAGGGACTGGACTTAGTAGATAGGGTCCCGGAAGAACTCTGGACAGAAGTTGGCAGCATTGTTCAGGAGGCGGCATCAAAATACATCCCAAAGAAAGAGAAAACCAAGAAGGCAAAATGGCTGTCTGCTGAGACACTAGAAGTAGCCCAAGAAAGATGGAAAGCAAAAGGCAACAGTGATAGGGGGAGATATGCCCAATTAAATGCAAAATTCCAGAGGTTAGCCAGAAGAGATAAGGAATTATTTTTAAACAAGCAATGCATGGAAGTGGAAGAAGACAATAGAATAGGAAGGACAAGAGACCTCTTCCAGAAAATTAGAAACCTTGGAGGTAAATTCCAGGCAAAAATGGGTATGATCAAAAACAAAGATGGCAAGGACCTAACAGAAGAAGAAGAGATCAAGAAAAGGTGGCAAGAATATACAGAAGACCTGTATAGGAAGGATAACAATATCGGGGATAGCTTTGACAGTGTGGTCGGTGAGCTAGAGCCAGACATCCTGAAGAGTGAGGTTGAGTGGGCCTTAAGAAGCATTGCTAATAACAAGGCAACAGGAGACGACGGCATCCCAGCTGAACTGTTCAAAATCTTGCAAGATGATGCTGTCAAGGTAATGCATGCTATATGCCAGCAAATTTGGAAAACACAAGAATGGCCATCAGACTGGAAAAAATCAACTTATATCCCCATACCAAAAAAGGGGAACACTAAAGAATGTTCAAACTATCGAACAGTGGCACTCATTTCACATGCCAGTAAGGTAATGCTCAAGATCCTGCAAGGTAGACTTCAGCAGTTCATGGAGCGAGAATTGCCAGATGTACAAGCTGGGTTTAGAAAAGGCAGAGGAACTAGAGACCAAATTGCCAATATCCGCTGGATAATGGAAAAAGCCAGGGAGTTTCAGAAAAACATCTATTTCTGTTTTATTGACTATTCTAAAGCCTTTGACTGTGTGGACCATAACAAATTGTGGCAAGTTCTTAGTGGTATGGGGATACCAAGTCATCTTGTCTGCCTCCTGAAGAATCTGTATAACGACCAAGTAGCAACAGTAAGAACAGACCACGGAACAACAGACTGGTTTAAGATTGGGAAAGGAGTACGGCAGGGCTGTATACTCTCACCCTACCTATTCAACTTGTATGCAGAACACATCATGCGACAAGCTGGCCTTGAGGAATCCAAGGCTGGAGTTAAAATCTCTGGAAGAAACATTAACAATCTCAGATATGCAGATGATACCACTTTGATGGCTGAAAGCGAAGAGGAACTGAGGAGCCTTATGATGAAAGTGAAAGAAGAAAGTGCAAAAGCTGGTTTGCAGCTAAACCTCAAAAAAACCAAGATTATGGCAACCAGCTTGATTGATAACTGGCAAATAGAGGGAGAAAATGTAGAAGCAGTGAAAGACTTTGTATTCCTAGGTGCAAAGATTACTGCAGATGCTGACTGCAGTCAGGAAATCAGAAGACGCTTAATCCTTGGAAGAAGAGCAATGACAAATCTCGATAAAATAGTTAAGAGCAGAGACATCACACTGACAACAAAGGCCCGCATAGTTAAAGCAATGGTGTTCCCTGTAGTAACATATGGCTGCGAGAGCTGGACCATAAGGAAGGCTGAGAGAAGGAAGATCGATGCTTTTGAACTGTGGTGTTGGAGGAAAATTCTGAGAGTGCCTTGGACTGCAAGAAGATCCAACCAGTCCATCCTCCAGGAAATAAAGCCGGACTGCTCACTTGAGGGAATGATATTAAAGGCAAAACTGAAATACTTTGGCCACATAATGAGAAGACAGGACACCCTGGAGAAGATGCTGATGCTAGGGAGAGTGGAAGGCAAAAGGAAGAGGGGCCGACCAAGGGCAAGATGGATGGATGATATTCTAGAGGTGACGGACTCGTCCCTGGGGGAGCTGGGGGTGTTGACGACCGACAGGAAGCTCTGGCGTGGGCTGGTCCATGAAGTCACGAAGAGTCGGAAGCGACTAAACGAATAAACAACAACAACAAGCAGACTGAACTAGATAATCTTGAGACATCTTCCATCAGAATGATTCTGTGACTGGAATCTACAAAACCCCAATTCGTATCAGAATAAAAAGGGAGGGCATCACATCTGCCTTCCTCAACAGCTTGCTACTGCAATTTTGAGCAAATGAAACCATTGGTCTACACATTCAGAAGGTGCCCAAGCAGAAGCCCAAACATCTGTAGGGGAATGCTTGTTCGATTATCTTTTTTCTCAATCCACTGGAGAAAGAAGAGGACTCAGATACAAAACACAGGTGGGGGAACAGAGTTGGCTTATCTTTTTTCCTGGAAGAACTGACAAAGGTGTAACTAATGCTCAGGGCCTCCTCGCAATGAACTTACACGTGCAGAAGGAAGGCACAGTGAGATCAGTTGTCTGATTTCTAGATCCCCTGCCAGGAAGGCAGCAAAGCATAATAATTTAAAAACCTAGAAAACAGTAATGTACTTTAAAACAATAAATTAATTAAAAGGTCAGTTTAAAGCAGTGTTTCTCAACCTTGGCAACTTTAAGATGTGCAGACAACATGCTGGCTGGGGAATTCTGGGTGCTGAAGTCCACCCATCTTAAAGCTACCAAGGTTGAGAAACCCTGCTCTAAACAGTTCTTAGCTTGCCAAGCTGTTTTACTCTACTCTGGAATTCTGCAACTTGGACATTGTCTGCAAAGAGAATGGAATCTTTAACAACATTAACAGGAGGGGGAAAAAATGACAGTGATAAGGATAAGGAAGAAAATGTGCACTTAACTAAATCCCATGAAAATAAATACGAGAGAGACATGGAACATCAAGACCATAACCGAGCTTGCTCAACCTGGGTATGGATCCTGGCATTCAGAAAAGACAGCTCACATCACAACAGAGAGACAACCTCCAAAAAGCTCAAAAGGCTGAACACAAGGCTCCAGGAGGAGGATGTGGGCTAATCTGTTCACCACTGCATGGCTACAATCATTCTGATAAATGGGTGGCAGAGGGGGGGAAAAGGGACACCAATTGCTCTCGCCAAATAAATTCTTTTCTCCAAAAGGGAGGAGAAGAAAGAAAATAAAGTATTCTGCCATCTGAATCACTGAGATCATTTTACAAGTGAAGGCCATTTTAAGGTTAAAAACAGTAAGACAAATTTGCTGCTGATTAATAATAAAGCCATTCATTTTATTCTGCAAATCTAAAGTAATTACAAGCCAGAGTATGGCAAATGGATTTAGCTGAAGCCATTATTACGTCAGGAAAATCCTTTAAAGGAGAACGGTAATTTAAAAGACTAAACTGAATAATGAACTCTTCTGAACAACAATTATTATGAGATTGATTTATTGAAAGTGCATTTAATCATGCAAGAAATGTTTAAAAGTTTGCAAAACAGTTAGGGAAGGTGGCGACACCAATCCCAGGGCTGGCCCAACCTGTTCACTGCTGCCAAGACCAAGGACTTCATTCCTGCAGCAGCAATAAAGTATTTCCATTTCTCTGGATCCACATTTCTAGTCAACTGGCTACAGCACCGGCGCTAGCAATTAATGATCTCATTCACCATTTTTGCCTGCAGTTCGAAGACCTCAGACTTGGCCTCCTCAAGGTCCAAGTGGTGGCAAGCTGACCACGCCACAGAAACACCCCCCAGCCCCTGGGACAGCTGCAAAGGGCTCCAGAATGCTCTTCCTCGAGGCAACACCCCACCAAAGCAAATTGCCTGTTTGCTCCTTGACGGGAGAAAACGCACCGGGCAGCCTCGGAGATTTTCAGAGCTGGAAGGTGTTCATTTATCAAGGAGCATTATACGATTTCCTAAATTAATCAGGCAGCATTGTACCACAATGCTAAGGAGCCAGTGCAGACACGCATCTATCAGAAAAAGCCAGATGAAATTATCATTGGCTTGTCCTTTTCCCTGCTTCCTTGGCCTCAAGGCATTTGGTCGGCTCATTCTTTTAAACATTAGCTTGCCAACAGCTCCAACTGGCTCACACCAGCCAAAAGAGAACAAAATTGGTACTCGCAGACAAATGCTAATTTATCCCAAATTAAACCTTTTAACATCTTAATAGGTGACACCGTACATTCCTTAAAGCAAATCTCTTCGAAGTTTTCTTTAAAAAAAAAAAAACACCTGACAACACCTCTCCAAAATAGGCTAGCTTATTCCCAGGACCACAAAACAAAACGTATGACCTCTTTTGCTAAGATTTGAAACAGGAATCATACGGCAACCGCTTTCCATTTTCTATCCCTTTATTTTCTCTGTTTCCAAAGTCAGCTGGAAGGGAGGGAGGATGACGGTGCTCTGAGGCATTTTGGTGTGCTAAATATTTATAAGCAAAGGAGAAAAAGACTTTGGGAGTACAGAAAAGAACCCTGGGGCTATGCAAAGAATAAAAGATAAGGCTGAACAGCCCTTTGGATTCAGTTCAAAAAAGGTGCTTCAGAGCACGTGGGTGGGCAAATGTCACCCCTTTCTGCAGTTCCTAGAAGATGCAGCCGCCTGCTCCTCCACACACGCAGAATCCTCTTTCTGGAACCAAATCCAAAAGGCTGCACAGCCCTAAGAAAAGATAATCAAACAGGCCATGAATATACCATAAGTCAGAATCAATCCAGAAAGACCAAACAAAATTTAAAAACACTGCACTACAGGAAAGGCAACCATCACCAGAATCACCAAGTCAGAAAACCATCAGGTCAAGATGCCCCATTGTGGGTCCACCTCAACACGAATTTAACACGGTTTACTAGAAGCAGAGCATCAGAAGGACCACCAGTCAGGAGACATTCCTCATGGTTAAAGGGAAGGAGCTATCCTTTGCCTAAAACAAAGGTATGAAAAGCACCCCAAAACCGAAGGATGGATGGGGAGTTTTTCAGAATGGGAGCATTCAAGGAGCAAAGTCAATCCCTTAAGCTTGCAGATGCTCAAAATATCCATCAATTCAAACTCCTAAAACTGGCTGCCAAAGCAGGCCCTGGCCTGCCCATGGTTCGCACAACCCCTCAGCATGCCACAGGAAGCCCGGTGGGTCCCCAAAGCTGATGGAAGTCACACACGGCTAACCATGGCCTTGGGTAACCTTCATGGCCTGGACTACAGAGCTAACAGGGGCCAGGGTATCCGTCTGGCCAAGAAAGCGAGATGGGTGCTGTGCTGCATCGCGGAGCTGGCTCTTCAGGATGGACACGGATGACGCCGGAGGCCTCTGCAGAGAGCGCTTTGAGGCTTAATCCGGCAGAGCCAGCATTAAGGGCCAGGAGTCATCCTGTAAATGTGCCCTGCTAATCCTCCCATCCGCAGCCCCGAGCAGTTGAATCTGCCTTTGTTCTCAAAAGCACTCTGATTTTCAAGGGACTGTCTAAAGCAATGAATTACCCAGAAGGAAGGAAGAAGAAAGGATCTTCAAATGCATTTCTGAACTTTGATCCATTTTAAATACTTGGCATTACTTTAAGGCCAGCCTTCCTTGATGTTAGTTTAGGAGTTCATAAAATTTTCAAGGCATGTCTTATTAACCCAACAGTCCTTGACTGTGTCTTCCACGGTTAACAAGTTCCTTAAATGCACATATTACTTAACTGATGTCACCATTTGGGTTGAGCATATAAATATCCAGGGACTTTTTAATAAGCTGCACTTTTATCTATTAGGCTATAATGGGCTACATTAAGAACTTTGCCAGTAGCATCCCCAACTTCTCACAACAGCCACTGCCACCCACACCTTCAAAGACTGCCTCCTTCAGAAACTGCTTCATCTGCCCCCCCCCCAGAAAACAAAAAACCTTTTGTGCATCTTCCAGCAAAAGAACCAAGCCTGTGATAGGGACAAGGCACCCCCCCACCAAAAAAAACCCCATAATACTCTTACTCAACAACAGGTATTTCAAGATCTCCCTGAAGCTTAAACCTTAAAGTTCCAAGGCTTTTATTACCCTGGAAACTGCTTATTTCTTATGATACAATAGCTGTTGGGGAAAAAAACACCCTAACTAAATTTTAAAAGTTCCATTATCTCCCCATGGCAATGAACCATTTTGTTCTTCGAAGATTCTAAAGTTCAGAGAAGGGAAGTCAGAAGTGGGGGCACCAAAGTACAGCTATCGTGAAGTGTGACTCCTTTAACAATTGTTTGCCACCTAGATTGCACTTTTATTTATTAATGCATTCCATCTTTGTACCACCCTCTCCCAAGACTTAGGGTAGTGTACAAAGCAATAAAATAACAACAAAATCCAACTATCAATCCCTAAAGATAAAACAGCATAAAATCCGTAACTTGGGAAACGTATCGCTAAAGGTCACCCCAGGAAAATGGCTGGGTATTAAATGTCTATTTAAAAAACAGAGTTTTTACCTAGCGGGGCAAGGCATTCCATGGGTTGAGAGCACTGTGGAGATGGCCGGTCTCCTGCCCATACCCTTCTTGTTTTTCAGGGGTAGAACCCTGAGCGGTGCCTCCCTCGATCACCAGGCTGGCTGAAAAACCATTTTTCCCCCATTCTCTACTCTAGCAATGTTCATTCCAGCCGTATTCACTTCTAGCAGGAGAGCGCAAAGCATCATTACGCTGTCAGCTTAACCATGTAGAAAGAAACCAAAAGGGGTCTAAGGCACAGGCCAGAGCCCCAATCTCCAAATTCTCCACTAAAGGGATCATGAGGTCTTTGCACATCCAGCTATTGTGAGCATTTTCCCACCTGTAATTTTGCCCCTGTCCAAGTTAAAGCCAGTGCTTCTCAACCTTGGCAACTTTAAGATGGGTGGACTTCAACTCCCAGAATTCCCCAAGCAGCTTGCTGGCTGGGGAATTCTGGGAGTTGAAGTCCACCCATCTTAAAGTCGCTAAGATTGGGAAACACTGGTTTAAGCAAATGCAGACAGGAATGCCTGCACAAGGACTTTTTTTTAAAGTTCCTTCTTCCTTTGTACCAACTGATTGTGCTCTTTGTAAAAGTCCAACTCCTCCTTTTCCGCCATTTTGTGATGTCTCCAGAGCAAAAACGACAGCAACAACAGAAAAAATCGTGAAATCGTTGACTCCTCAGCTTTCAGAAACAAACACAGAGAGCTATCAAGGAGTCTGGGAACACCAGGTGAGCAGCATCATAAATATAAGTGCCCACTTTTGTTTTGAACATGTCCTGAACAAATACCTTCCTACATCCCAATAGAAAACCAAGTTCCCCCTGCTTTTTTCAGAAAAAGCTAAGTATTTGCATTCTAGTTTTAAAAACCACTTATATCGTTCTTCGGCTACGGAGCAGACTTCAAACACTTTGAAATTAACCAATCAGAGGAAAGTGGAGATCTTGAACCATTCACAGAAGATGGGTAAGAGAGAGTGCAGTTAAAATTATATTGTTTTAAATTATGCCCTTGTTTTAGGTTTCTAATTTTTATCCCTCTTTATGTAGCGTAAAACTGCATATATTGACCTCCTGCCATTTTGGCCAAACTCCTCGGGAAAGCGGCATGGATACTCCCACCATCTCTCCCCCATATAGGTAAAAATGTGGAGGCCAACGGGAGATACTCCTTTCTCAAGAGCTCTGCCAAATTTATTGTCGTTAATGGAAGTCGTAGAGGCAGAAACATGCCAAAAGCCAATGAACCCCCTGGAACGTGCCCCCTACCTTGTCTCAGATTTAAAACTCGAAGCTTAGAACTCTGCCTGGGGAGAGGAAACGGCTGATTCCAAATGGCGCTCACCCGTGCCGAACCTCAGAGCCCCAACCGTGTCTGCCAAGGGGGGCTTCCCAAGTTGCCACAGGGACTCCTGGTGGACCCAAGCCTTCTCTAGCTTCAAAGGACTCGACCAATCCGCCTCTCTTTTTCAAAAGGAGAATGTTTTAAATTACTTTGTGTTTCAAATAAGCAATTAACGTTGCCTGTAAAGTGTGATTAGCTATTCAAATTTAAAAAGAGGAGGAGGAGGAGGAGGAGGAGGAGGAGGAGCTGGGCCAAAGTTTTCAACTGAGCCATTTTATATCCAGAGAAAGGTAGAAAAGAAGAAACAAAACTTTTCCTCACCCACACAAGAAGCAGGCAGGCAGAACCTGTAAAAGCTGCATTCCTAAGCAAAGCAAACCATGACCCCATGTTTTAAGGGTTCCTGCTACGTGATTGGGACTACTACCATGTCCCATCTAGAAACAAGGGTGATGTTCCCTCCTCTGATCCACCGCAGGGAAGAGAAATCCGAGAAAAGGTTGGTTGCTTATCTCTCTGTCTCCTCACAATGAACCACAATGTATGGTTGGGGATGGACACGTTGAGAGGAGGAGGCATAGGCACCCCGGGGGCAAGGGTGCGAGGCGCGGAGGGGAGTGACTGCACCTGCATAACATTATGGTGGCTTCTGTCGGATATCTATCAGCAGAGGTAGCTGATTCCTGAAGGACACCCCCTTGCCTTCTGCTGTTCCATTCAGAGGCGCTCTACATGGAAGTGACATGGAAAACCTCCTCACACATGCTGTCTTTGCTCTCTCCCCTCCCCACCCAGCACTTCTTGGAGAGGAAAAACCAGGGAGACTCACTCTTGCAAAGCAGCCGAACATCCCTGGTTAATGTCCAGTGGCCCTCTGGCCATTCAAATATATCCATTAGCATTAGAGTTAAACCTGCATGAGTAGCTCAGCCAGCTTACAACCAAGCCTACAGTCAGCACTGAGGTATACATTTGTCCTCTTCCTAATCCTAGCACCCACAACCCACTTACTGCCTAGAGTAACACGCTGCACTAAGAAATAACGTAGCCTGCTTGGCTTTGGCTTAGGAAGTCATGCAGATGTAGCCATCATGATTTATGGTTTAGTGTGTTGAATGAACCCAACCACTCAGGGCTGATTTAGCAAACCATGAATAAAGCAAACTGCGGGTTAGGACGAAGTGTAAAACCAGTTGTTCAATCCTGCCATCAAGGGCAACGTCCTCACAGTTTTATGTTGAATCTTTTGGGCCAAATCCCTTCCCTTTGGTGCAGGGCTTTAAATAAGTCCTCACACAGCATTGCCGCTGTCTTAACTGGTGAGCAATTCCCCACCCACCTACCCCGCAGGTCCTACTAGGTTGCATCACTATGGCAGGAGAGGACATTTCTCAGAAGGATGCTCAGAAGATGCTGAGAATTATCAGCCCTTCAACATAGACCAGACTAGGAAACCAACACCATGTAAGTCATTACTACTCCTACTGTAACAGCTATAGTAATAGAATCTTGCAAGTCTGAATGCGCTTCCCCCCTTCAGCCCTTTATCTTTGTGTGAAGTAGTGAGGGGCTTTGCCAGAGAAGTTTACTCATGTTACCTTCTTGGCCTGGGCTCAGGCCCCTTTTATCTGACCATTACCTCAGTAGTGGCTTTTCCTCCTGTCCTTCAGGGTCCTTCCCTCTGCCCTCTACAGAAAGGTGTACGAAGAGTATATGCTCCCAGCAAGGTCATCTAAGGCATGAAGGTCATGCCAACTGCTCAGCTAAAGGAAGCAGGCACCCATATAACGCAGTAGCAATACAGGAAGATGCTGGAAGTAGATGATAACTTTAGTGACAAGGCATCACTTCATGCTGCGTGGGAGAAGGCAAACCACTCCTTTATTTCACCAAGAAAATCACACTGATTGACAATATAAAGTGATAGATGATATCGTGCCAGATGATGGACCCCTTAGGTTGGATGGCACAAAACTGATGATCTTTCAGAGTACTAATAGTATTTATGATGCGGCTAGATTACAGCCTTCAGGACATCTAGTGCTGATGTTGCCATGCAGGAAAAGAAAATCTGAAGCTGCAAAGACAAAATTACTGTAGGAAGGAACATGGAACACAACAAGTACAAACATGGGGAAACTCAGCACAGTGAAAGAGGAAATGAATTGACTACACATTGCCATCTTAGGCATCAACAAATTGAGATGGACTGGAATTGGACACTTCCATTCAGCACTGTTTACTGCCTACGACATGAGAAACCATGAAGAAATTGTTTTCATAATTAGGAAGGGTGTAGCAAAAGTACTTGGATACAATGCAATCAATGACTGAACAGTATCAATTAGACTTCATGGACAATCTTTTAATATGATGGCTATTCAAGTTTATGCCCCAAGCACTGATGAATAAAAAGAGGAAGTTGACAAGTTTTATGGACAAGTTCAATTGGAAATTGGCAGAAAATGCAAGCAAGATGCGCTATAAGGTAAAGGTAAAGGTTTCCCTTGACGTAAAGTCCAGTCGTGTCCGACTCTAGGGGGCGGTGCTCATCTCCGTTTCAAAGCCTTGGAGCCGGCGTTGTCATAGACACTTCCGGGTCATGTGGCCAGCACGACTCACGGAACGCCGTTACCTTCCCGCCGAAGCGGTACCAATTAATCTACTCACATTTGCATGTTTTCGAACTGCTTGGTGTGCAGGAGCTGGGACGAGCAACGGGCGCTCACCCCGCCGCGCGGTTTCGAACCGCCGACCTTCCGATCGACAGCTCAGCGGTTTAACCCGCAGCGCCACCGCGTCCCTTGTGCCTAAATGCCAAAGTTGGAAACAGGAAGGAGGAAAATGTAATTGGATTGTATGGCTTCAGAAACAGAAATGAAGTAGGAGAAGACTTATCAGTTTCTGCCAATTCAATGATTTCTTTGTTGTTAATAACAGTCTTCAAACAACCAAAGCAATTTCTATAGCCATGGACACCACCAGATGGAGCACGCAATAATCAAATTGCCTAAGTTGTTGGTACAAGGAGGTGGAAGAACTCAGTTACAACAGCAAAAATATGGCCAGGGACTGACTATGAAACAGATCACAAGCCGCTCATGGGCAAGTCAAGCTAAAAGGCAATAAGAAAGCCAATCAATTTCCATGGTATGATCTTGAGTATATACCCACCATTTTCAAGAAGAACACCAGGAATCCCTGTGGAGTTCTGAGCCTCATTGTTAGGGAACCAGAGGAACTGTGGAATGAAATCAAAGAAGTTGCTAAGGATGAATGAGAAAAGAAAAGGTCTGTACATCCCTAGAAATTCTGTACAAGACAGATGTAACATTCAAGATACCTTTAAAAATGTTCCCTATTTACAAGAACCACTAGCATTAGGAGATAAAGTTAGAGTAGCACCCTGGTCATCATGAAGTCAAAAGGCTACAGGAATTGCTGGATCATCTTCAGAAATATGGCAAGCAACAGATGAAGAATCAGTAAAAGTTCTAACCAATCTATGCTAGAAGTCTGTGCCAGAGCTCAGTCTCTATACCAATATCAAAGAAAGAAGATTTAACAGAGTGTGCAAGAGTGGATTTTGAAGAAGCAGGATAGGAAGAATATTTACAATTTGGAATTTTGGTGTTTCTAGACAGCTCCTGAGAATACAATGCACAGCTAAGAAAATAAAAAAAAATCATCAAACAAATCAACCCAGGGTTCTCACTTGAGGCACAAATGAACAGGCTCAAATTATCCTAATTCGGACACATTATGCGAAGACCCAGCTCTCTGGAGAAGGTTCTTAGGCTGGGAAAGGTGGAAGGAAAGAGAAGAGGAGGAGGACCAGCAGCAAGGCAGATGGCCTCAATTACAGGGCAATGGATTCATTATTGGGAGACCTGAAGGACCAGGTTGGGGACAGGTCACCCTGGAGAAACTGTTTACAGATTTTATGAGGTCACCAAGAGTCAACACCAACTTAATGGCACTTATCCAATCAATCCCTCTGTAAGGACTATTCTATTCTTTCAGTAAGAATTTCAGAGCTAAAGTTCTCTGCCACCAATTCCCCATTTTTTCTACTGAAAGAAAAAGGAAGGAAGGAAGGAAGGAAGGAAGGAAGGAAGGAAGGAAGGAAGGAAGGAAGGAAGGAAGGAAGGAAGGAAGGAAGGAAGGAAGGAAGGAAGGGGCTTCAGAGCCCATCAAAAGACGTGATCAATCCTATGGTCTGCCTTTTCTCACCAGATCCAGGCCCTCCTCGACTTCTGCGAGATCCAGGAATGGCTGCAAGAGAGCGTGGGGTAGCATCGAGGTGAAACCGGTGGAGGACAATTAAGCAAGAGAGATGGGAGGGAGCAGGCTATATTTTGCTAATGTACAGATTTTGTTCTGTTGTTACTACATTGACAAATCTCTCCTTCATAGCAAAGCAACATCCTGGGAACAGCTGGGTGGCAGTTTCAAGCTCAAATGAGCCAGAAGCACACGCTGGTAGTCACCTCTGATTGCTTCTGAGTGGCGGCACATGGAGATTTATGCCCAGCTATAAATTAGGGCAATTATTTCTCCCCGGTTTGCTTTTCATTCCACGCAGTAAACTCCAGGCCTGCCTCCCCACTCCCCCCATTTTAAGTGAAAAGGATATCTTCCCTTTCTTGGACAATGAGCTCGTTCTGCTCCTCAAGTTGTCTGATCTTCTTCTCAAATGCCTCCTGCTCAGTTTTCAGCCGCTCTTCCGTCACCTCTTTTTCCTCGCTCACTCTGGAAAGATAAAAGAACACACGCCCCATCAGACCAATGCGAGGCACCCATACGAGAAAATGAGTTTTCATCAGGACTAGGCCGAGGCTCTCGGGCAGGGTTTCTCAACCCTGGCAATTCTAAGAGGAGTGGACTTAATGGCTGGCCGGGGAATTCTGGGAGTTGAAGTCCGCACAGCTTAAAGTTGCCACGGTTGAGAGAGACTGCTCTAGGGCAACTCCACCTTGCCCCCCACCCTTCGGGTGTTCACGATTCCTGTTGCTTCTACTTGGCATATACAGCCTGCTCGTCTGGGTGCAACAGATAATTTTTCACTGCTTTTAATCCCTGAACCCTGGCCGGGACGGGAACGGCAGTCCAGCACATCCGGAGAGCACAGAAAGCAAAAGATTGTGCCAGCCCCGTTTAAAAAAAAAACAAACAACTTTCAGTAGGACACAGGTCCAACTCCTCCTGGCAAACGCTTAACGGCTGACACACAAATACGGGTTGCCCCTTCAGTCACCCAGCACCCCATCTTTGGCTGATGAAACAGTGGTGAAACAGGGAACAGCAGTGGAGGAAAGCCGTTCTTGCAAAGAGCCGCAGAAGATACCCTTGCTGACCGGTAACTCTGAAGAGACCAAAAAAATGGGCCCATGTGCTCAGTCAGATTTACGTCAAGGCCTACCACAGGTTACTGAAACTTTTATTGCCTTTTGCACAAGGGCAGGAATGTCAAAAACGTTTTCAGTTTGGAAATGACTCCAGCGTAGCGAAAATTGTGGCTCATTCCAGCAATTTTCCTTTCCCTCCTCTATGCGCCTTGCTTGCCTTTCGTGCAGCCAGCAAGAGGGCACTCTTTGACGCTTCATCCCTGGCAGCGCGGCAAGAGCGCTTCTCAGCCTCCAGGGAAGCTGACTTTCCTTTCACAAGAGGTTAGCGGGCAACGGCTGAGCGGGAGCATCACAGCCGTGCCAGGCTCCCCGCTAAGCACCCCTCAGCGTCTGCCCCAAACCCAAGGTGATCCGTCTCTACCAAGTCCATTCCCTTCGCAGCGGCTTCAGGCCCTAGAGACCCCATCCAAAGGTTTAACGCCACTCCCACGATCCCGCCCCCCCCCACGAGGAAGTTTAGCGTAACCAAGTGCTTGTTGTTATTTTCCAAAAGCAAATCTTCCAGATAGGAGGCAGCTGCTGTTATCGTTCAGCAGATCCCAAGAAAAAACAGTTGTGATAAGAGACCCCCTTCCTGCTCATTAACACACCCAAATCTCATGCAGGTTTTCAAAGAGTGAACATTCCTTAAGGCAGGGCTCCTCAACCGTGGCAACCCTAAGCGGTGCGGATTTCAACTCCCAGAATTCCCCAGCCAGCAAAGCGGGAAAAGTTCCTTGCTCAGAAAAATCCCGAGGGTGATCCTTGGACGGGAGAGCACCAGGAAATCCAGGGGCTGTCAGCTGGACTGGGAGATCAAAGGAACCTTTTGGAGGAAGGCAATCGCAAGCTGTTGCTAGGAAAACAGTATGGGCACTTCCATGCAGTCCTCAGGAATTGAGCTGGTGAATATTTTACCTAAAGGAATCAACAGTCCAGAGCAGGGTTTCTCGACCTTGGCAAATTTAGGAGCTGTGGACTTCAACTCCCAGAATTCACCAGCTGGCTGAGGAATTCTGGGAGTTGAAGTCCACACCTCTTAAAGTTGCCAAGGTTGAGGAGCCCTGGTCCAGAGGGACAACTCAGATCTCATCCCAGGCTGCAGCTCTCTGGTAACTTGGCTAAATGCGTATTACCAACTTCAGACTTGTAGTCAAGCCTTCGTGCAGGCCAAGGGCACGGAGGCAGAAGCCTCAGCCCCACCGAGCAGCTGCCATGTATCAGAGCCCATTTACAAGGCAGGCAGCCCAGCCCAGCCCAGCCCAGCCGCCCCATCGTAGGAGAGAAGAGACGAATCTGTGCTGACTAAACCAATGACCATGTCTGAGCAGAAGGTTTCTAAATCTCATTTATATGTGGAACAGCTAAAGAAATACACATTTGGGCTGATTGTTGAGAAAATGAATTTATTTACAGAACTGTAAGAGCAACCTTCACTATAACTTATCCTCACAATTCTATTTCTCTTAAAATATGTACACGTTCCCAATTTAGCACCTAGTAGGTCTTACTTTTCTAGGCTTTATTTATCTTGATAACATTTACAGGCTCATTTCTCAGGATTTAGAGAATAAAGGAACTTCAAAAAAATACAAAACACCTGAAGGACCATTTGCAGCAGTTTGATCCAGCCTCTTACAGGCTGCCTGCACCAATTTTCAGTACTAACACCTGGTAGAGCTTGTAAAGTTTTGGACTTCTTTTGTTCTCTCCCACTACAGTGGAGGAGAACAGAAACTTTGGACCAGCACCCCCATGACTCGTAATGGCAGGGACTAATGATAGCCGTAGCTCAATTCATCTGGAGGCCGTGAAGCCAACTGCTCAGCTCAAGGTAATGAGTTCAACTGAGGGCTGTTCTAGACAGTATAAAGGAGCTGGAATAAATTCCAGATTAACGACTGCAAGGGAGATGCACGGCTGTAACACACAATTATTTGGCTTAATTCCCACCTCTCTGTGCAATCAAGTGCTCAAGATAGCTGGCTATAATTAAAAGACAGAATATAATAGAAAAATAAAAAATAACATAGAAACAAATACATATAAATAAATAGTGAAAAGTGCAGAAAGAGCAAGAGCCAATGATAACTCTTAATGGAATTTAGTCCATAATGCACCATCTATCAACCTGAGTCCAGCAAGGAAGCCACAGTAAACACTTTAACACAGTTCAGGGGCACCTTACCAACAAGAAAATACAATTCTCTGCCTAGTACACACACTCACAAAAAGTGTTTAATTTTTGCATTTGGCAAAACTCAACAAACACCTCAACACTGTTGCTACACTTAGTTATTTGAAAACTCGACATCATTGCAATAGGAAATACGTTAATGTACACACTAAATACACAGTGACAATAAGGTAACATTACAACCCAGACTCTCCATAGCAAAGAAGTAAAAAAAAAAGCAGTTAATGTACTGTACCTACTGGCCAGCAGCCATTTTCTGCTGTCCAAAATAGTGCTCAACTAATTCATCCCCACTTCCTTCCTCCTTCGACTAGCTCCAGCCAATGGCAGCAGAGATCAATCCTGACCATGCTTGTTTGATCAGCAGATGCATTCTCCAAGTCTCCCCACAGGAGGATATTTAAAAAAAAACAAGCCAGTCGCAGGAGATCAGAACAATTTGTCTTTCCGCATGGATCAAACCTCTGCAATACAGGACATCTTGTGCTGAACTCAGAATATCCAACATGGTGAATGTAGGCTCAGAACATTTTAAATGCTGAACATTTTGCACACTCTTGCAAGTCTGAAATCCCAGATCACAAGATCATAAAAAAGTTTCCAAGATAAGCTCTCCTTTCACAGTACCTCATATTCTCCAATTTGCCTGTTGGAGATTGTGGAGAAAATTAAAGATTCTGTCTTCTGGTATAAAGGCACACTTGCTGTTGGGGGGAGATATTAGGCATCATGACTTCTCTGCAAGCACTCTTCCCAATAATGGAGAGAGTCCATTTACCATTAAAGAGCCTCATTCACCCATCTACTTCCTTCCATCCACACAATGCGTGTCGATGATCTTTCAAACAGAAGTTCTCCTTCCAAGCTATGGATCACTGGTATCTTCCACATAAGTAAGAAATTCTAGCAGTGGATGTGCCCCCAAATTAGCTGGAGCATGCCAGCTGGGAACCGCAGGGGTACCCTAGTCAGAATTACATAAAGATTTGCATTTATTATGCTATTCCCTTAAATGCTACCGGCGATATTCAGTTAGAATTATTTGGTTGACCCTATGGATCGGAATCACAGAATTAAAAAGATGCTCTGAACTGCAGTGAAGGAGAAATTCCAAGTAACACTAGATTGCTTACTGGAAGCACTGACATTGAAGCCGAAGCTTAAAATGTTTTGGACACAAAATGGGAAGAGTCATTGGAGAAGACTTTGGCGTTTGGAAAAATCAAAAGCCATTGAAAAAGAGGCCGACTGAAGGCAGGTAGTCACGATCACTGAGGATGCGAGCAACAGCTGATAAGAGCTCAGGGAAGTAGGCGCTGACAGACGATTCTGGGGAAACGATGTCCATTCAGTCATAAAGAGCCAGAAGCCACTCAACAACATTGAAACAACAACAATGGTTCTGGCAGGTATAATCTGAACAAGCAAGGTGTGAAATGACCTCTGCTTCTCTTACACACTGAAATTCAAGAAGGGCAGTCCAATTCTACCCTGCATGAGTGAGCGTCAACTGGGACAAAACAGGATCTCCTGCTTTGCTACCAGGATTACGCCAGCACTGGCTTCAAAAAGAAAATCCTTCCATCATCTCCAGATGTAAAAGAGAATTATGACAAGTTTTAAAAAGAGGGAATGAGGTAAAGCTTAACTTCCCTGTTAGGCTGAAGAGTTCTTCTTAATTATATCCATTACAATATGATTAGGTTTAAAAATAAGAAAACTGGGTATAAGAGAGCGTTACGCAGATTTTACTTCTAAAAATTAATGTCACTGAAACTGTTTTTCTTTCCAAAAATCTCTAGTAGTTTCAGCAAACTGTCCTCAAGGGGAAAAAATGAGCATCCAAGGCCTTTCCAAAATATTTTGTTTAAATCAGTAATTAGCTACACAGTGTGTGAAGTAGGATATTGAAATCTGATTCATATATATTTTCACAAACAACATGAGCTTAACAGAAACATTTTGTTCAGCTTACATTTAAAATGTTGAAAACAAAATCGTAAGTGTATCACACATCGGCCGGGACACCATTCGTTCTGTGACTTCTACATGCATGTTTGTGCAGCCATCGCTTTGCATGCCAATGGAAAAACTGGAGCTTTCCAAAATCCTGGCTTAGGAACCAAACTGAGTTTACACAATAAGAAAATGATTTATTGCAAAAGAAACTTCTACCTCAAGACAAAGGAAAAGGGAAAGAATAAAGAGAAGTGACAAATTTGTATCGTGGTGCTACCAGACAAGTAACACCAAAGAAATATGTAGGAAGTAAAGTCTAGATAGAAATTGCCCATTTATTCTCAAAAATAAGTTTGGTTTCCATAATTACACATAAATCACTACAGTGTACGTCTGATGATTATGTTATGTTATGTTATGTTATGTTATGTTATGTTATGTTATGTTATGTTATTACAGAGGGATTGTGCTATGTATTAACAATATGGCCTTCCATAACGTTGCCCCATACACAAATATCACAATCTTCTGAATGATGTGATGTTTCCAAGGTTTTTTTTTTTCATTTTTAGATTCATTTAAAATAAAAACATGCAATAGTAAACATCATCAACAATAATGACGTTTTCTAATCTCATACTCAGAGTAGAAAGCGAGTCACTTTTCAGGGAGACGCAATCAGACGCATATGTGGGAAAAAACTGTCATGAAAGGAAAGTGGCATGTATTTGCGGAAGTCAAAATGCCATGGTCACAAACCCTAATTCTAGGTTAAAGTTACACAAGTTTGCAGAACTGTGTGTGTGTTAATCCCCACTGACTCTAATTTCAGAATTTCATGACGAAACTGAAGTTTTCTGCAGAGCTGGAAAAAGGCTGAATGGTCTCCGTGGAGTGGACAAAGGCAGTGGTGAGAATAACACACAGCAGTCATCCATAGGCCACTCTGGGCCAGCCAACCTCTTTCAGCCCAGCCTACCTCACAGGACTGATGTTGCAGGAATAACTGGAGAAGCAACTGTCAAACATGCCACTTCGTGTTCCTAGAACAGATAGCCTGTGGCTCCTGAGCTCCTTCAACGGGGCCCATGAAACCTCCTCTGACCTCTACTGCTAAAAGCTGATGGCCGGAAAACGTATTAGAATTGTCATGCAAGCATTAGTTACGGCCCCTGGCTGACCCACAGGAGCCTACCCGGTCTTAGAGAAAAGGCAGAAGGCACAGCTGAGTAAACAGCCCTCCTCCCATGTGCTAGAATGCCAACATACTTCTCGCTCTGCATAGCCCTGGAATGCAATACATTTTGCTGCTCCAAACCAGACTTGCTACACCGAGCTTCCCAAACTGCTGCCCTCCGTACTGATCGTGAGGCCCATGATGACCGGGAATTCTGCAAGCTGCTGGGGCTTTAACTCCCAGAATTTCCAGGCCCCAGGGTTTCTGATCCCTAAGGCATCAAGACGTTGATGTCTCGGGATCAGTTATTCCCCAGTTACAGGCTTGGGAAAGCTGGTTCAGAACCTGCCTTGACAAAGTCCGTGCTGACATTCTGAGCTATCTACTGCCATAGAACTTAGAGCAGCACAGAGGCCCACCCCAGAGAAGGCTCTTAGATGCTGAGGCTTACAGCTACATTCACTCGAGCCCCTAAACTTCCCTACTTTCCTGGGTTTGGCCTTAAGAGGTTCTGTAAATCCAGCTCCAGTGGCATGTAAGCCATGGTTTATGGTGCAATGGTGCCTTACACTATCCAACAATGCATGGTTGAAACAAACCACGCGCTTTATATTCATTGCAATTTTATACATTTCGTCTCTAATAATTGGGATCACTGTCCCTTCTTTTGCTTTAAGCAATTGGCCAAAATCCGACCGGGTCTTTCACCGTTCTCGTAGTAGCTCTGACGTAAACACATTAACATAAATTCTGTCTGCTTTGATATTATAGTATTTAACTCTTATTTCTTTTTCTGTATTTCTCTGTACAAAACTGTAGATGGGCATCTAACCATCTGTGCTCATAAGTGTTCCAGTTCATCTTTCGAATTATTTTCCCCTTTATTTTTAATCTTTGATATGATGCATAGGCAACAGTTCTACCTCGAATGTATGCTTTATACGCTTCCCATTCAAAACTTCAGGCACTTGAGGTTCCTGAATTCAGATCAAAATATTTGACGTTTGATTCAAAGGTCCACCAGAATTTTCTTAGGCTTATTTTTTAGTATCACCGGCCTTACACCACCAAATTCAAGAATGGAATATCGATGTTTGTTATGTGTCTGATCATAGTGCGATCACCTTGAATTGTGTGTTTCAGAAACGGGTTAAGATATTGAGAAATTGGTATTTCAGTGTTTCCCTACTGAATGATAAAGAATGTGTGCAACAAATGTGGGTAGAAACAAAGCATGCTTTCGTGTGACTCGGGCCATTTGCGGCAGGCTCGCTGCCAAATTCCCCATCGCAGAGATCTTTAGTCACCTCCTCGGTGATCTCTGAGAGACAATGAGGAAATACACTTTTAATAAAGAGAAACCCGTCCACATCATGAGAGCATAACTGGGAAGAAAAGCCCAGCCTCAGCCTACCGCCTCACCAGACACAGCTTACCCTCACCTTGCAAGCTCCTTAATTAAGTTTGCGATGCGCCTCTTGTCTTCGGGACACAAATCCTTTAAAGAAGCACTCTTCGTTCCTCCTTTGTCAGGGACCTAAAAATTAAAATCAGCAGTTACAAAAAGAACATCGTTCACATGGAAGAAGTATTTCTGAATCTACACTGTAAGAATTTCAAGCACCAACGGCTGCTTATTCGGCTGCATAGTCAGCCACACTTGAATGGACTAGTGAAGAAAACACAAGTTTTAAAAACAACTGGTGGGATAATTTCCCAGATTTTGTGCTGGAAGAGCCACTGCTGGCTTGTGCTTCTACAAATGGGCTTCATCAGAGGCTGGGGGTGGGGGAGGAGGGCTGCAACTTTTCAAGGGCCTCAGAAATGCTGGTTTGGGCAGGGGGTGGAGAGTGCAGTCCTGTTTTTAACCTTTATGAATTTATAAGCAATGGCTAATACATTTTTGCCAGACACAAGCAACTCCTACGTAAAAGTTCATAAGATCCGAAGTATTAGAAGCCATTTTAAAATGCAAATTACAACTGAAAGGGGGCAAAAGTCCATTCTGGGAATGTAAAAAAAAATGAATGATTCAAAATCCCCAAATGACTGTATTCTCAGACAAGCTCTCATAGGCAGCTTTGGATTCACTGCTGAAATTCACTACACAATTCACAACTCAGCGTTCACCCTACAATTCTAGCTGCAAATTCCAAAACCCACTAGACTTAATTGCGACATTTCCCTGTCGCAACGTCCCATTTGCTACCGGAGTGGGTCTTTCGGCCTCATGCGCCACCAGATTGCTAGAGCATCAAACAGCCAGCACACCAATGATTTGATCACCCTCTTTTACTAAGAGTGGTTTACTTTGCACTCTAGCACCACCAGAGGGCCCTTCATTGCCAGAAACTTTCTGCACGCCTGCCAAGACTTAACAGTTCCCAGGAAACCAGATAGGTGTGTTAGAATACCGGACTGGCTCTTTAATTAAAACCACCGTTTTGCTGGTAGTAACAAATGCCTCAGACAGGACACCCTGGAGAAGATGCTGATGCTGGGGAGAGTGGAGGGCAAAAGGAAGAGGGGCCGACCAAGGGCAAGGTGGACGGATGAGATTCTAGAGGTGACGGACTCGTCCCCGGGGGAGCTGGGGGTGGTGACGACCGACAGGCAGCTCTGGCGCGGGCTGGTCCATGGAGTCACAAAGAGTCAGAGGTGACTGAACGAATAAACAACAAAAATGATTTGTTGATTCGATGATGATTCGATGATGATTCAATGATTAGGGGAAGGGGAACCTTTTATCACCTTTTGCCCCAGCTGCAATTTCCAGACACTTTTTTAGCCCTCTCTAAAGCAGACTGTCACATAATGAGAAGACAGGACACCCTGGAGAAGATGCTGATGCTGGGGAGAGTGGAGGGCAAAAGGAAGAGGGGCCGACCAAGGGCAAGGTGGACGGATGAGATTCTAGAGGTGACGGACTCGTCCCCGGGGGAGCTGGGGGTGGTGACGACCGACAGGCAGCTCTGGCGCGGGCTGGTCCATGGAGTCACAAAGAGTCAGAGGTGACTGAACGAATAAACAACAAAAATGATTTGTTGATTCGATGATGATTCGATGATGATTCAATGATTAGGGGAAGGGGAACCTTTTATCACCTTTTGCCCCAGCTGCAATTTCCAGACACTTTTTTAGCCCTCTCTAAAGCAGACTGTCACATAATGAGAAGACAGGACACCCTGGAGAAGATGCTGATGCTGGGGAGAGTGGAGGGCAAAAGGAAGAGGGGCCGACCAAGGGCAAGGTGGATGGATGAGATTCTAGAGGTGACGGACTCGTCCCTGGGGGAGCTGGGGGTGTTGACGACCGACAGGCAGCTCTGGCGCGGGCTGGTCCATGGAGTCACAAAGAGTCAGAGGTGACTGAACGAATAAACAACAAAAATGATTTGTTGATTCGATGATGATTCGATGATGATTCAATGATTAGGGGAAGGGGAACCTTTTATCACCTTTTGCCCCAGCTGCAATTTCCAGACACTTTTTTAGCCCTCTCTAAAGCAGACTGTCACATAATGAGAAGACAGGACACCCTGGAGAAGATGCTGATGCTGGGGAGAGTGGAGGGCAAAAGGAAGAGGGGCCGACCAAGGGCAAGGTGGACGGATGAGATTCTAGAGGTGACGGACTCGTCCCCGGGGGAGCTGGGGGTGGTGACGACCGACAGGCAGCTCTGGCGCGGGCTGGTCCATGGAGTCACAAAGAGTCAGAGGTGACTGAACGAATAAACAACAAAAATGATTTGTTGATTCGATGATGATTCGATGATGATTCAATGATTAGGGGAAGGGGAACCTTTTATCACCTTTTGCCCCAGCTGCAATTTCCAGACACTTTTTTAGCCCTCTCTAAAGCAGACTGTCACATAATGAGAAGACAGGACACCCTGGAGAAGATGCTGATGCTGGGGAGAGTGGAGGGCAAAAGGAAGAGGGGCCGACCAAGGGCAAGGTGGATGGATGATATTCTAGAGGTGACGGACTCGTCCCTGGGGGAGCTGGGGGTGTTGACGACCGACAGGCAGCTCTGGCGCGGGCTGGTCCATGGAGTCACAAAGAGTCAGAGGTGACTGAACGAATAAACAACAAAAATGATTTGTTGATTCGATGATGATTCGATGATGATTCAATGATTAGGGGAAGGGGAACCTTTTATCACCTTTTGCCCCAGCTGCAATTTCCAGACACTTTTTTAGCCCTCTCTAAAGCAGACTGTCACATAATGAGAAGACAGGACACCCTGGAGAAGATGCTGATGCTGGGGAGAGTGGAGGGCAAAAGGAAGAGGGGCCGACCAAGGGCAAGGTGGGTGGATGATATTCTAGAGGTGACGGACTCGTCCCCGGGGGAGCTGGGGGTGGTGACGACCGACAGGCAGCTCTGGCGCGGGCTGGTCCATGGAGTCACAAAGAGTCAGAGGTGACTGAACGAATAAACAACAAAAATGATTTGTTGATTCGATGATGATTCGATGATGATTCAATGATTAGGGGAAGGGGAACCTTTTATCACCTTTTGCCCCAGCTGCAATTTCCAGACACTTTTTTAGCCCTCTCTAAAGCAGACTGTCACATAATGAGAAGACAGGACACCCTGGAGAAGATGCTGATGCTGGGGAGAGTGGAGGGCAAAAGGAAGAGGGGCCGACCAAGGGCAAGGTGGACGGATGAGATTCTAGAGGTGACGGACTCGTCCCCGGGGGAGCTGGGGGTGGTGACGACCGACAGGCAGCTCTGGCGCGGGCTGGTCCATGGAGTCACAAAGAGTCAGAGGTGACTGAACGAATAAACAACAAAAATGATTTGTTGATTCGATGATGATTCGATGATGATTCAATGATTAGGGGAAGGGGAACCTTTTATCACCTTTTGCCCCAGCTGCAATTTCCAGACACTTTTTTAGCCCTCTCTAAAGCAGACTGTCACATAATGAGAAGACAGGACACCCTGGAGAAGATGCTGATGCTGGGGAGAGTGGAGGGCAAAAGGAAGAGGGGCCGACCAAGGGCAAGGTGGGTGGATGATATTCTAGAGGTGACGGACTCGTCCCCGGGGGAGCTGGGGGTGGTGACGACCGACAGGCAGCTCTGGCGCGGGCTGGTCCATGGAGTCACAAAGAGTCAGAGGTGACTGAACGAATAAACAACAAAAATGATTTGTTGATTCGATGATGATTCGATGATGATTCAATGATTAGGGGAAGGGGAACCTTTTATCACCTTTTGCCCCAGCTGCAATTTCCAGACACTTTTTTAGCCCTCTCTAAAGCAGACTGTCACATAATGAGAAGACAGGACACCCTGGAGAAGATGCTGATGCTGGGGAGAGTGGAGGGCAAAAGGAAGAGGGGCCGACCAAGGGCAAGGTGGACGGATGAGATTCTAGAGGTGACGGACTCGTCCCCGGGGGAGCTGGGGGTGGTGACGACCGACAGGCAGCTCTGGCGCGGGCTGGTCCATGGAGTCACAAAGAGTCAGAGGTGACTGAACGAATAAACAACAAAAATGATTTGTTGATTCGATGATGATTCGATGATGATTCAATGATTAGGGGAAGGGGAACCTTTTATCACCTTTTGCCCCAGCTGCAATTTCCAGACACTTTTTTAGCCCTCTCTAAAGCAGACTGTCACATAATGAGAAGACAGGACACCCTGGAGAAGATGCTGATGCTGGGGAGAGTGGAGGGCAAAAGGAAGAGGGGCCGACCAAGGGCAAGGTGGATGGATGATATTCTAGAGGTGATGGATCCGTCCCTGGGGGAGCTGGGGGTGTTGACGACCGACAGGAAGCTCTGGCGTGGGCTGGTCCATGAAGTCACAAAGAGTCGGAAGCGACTGAACGAATCAACAACAACACACAAATGCCTCTCCTAAAGCCAATATTGCCAGCAGCTAAGCCACCCAGCGAGAGAAACAAAACTATACCACTGAACTATTAATTATAATACAGGCGTTTATGAATAAACACCACCAAAAGGAGTTCAGGGAAAATGGCCAGCCCATGAATTAAACATTTGTTTTGGAGAGAGAGGAGGAACCTCCTGAGAAAGGCCAATGCAATACTGATATAAATCAGCCCTCTCAGTTACGCACGGCCGGAACCCAGGCCAACCCGCGTGATGCAGTCACTTCATGGTCCTGATCTTAGACCACGACAACAGGAGCGGTCAGAATCTGGATCGTGGTTTGAAGGGAAACACCCCCCCCCCAACAGGAGCAAATGTGTGTAGCTCAGGACGTGCCACTTTGTTGGGGTGCTCCATGCTCAGAGAACATTTCATTACCCTACCAAATGACATCATGAGTGCGGGAGTTTCGGGGGAGTGAAGTGCTGAGACGGCTGCGACTGCAAGGCCGGGCTGGGAGGACTCCAGCGGTGCAACGTGCTCTCTTCCCCCGCCACCGTACCTTCCTGCTGAAAAACCATCCCCACTGCCCTTAGCACCATTTTCGGTTGCATGGAGGAAATTCCTCTTGGAACTAAGAGGGGCTTCCTGGGAGATTTCCTACGGAACCCTGGTTTCGGGGAAGGGTTAAAACAGCCCAAGCCAGCTCAGTCCCCATCCCATGACATACAGTTTTAGAAGAAAATGTTAGAACCAGCAAGAGCTACTCATCCCAACCAAGGAGGCAAGCGAGTCAGACACGACACCTGTAGCTGCCCAAACATGGATAAAACGGGGAAAAAATAGCAGAGGTAACCAGTGGGTTGCTGGACCAGCTACGCGTTCTGAACCAAATATTCCCTCCACCTGAGGCTTGGCCAAGCCATTCGGGGGTATCTGCTGTTCAGACACCTGTCTTTCTGGCAACAGGTGAGATGACCGGCTATACAAATGGATTAAATAAATAAATAAATCTTAATTCCCTTGGTGCTCCAATCTAGCCTACACTTGCTACAGGTAGTCCTCGACTTACAAGCACAATAGAGACCGGAAAATTCATTGGGAAGCGGTGCAGTCATTAAGTGAAGCATCACGTGACAGCACCTGATTTTACGACCTTTTTTGCCGTGACCACAGTCATTAAGCGAGGCATCATGCGATTGCCCTTTGCAACCTTCCTTGGCAGCTTTCCCATGGACTTTGCTTGTCAGAAGCCTGCTGGGAAGGTTGCAAATGGCGATCATGCGACCCCGGCACACTGCAGCCATCGTAAATCTGCGACGGTTGCCAAGCGCCCAAATCGTGATCATGTGACTGCGGGGACCCTACAACGGTCACAGGTGCAAGGACTGGTCATAAGTCACTTCTTTCAGCACAATTGTAACTTGACCAGTGGCTAAACAAATGGTTGTAAGTCAAGGACTACCTGTATAAGCCTACCTTTGCTACCTGCTCTTTCTGGCACACCCAGAACTTGGCTGAAGCATAATGGGCTTGTTTGTTTTTTAAATTTTGAGGGAGTCCTGGTTTTCTTTTTTTCACATATTCCTAAGGGCTTGATGGTTGTTAGCCCCCCAGAGTTATAGTGCACAAGATGGGTGGCCATATAAATCTGGTAAACAAATAAATAAGCACAAACACTTGCCTAGTACTGTGGGAGTTTTGTATCTGGCAACTCCTGCTGGGAGTGGGACAGGGCACTGGCAGGTGCATGCCCAGGCTTACCATCCAGATTTTGGAAAAATGTCCTTAACTGAGAGCAAAGGATATTCTGCCTTATCCCCAATATAGGTTTTTTGTTTAAAGAGGCAGGGTTAAGTTTCCAAAAGATAGCGCTGGCACGCTCCATGTTCAGTGGCCACATTCTGTCAGCTAAGGCAGCGTTTCTCAACCTCTGAGATTTTGATGGGTGGACTTCCACTCCCAGAATTCCCCAGCCAGCATGCTGGCTGGGGAATTCTGGGAGTGGAAGTCCACCCATCTTAAAAGATTTCAGTGCTGCTGTAAGTTACACAAAGCTAACAAGGCACGCTCTTCTTGCCAGTGGCACAACTAAGAACAGATCACACAACAAACACAAGGCTCACATCTTTTCCCCACCACAGGTACCTCCTGAACAGCATGCCTGGGAGCCGTGGCTAGACATTACCAGGAAAACACGCCCTTCTGGCTTGCACTATTTCTTCCAAACACTTCAAAAGACAACAAACATTATTATTTTAAGCTGACTTTGAAATGGATACTAGCGATCAACCTGCACGGAGGGAAGATTCGGGCAACCCCAGGCAGCAGAGAGTTTCATTCAAGTCCTTTGATTTCTTTCTAATTTACAACAGCCTGTTCACTCAAACCGCTTCCAGGTAACAGCTCCAGGTTTTATCTGCTAAAATTCTCCATGGGTTTTTCAAAAGACAACCCGTTTCAAAGCCTGTGGCTCACTTGGCACGTGCACGCCATACATGGTGCTCCTCTGTTGCGTGCGACAGAGCCACCAGCAACGTCCTTTGCACTTTGGAGTCAAAGAATTTCAGTGGTGATCAAGTTTCAGGTCCACTTAAGCAACGCAGCAGCTTTTCAAAGCCTGATAAGCCTGCATTCAGAACTCGGGAACTGTTGGTTTCATAGCGTAACGCTCAGCATATGTGAGTGCCGGAAAATACGGTCTGCAGGATAAGATAAGCACCATACCCTCTGAGATTCACTTGGCCCCAAGCCTCCGGCATCTTCTACGTCCCCAAAGATGGGGATGCTCCCTTGGGCACGAGGTCTAATGCTTGGCTGAGCCTGTTGATGTGATTTTTCTTAACATGGTTTAAGTTTGCATAAATGGGGTCAGATTATCCTTGGGAGCCATTACTGGTAGTCCTCAACTTATGACCATAATTGGGACCAGGATTTCCATCATAAGTCATTGCGGTCGTAAGTCAACTCACCAGGTGACTGGACCTGATTTTACGACTATTTTATCGATGGCCATTAAGTGAATCATGGGTCATTAAGTGAATCACCAAGGTCGTTAAGCGAATCCATCTTAACAGTGGACATTTTTTGCTGGCAAAAAAGGTTGCAAGTCGCAATCACACGACTGCAGGATGCTGCAACCGGTCATAAATGTGAGGTGGTTGCCAATTCCCAAATTTACTACGTAAGTGGTATGATGGTCATAAGTGCAAGTACAGGCAGTAAAGCACTTTTTCTGAGACTGTCGTAACTTTGAACCATTGTTAGACGAACGGTCGTAAGTTGAGAACTACCTGTACTGTGTTGCTGCTATTGTTGTTCTTGTTGGTTGCTTTTGTTTTTGTTGCTTTTGCTGGTTTTAATCACCAGCCAGAGTCACAACTATGAGATGGGCAGCCATATAAACTGATATATACATAAATGCCAGTGATCTGTCCCATAGAACTGTGGGATGCAAGCACAGTCAAATATGTGGATTCAGCCACCTGCCATAAGACTGTCAGGTTACTTGGAGATATCTTACCTAAGCTTATCTCCTAACAGGATACCTAGATGTAGCTATCCAGAAGCATCAAGAGATGCTCACAATTTCCATGCACCAAAACAAAATAGTAATTATTAAGAGAACACGTTTTAGCTGAACAATATATTTGGACAGGGGGAGAAAGCACACCTATAGCATTATGACAGCAACTGGGGAACTAAGCAGAGAAAAGAATGGCAGGCATCCCAAAGCCCAAAATAAGAAGAGTGGCTGAAAAGGGAAAGGCTCATTCAGTGAGTAACACATCCTTCTCAGGCACAGGCTGCGCAAATGTCACCTTAACCGAAATCTCACTCTGACTACCCACTCCTGCCTCCGTCACTCCATTAACAACTCAATACGGGGATCACATCACTTCTAATAAATAGCCAGCTGTGAAGAAAACAGCTTCCCTGAGAAATAAGGACGGTCCTGAAGGGCTAAGAAGTACTCTTCTCCAGGAGCAAGGCAGAACAGCCAGTGATCCTCAATAAGCCACCAAAGACAGCCTCCCTGGAAAAGCAGGCCAAGGAAGCAACGATCTTTTCTGTGGCACCGGAGTGGCAGTTGCCAAGCAAACTCAGGGTGGCTGCAACCTGCCAATGCAATAGGGAGCCCAAAGGCCACAGAGAGGAGGAGACGGCCAAGACCTCATTCATGGAGCGCTGGGTTTACTGAGGACAGAAGGCGGCACTTGAACAAAGTTCAGTCCAGCCACGCTCCCTTGCTGCTGGCACATTAGCAGGGGATTTTCTAAAATATTTATTTTAAAAGAGTAGTTGCAACTCAGAGGGAGCTTACAATAGCCGAACAAGAGAACCAAACAAGAAAACCTCTGAGATAAAAAGCAAAGAATCAGTAACCTGGTCCACCTTCCTACCCCGCTCCAGATGGGATCTCTACTTATCCCACCCCAATGCCCAGGGGAATAGCCACCAGTTCCCTTGCTGAAGGCCAAGAAGGTTGAGGCCAACCAAATAATCAGGACAGGTTTATATGCAAAAGTCCCTGCCATGACCCCAAACCCTGCCATTTACATCCACCCAAATTGTGATATCATCTCCTGCCCACCTGGAAGGAATGTTTTGCTCCCTATACGCTGAAGAAGGGAACTGGTCCTGTTCGCTCCATCTTGGACATGGATTGATGAGCAGGACACATTGCTGAAAAGTTTCAGCAAACAGGTTTTGTCAAGCCTCCAACTCTCCCATCCAGTAAAACCTTGGACGTTTATGACTAGGGATAATAGGCTGAAAGGGTTACAGAGCCAGAAAACGAATGACATTAATTATATTATTATTATATTTATTAGTATTTTGAAAGCCAGTTTGGTGTAGTGGTTAAGGCATCAGGCTAGAAACCGAGACACCCTGAGCTCTAGTCCTGCCTTAGGCGTGAAACTGGCTGGGCGACCTTGGGCCAGTCACTCTCTCCCAGCCCTAGGAAGGAGACAATGGCAAACCACTTCCAAAAAACCTTGCCAAGAAAACCGCAGGACTTATCCAGGCAGTCTCCAAGAATCGGACACAACTGAATGCTTAAAAATAAATAAACAAACTTGTACTTCAACTTATGTGGCCGATCATCTCAAATTCATGATGTTGGATGACTAACAACAGTTAAAAGCCTGATAAAACACGTAACTTTGAAAAACAGCACACAAATAAACAACAGCAGAGGTAAAAAAGACAACCAAATAATCAACACGCCCATTGCCCAGGCTCTGCCACACATCCGGACCCTGTGCCCGGGGACAAAACCACCTCTGAAAGGCCTGCGGGATCAGGGCCAATCTAATCTTGGGGGGAATGATCTTCCAAAGGGTGGGAGCCTCTTCCTGGCCCCACCAGGCAGCACTTCCTAGGAGACGGGACCCGGGGCATGCCTCTCCTGCCAGACCTAATGGGACAGGGAGATGCAGTGGGGGAGAGCTGGTCCCTCAAATACGCCACTCAACTCCCAATAACTCCAAGTGGTTAGCTGCACAAGCCCACCGTGTGTGCAGTCGTGACCCGCAGCATCGTCCTGAAGCTGCTGTGACGAGAAAAGCCATCCTCACCTGCCCAGCTTCCTCTCCAGTCTGTTTCAAGGCCTCCATTGGGGCTGGAGTCGCAGCGACAGCTACTTTGGCCTTCGCTTCTGTCTTCTGCCCTCTCAGAAGACGCCTTGCTCTAACATTCCTCTCATCAGAAACTCCTGCAGATGGAATAAACAAGACCGGGAAATTCTCCAGTTGTTCTTACAAAGCATCTCTCCCAACGCTTCCAGTAAAAAGGAGGAACTACAAGAAGCATTAAAAGGTACACCCCAGGAATCCCATCATGCGCATGTGCGCACGCGCGCACCCACATCATCACACGTTTTAGGCTTTCCAAGAAAACCCTGCCTCTCACTTCTCCTATCAGAAGCAGGCCCGATACCTGTCTTCGAGATTCCCATAAAGGCAACGCCGTAAAATTTACTCATTGAATTTATTGGCTTTTGATTGTTATCACACCTGGTGCTTTTCAGCAGTTTTCTTCATATGGATAAGTTCAATTAATTTATGGACCAAGCTCGCACATTTTTACTTACTTACTTTGGAGTTGTTTAATCAACTTTACAACATTATGTGCTAACGCTGGGTTTAGCTACCATCCTTCCTTCCTCCCATTTCTTTTGAAACTGGAAATCATCCAGAATCTTTCTGAGCAAGCCATACCGAGGAATGGAATGGAAGCTAACTAACTGAGGGATAATGGCAATCAAAATCTTTACTGCCCAACCAAGGGTTAGGGTGCCTTTATCATTTGGGTCTAAGAGAATCTCTCTCTCTCTCTCTCTCTTTTTTTTTTTTTTTTAAGTAAAGGTCAGTTGTTGCCTATATGTCAACCTCTCTGGCCATTCGGCCATAAAGCCATGCTTCTCTCTGCCTTCCTACAGCCCAGCAACCCCAGGGCAACAGAAGATGTGGGTTGTATCAATTAATACAACGCCGGGCAGATCTGGGGAATGAGCAGCTGTCCAGATCCATCCGTTGCATTCCCAGGCTGGCTGAGGCTGACACAACATCTGGAGGACCATACTTTTCTGAAACACAAGACTGGATCAAAAATGTGCTGGATCAAAAATCTACCTGTCCGTAAAGGTTTTCCCGAAGGAGCTCTGGAAACTGTTCTGTAAAAGGACTTCTTCCATCACCTTTGCTAAGATGCCAGCTTCCTTCGGCCACCCGCCAGCAATTACCTAACAGAAACTGTTCCAACAGGCAGAAGAGCCAAGGGAGTGGGGAGAAGCAGTTCTACTCTGCTGAAAGGGCAGCTGCCCACCCACCCCCTTGAACCGAGCTGGCAACACCCGCTGCACTGGCTAGCTGTGATATCAGCCACTCCTGGAGATTTCCCCACCCCCATTCACAAGAAATACATTTCTGTACAAACTTGCATGTGTATATGCTTGCCAAAAGCAACACCCCAACAGAACAGAGGGCCAGGGCAAAAAATACACATATACTGTATGTGAAGTAAATTAAGACTTTGTTAAAATTAATCGCCTGCAAAATAAGGTACCCCATTGATAAAAATCAACTGGCTTCTATTTGTATATACCAACCACTCTCTCTCACACATACACCGTTCAAGTATATACAGGCATCTTCAGAAGCATTCAGCTTTGAAGCCTGGTATCTTTACAGCTAATGGAGTCAGAAGGCTGACTTTCTCTATTACCCTTTCATTTTTGCCTGGTTTGAAGGGATGCAACACGTCTCATGGAGCTGAAATCGTCTGCTATGCTTAAATCAAGACTACTCAGTGTTTGCTTGCAGTATGCACCCAAACTCGATTTGAACCAGATTCCCGGCCAATCCCTCTCCAACTACTGCAGTAGTCATTTGTACATCATACCTGGAACATATACAGGTTGCCGGTCTTCATCTGAAACTAAGTGTAATATCATTCAAGGAAAGCAAGGGCAATATTTGTTCTATTCCACAGTTTTAGAATCTGAAGATTTAAAAGGCATGTCAGGGAAAGATTTCTTCCAGCCTAAGACCAACAAATCACAGGCAGAAGGCACGGAGAGATTACCGAAGCAGACATTTCTTTTCGTTCACTGGCTCTTTAAAATAGCCAAACCTGAATTAAACAGTGGTCCGTTGTTGCAGGCTTGGGCAGCTAGCTCAGTCACCAGCATAACGGAGCACTATGCGTCTCTCAATGAGCTCTGATTATAAAAGGAACTTTGCGAGGCCTTCCACTGATTGAGGGTTTCTGAAACTCTATGAATAGCAACGGGGCCAATCATTTCTCTCTGTGTGTCTGGAACTTGGTTATTCAGGAAGGAAATCTGGAGAGGACCAGAGAGGGCCATCTCTAATACTAGACTCTCTGTTTCAGAGAAACAATCAATTCTGACCAATTTGTGACCGTCATCCCTTATGGAAGACTTTGTAACAGAGTCAGGAGATTGTTACCAGAGTCCAGAACAAAAATGGCACTCACAGGGATGCCCTTCACCACCCTCAGGCCTATCCAGCTGGGCTTACTTATCTGTCCTGGTACCTTGAAATGCAGACTGTGCACAACCTTATTTTATTTTACCTAATTTTATTTCTACCTTATTCTACTCTTAATTTAGTTAAAACAGGTCTTACACCTATTACACCTGAGCAATTAGATGTAAGCCCAGACCAAATAAAAGTAAAAGCTGCTTTTTAAGGAAAAATAAAACCCTAGTCAGAAATGTTGCCAACAGTCCCAAAGGATTAAAAAATAAATCAATAAAGTGTTTAGCTGCCACACAAAATAAGCAACATTCCAAATGTGTTTGTATTTATTTTACATGCCTTTTTTTTCTCCAAACAGCCAAATGTAGCTGAAATCGTATCGGGAGGAAATACTGTTGATCAGAATTGATTTTTTACTGGAAATCTTATAAAAGACAGGACAGTTCAACAGTTTACATCTCTTATGCCCTGCTTACATTTGAAGAAAAATAAAAGCACAGAAAACTTGACCAGGGCCAAAAAGTTCCTCATGCAAATAGTTGTGTGTCTGTGATCATGTGTCTATGGATCACAGGCTTATTTTCTAGAATTTGTCACCTAATGAGATGCAACTTCACAACTGCATTTTAACATCTACCGAAAGCCTTTGGGAGTCACCCATCTGTCCGCAAGGAGTTATCATCAAAATGTTGATAACATCTGGCTGAGCAGGAGATGGGGCAGAAGTTCCTAACCAGTGCCTACAGCAGTGTTTCTCAACCTTGGCAACTTGAAGATGTGTGGACTTCAACTCCCAGAATTCCCCAGCCGTGTTGTTTGAGAAATTCTGGGAGTTGAAGTTCACACATCTTCAAGTTGCCATGGTTGAGGAACACTGGCCTAGAGGGCTGTGAAGATCTAGATGGGATGGAACAGGCTCAAACTGAATCCCAGAATGCCAGCGCTATGGTTTGGTTTCAGAATAGTTCTGCTTTAATTCTGTATGGGGTGGCACTCCCTCAAAGGAGCAGATGTACATTCTTGGAGTCCTCCTGAACTCACAGCTGCTGCTAAAGCAGCAGATGGAGGTCATGCCCAGGAGAGTGTTTGACTAGTTGCAGTTATTTTGCCATTTGAGGCATTTCCTGGATCAAGGACTCCAACTTTCATCGTACCCCAGTTAGACTACTGCAATTTCCTCTACCTGGGACGGTCCTTGAAGGCAAGGCCCAAGCTGGCACAGAATGCAGCTGCCCGCCTGCTAACTGGGGTTAACCAATACAGCAGAGTGGCCGCCTATCTTGGGAGGGCTGCACTGGTTTCCAGTTGACTTCTGGGCCTAATTCAAGGTGTGTTCACTTTGGAACAGCTTGCCCCTGAGGTCAGGATGGCCCCTACCTTTTAGAAAAGCATTTAGAACCATGTTCTTTCCCAGAGCATTTAATGGAAGGCTGTGGGCTTGGCAAGCTATTTTGACCGATGTTCAGTTTCAGAATTATAAGCTGCCAAGAATCAATTGGGTAAGCAGCAGACAAATAAACTATCCCAACTATTCGAGATGATGCATTTGCAGAGAGCACTGTTCTGCCCCACCTCAGTGCCCTCATTCAACTCCAAAACTATGAACCTCCAGGAACAAAGTTGGCTACTTTACATGGCCACCTGACTCAGCGTCTATTCAAGAATCCTGACAGAATAAGACCTCTGTCCTGCCAAAACCTTCTGAAAAGGCAGGAAGAGCAAGGAGAATTTTGGATCTAAGTTCCAGAAACCTAGGTTCAAAAGCTTGCTCAGTCAAAAAGCTCCCTATTTCTCATCCACTTCTCCTTTCTGGGTAAACACCAAACAATAGCCTCACACAAACACTACGCTATGCGCTGGACAGATGTTACCATGGCAACATAGGTTACTTAAGAAAAAAAAACACTTCAAACCATGCTTCCCACACCCAACTTCATCCAGCATAAAATTCTGCGAGAACATAAAGGCAGAATTTCCTTCAACCTAATCCCTACTACTAGTAACTTCAAAAACACAGTTGTTTTATATTTTGTATTTTAATTTTATATTTATATTGAGGAGGTTTTGTTTTTATTGCATTTTAATCTGTAGTTTCAGTTTTATTGTAAACCACCCAGAGTCCCTCTTTTTGAGGGAGATGGATGGTGACAAAATTTGAAATATAAATAAACAAACACATAAATGGTTTGCCACTGTCTTCAGCTAGGAGTTTTTCCCCAACTTTCTTGGGTTTTCATGGTGATTTTCTACCCGAGTACTAACCTAATCCTGCATAGCTTTTGAGATAAGGCCTTCTAGGTGCTACCACCTGTTGAAACAAGAAATAATATATCGCTAGCTTTTTTGGTGAGTTTTCTTCTTCTTTTCTGGACTATCTAATCTAGCCTACAAGTCTAGTATTTCTTTAGGTCTCTTATCAAAGTACTACCTTTCCTGAGTCTTTTCGAGATCAGCCCGTTTACTCCTCACCAAGCTCATCTTCTCACTCTGGCTAATGACAATTGCATCAGCAGAGTGGATGGGATGTTAAGATTCGTAACACTGTGTACCTTCTCCTTTAATTGCCACCATGTTGGAAAACAAAATACTGCTTTGAAGCCACTGAAATTCCAAAGGAGGACATGCAACTTTCTCACAAGTTCTCGGAGTACCCTATTAGCTTTGAATGTTTTAGCAGAGGAATGATTTGGTCAGTCTGTACATTTAGACAAGGATTTCAAAAGAAATAAGATTGGATTTCAGATAACAGGTGTGTTATAACAGCCCATTAATACAGAACAAGGATGGGCAAACTTTTAGTGGCTGATGGTCATACAAAACGTTCAGAAGCAGTTTCTCTTTTGTATTTATTTTTTAAGCTATATTTAATCTGCTTTAGAGTATTTATATATTTATTTATTAAATTTAGCCACTGCCCATCTCCCCCCAAAGGGAGGACTCTGGGCAGTTTACAACAAATATTACCATGTCCATGTGCTTTCTTGCCTCAAAATAGCAGAAACCCATACCACTGCATTTCAGGAATTGGCCCAGGTTGTGCAAAAACAGCCATACTGGGGATGGCATGCCATCCGGTCATAGAACACTTTTTCTACGCACAACTTCTTCATGCTATTCCGTCAGGGCAAGCAGCTTTATGCAAAGTACACAACAAGTTTGAGAAACAGTGAGCAAAGGGAATTAAAATCAGACACTCAGAGAAAGGAAGTGGAAATCTAACTAAACCTAGCAAGAAAAAAAATGGAGAAACCATCTACCCCACTGTTTTTCAAACTTGGCAACTTTAAGATGTGTGGACTTCAATTCCCTGGGTTGCCAAGTTTGAAAAACACTGATCTAAAAGCTTTTCAATCAGCTACAGGCATTTTATCAGTCAATTCTAAGTTTAATCAAATAAAGGAAACAAAGAAAATCCAAAAGATTTGCACACCAATTGTCCAAGTGACCAAGAATCATAATAAAGCCCAGCTCCAAAGTCCTATTTGGGGCCACATTCTAGCCAGCAGGGACAAAAAGGGGGGAATTCTCCATTAAAATACAGATTTCCAATCCCTTTCAAGCAAGGGACTGCGGGAGATGGGAACAAATTCCCAGACAGTTATCACATATTATTACTTTATCTCCAAAAATAATCATTTCGGTGAGAGAGGTTTATGTTTACCTTGAAGAGCTAAGTTTACTCTTCAGTTTGGTGCATTCAGTAAACTTTAGATTCGTCTTTAGCTGAATTCTAGGGCAAAGTTTTGCACAGATGTGAAAGCGGGAAACAGCAGCCCACTATTGTCAGCCCGGTTGCTGTTTGTTTCGTTCAAGCACAGAACTACCAGATTGCTCTTTGGGGCTCTAGGCTCCCCAACATGCTGCCCTGCATGGGATCTCTTGGGAGGACTCCCCCAAACTCATCAGGAAACTTTTTCACGGGGCAACAGGGTTGCCATCCCTGCAGCTCTTTTTCCCAGAGAAAACCACCCTAATTCCAGCCCTTCTACAGCCATTAATGCTGCAAAGCAAGGCAGCAGGGGTCGTGCTTCATCGGGGACTACAAGGCCCATCATCTTCGTCAGAGCATTACTGGCCAATGGCAGAACCTCTTGGGGGCATGAATTGCATCCTCCCCAAAGTCCACGGCTACAACCAGCCAGAGCCATAGGAAGGTGCCGGGTTACATCTCCCATCCTCCCCAGCCAGCAAAGCCAGTCACGCAGCTGGCTGAGGAGGACGGGAACTGAGTCCCACACCGCTGGAGGGTCATTGGGTGGAATGGCTCTGCAGCCTGCGGAGGATGGGAGTTGTAGTCCAGAAGCGAGCAGGCTGGCGAAGGCTGCTCCATCTCCCGGAATCACCACTCCACACGGGCCTCCCGGCGAGAAAGCCCCCTTCTAAAAAATAAACACGGAAGCGCTCTGTATATGTTCAGAGGCTACCTAAGTCATGGTTGCTAACGTCACTGCTGCCACGCGTCGCTCTGCCCTCTGGCCCAGCCCGCCGCGCTCCCCGCGCCCGCCGCCTCCCCGCGCGCCCAGCCGCCCGAGGAAAGGATACGGTCCCGGCTCCAGTAGGCAGCTCCTTCCGGCTTCAGCCCCGCGGCCACATCCGCCATCTTGAAACAACCGCCACTCCCAGCGTCCCTCCGCCCCGCCCCGCCCCAGCACCAAACTCTCGCTCCTCATTGGCTACCCGAGCCAAGCTTTGCCCAGATACGGCCCCGGCAACGCGGAGCCTCGGGAGCAGCCAATGGCCGTCTCCCGCAGAAGACCCGGAGAAAACCGCTGCACTGCTTTCTGGGAGGTGTAGTTTTCGCTTTCCTCCTCTCCGAGGAATCCTTCCCCACGCCGGACTACCGCTCCCGTGACGCGCCGCGATCCAACGAACGGGTCGGGTGTGATGGTGCGCCGCTGCTCAAGGCTAAGGGTGTCGAGAGGGGTCAATAGACTCCGGCCGGGTGCTTTGCGGGGCGGGGTTGGCAGGAGGGGCCGCTGGCGGCGAAGGGCGAGATGGAGGAACCGGAGCTGCACGGGGTCAAGCCCTACCTGGAGAAGCTCACCCTCGGGGTGACCCGCCTCTTGGGTAAGCTGGCAGCCGGGCCCTGCGCCTCCGCGTTGGCATGGAGACGGTCCGGGCGGGGACGGGCTGGAGCCAGCCCGGTCCTCCGAGCATCAAGTGGCAGGGAGTTCCGCGGGCAGCCGCGCGGCGAGCTTCGGCTTCCCCGGGGAGACGGTGGGTGGCTGCAGCCTCTCCCAGCCTTTGCCCAAACTGCTCCTCCTGCTGCTGGGATTTTTGCTTTCCAATTTTCCGGGCTTGCCGACAACCCGAGGATTTCCTGGTGGTCTCCCATCCGCCCGACCCAGCTCACCTTTCAGGTTGAGGAGGTTACCCGGTGTGGCAACAAGGGAAGGAAAAAGATTGATTTTGGTTTTCCTGGCCCAAAGATTCCAGCCGGGATACCCAATTGAGACCCCAGTTTTGATTTTCTTCTGCCCTGAGAAGTTCTTTCTTCTGCTTTTTTTGGCACTGGAGAAAGCCTGCCACCGTTTGGAAAGTGAGTCTCTGCGGAATCGCATCCCCCAGATTCGCAGTGTCAGCCAAATTATGGCTTGTTTAACCGGGGCTTGCTGAGTCAGCACAGTTGGACACTGCGGCAAGTGGCCGGGCTCTTGGGGACACCCTATGCTAAGCCTAAACCGCATTATAGGTAGTCCTCACTTGACAACTATTTGTTTGGTGACGGTTCGGACTTACGACGGTGATGAAAAATGACTTGCAATTTGGGCGCTTGGCAACCGGTTTGCATTTATGACCATTGTAGCGTCCCGTGATCACATGATCGCCATTTTCAACCTTTCCGGCCAGCTTCTGGCAAGCAAAATCAATGGGGAACTGCGTGATTCGCTTAATGACCACATGGTTCGCTTAGCACCTGTGGTGATTCGCTTAACAACCGCTGCAAAAAAGGTCATAAAATTGGGTCAGATTGGCTTAATGACCTCTTTGCTTAGCAACTGAAATTCTGGTCCCAATTGTGGTTAAGCAAGGAATACCTGTACAGCCTAGCATGAGGTACAAATCCTAGAGTTGGAAGGGACCCTTGAGGCCATCCAGTCCACCGCTGATCAGGGCGGGGATCTGAATTCAAGCATCTCAGACAGCTGGCTGTCCAAGCATCCAATTCAACGCGTCCAATGAAGAGGAGCCCAACCTCCCTCTGGGTCACTGGCCCCAACCGCTTTTACGCAGGACGTTTTTCCTAACATTCAGTGCAAGAGCACGTTAGCCAGCCCCAAGTGTTGCTACAGTAATCAGGGGGTGGAACTTCTCCCTCTTTATGAGCCCCGATCATTTCTATCAGCCTTCCCTAACCTGAGGCTCCCTGTTACCGTTGGACTACGTCGCCCATCATCCACACACGTGGCTCTGTGAACTATAAGGTATGGCCGCTACGATGTAGCGATTAAAGCCTTGGATGGGGATTGGTGGGACCTGGGTTTGAGTCCACCCTCCACCATGGGAGCTCCCTGGGGGACTTTGAGCCCGTGGCTCTCGCTCAGCCCAGCCTACACTGCAGGGTGGTGGTTGTGGCAGTAAAAATGGCAGAAGACAGACCTCTGTGGAAAGTGCCTTGAGCTGTTGGGGGAAAGGCAGGATGGAAGTTGAGCAAAAACAGTACAATATGTGCTTCTCTTTCCTAGCTTGGCTCCCAGGTACCTGCTCAAACTCCTGCGCGGCTTCCTGGCCCAGCAGTTTCCAGTCCCTAATAATTTAAGCATCACTTTCTGCATCTGACTTTCTCAACCCGGATATTTTCCACAGAACAAGGCTTTCCTGTCTGGCAGGAAGCATCAGTTTCTCCACTTCCCATCTATTAGGTATCGGAAGGAAGCATTGGGCCCACATTGGAATACAGGCGGGTCTGCAGGGCGAAAGTCAAAAAAGTCAAAATGGTGCCCCCAGCCATCTTGACTTTTTTGACCCCCTATCTGTGGGCACACCTTTGCAATTCCATCTTTTCTATTACCCGTTGTCAGACCAACCGCAAGACTGAAGCTTGATTCTGATTAAAACATAACTGTTGTCCACACTGTAGAAACATCAGTACCCTATTCACATATAGCCTGAAAACAGTGTACAGGCAGTCCTCACTTAACAACCATTCATTTAGTGAGGGTTCAGAATTACAACGGTGCTGGCAAAACTGACTTATGACTGGTCCTCACACTTACAACCATTTCAGCATCCACGCAGTCATGTGATCACGATTTGGGCACTTGGCAACCGGTTCACATTCATGACCATCGCAGCATCCCATGGTCATGTGATCGCCATTTTTTACCTTCCTGGCCAGCTTCTGGCAAACAAAATCAATGGGGGACCACATGATTCCTTTAATGACCACATGGTTCACTTAACACCTGCGGTGATTCACTTCATGACCACCACAAAAACGGTTGTGAAATAGGGTCAGATTTGCTTGATGACCGCTTGGCTTAGCAACTGAAATTCCAGTCCCAGTCATGGTGGTTAAGCAAGGACTACCTGTACTCTTGTCAGGGAGAATTGTTTGAAAAATGGCAAACTGAACTGCTGTAAAATGCAGAGATATTTTAGTGTCATTTAAAAAAAAATTCTCAAGTTCAAGGAACCAAACTTCAGTGTATTTGCAAGAGTGAGAAACTGAAATGGATGTATTTTTTTCAAAAATGTGTACCCTATCCCCAGGTCTCTTCCAGCTCTCGTTCTTACATTTCCTTCTCCCTGTTTATTCTTTGTCAGCTGAACTTTTTGTCTTGTCTGCTGTTGCAGAAACTTCTCCAGGAGTTACAGAAGTGATGTTTGTAGAAAAAGAACCCGCGGAGCGCCACGCAATCATCTCCTGGGAACAGGTACCACGACCTCTCTCCGCATTTTGTCTTTTCTCTTGCACAACTGAGAGCCGGGCACGTTTCCGCCTTCGGGCTGGGGCGGTGAGTGCAAAACTCCTTGCAGCAAAACCCCTTTAAGCAGGCTGCCTAAGCAGAATCTGGCCCATTCAGGACTCGGATGGGAGAACACCAGAAATCCCTTGCGGGGTGGCAGAAAGTTAGATTGGGAAGTCAAGAAGGTTGCCAAGAAAACTCTGTTGTTGTCCCCATAAACACATCAGGAGTGGAGCTCAGTTCAAGGGAGACCCTTCCTTCAGCTCTGGGTGGCATTAGCTAGCCTGTCTGGCCCATTGTGAAAAGCTAAGAGGGTTGGATGGATCAGGTTAGCACCTGGATAGGAGACCACAAGGTGTAGACTAGCCTCAAGACATTGTGGAAGAAGCCAATGGCAAACACCCGCCGTCTGGCTTCTTGGGACCCCCAAATTGCACCAAAAGTCAGCAGCATCCAGGCGGCTTCACCTTTTCCCTTCTGACGTAAGCAGCTTTGGGAACGCTTCCCTCCACATTTCCTTCCACTAGATGTCACAGTTTCCCTCCACCAGCCGTCTGCAGTAAATTCAGTGGGTTAAGAAATCCCTTGGAGAGGGAGAGATGTGAAGTGGTGGATCAGGCCCAGGGTCCAGAATTCACTTGCATGTCTTAAAAATGCCCAGTGTGTAAGAGCAAATATTTAAAGGAAAAAAGAGAACAGGAAACGAAGGGAAATTTGTGAACCCAAATTTCCTCCATGTTTTCCGAGCAGCAGCCAGTCAGGTGTTCCATGAAGCATCCAAGTAGGATATGAAAGGGAATCCCTTCCCTTTTCTATGTTCCTGGTATAACTTATTGTGTGATATACTGGTCCCAGTCTTGGAAGCTCCATTAGGTGGTCCTCCTTGCCTCTGACAGAAATACCAGTTTGTAGTCCTCTTTTATAGGGTACCCATGTAAGCTTCCCCAGTTCTGCAGCTTCTGCGAGAACGCCTCCCCCACCCCACACAAATGTTTCAGGCTTTATTTGTAAGGAAAGCCATTTTACTGCCCCCCCCCCCGAAAAAGAGGCTGTTTTCTGACCTGCAGATAACACAGCTGACGTTTCACAGACTGGCTGCAAATTACAGGCAATTTGTCGCTTTTGCAATTGCAACTGCATTGCAATTCATCGCTTTTAGATGGACAGAGTACAGAAAAGACAGGGAGAGTACAGGGGGTGGGGTGGGGAATGGCACCCACCCACCTTTATTTGTCCCTAACAATTGAGCCTATCAGGCAAAAGGATTTGGCCCCCGCAAACCATCCTCCTTGGCAGACCTACTCCACGTAAGCTTCATTTTGCTTGGAATTTTACGTGCCAGGAATAGTTTTCTCTTGAAATGGTACAGACTGTTCTCTCCTTGCAATCAAGGTAGTTAAAAAGTAAATTAACCATGCAGAACCATTCATTCTGAGCCATATTTCCCCCACACCCACCCGTTCCTCTTTCAGCATTAATTAACTCCTGTAACTTGACTGAAATAGGAAAAAATACAACCTTCCCACCTGGTCTTGCACTTCTCTCTCCATAAGAGTCCCAGGCTTCTCCCTCCTGGGCTGGCCGTTGCAGCAGCCAACTCTGCAGCCCGTGGTTTTTCAAAGGCGGAATTCTAACGGCACTTCATCTAGGTGGTCAAGATAATTCAGCCGAGAACGGACAGCGGGCAGTTGTCCAGACAGCTGAAATCCAGCCAAAGATAGCTGGACGACGGCTGCAAAGCTTAAGAGGGGCAGGAGTCCAGAGGGGTCACTCAGGTCTTGAAGAATGCCGGAAGGTTAGGGGGGAGAAAATAGCCGTGGCTATTTCAGGAGAAACACTGGAGGGGTCTCTGGTGATGCAGGAACATCAGGGCCAAACCAAGGATGACAAGGATAAATGCTAAAACAGCCCCAAATGGCCAAGAGGAGATGTGGCTTAGCAGAGATGCTGGTTTTGGTCTGCAATTTTGTCTGCTCAAACCCCCTTTGGCAAGTTCCTTTCCACTGGGAAAAATGGGACTATGGGGCAGTGCATGCCCGTCACCGTGAAGCTGCGGTTGGGGCCCCGGGATCAGCGTTTCCTCTTCTCCAAGCACGAGAGGCTGCCCTGGTTGCTACTGACACGACCCCTCCCTGGTGCCGCATTGGGCGATGGGCCGAACGTGCGTGAAGCCTGGTCTGGATCTGAGACCGACATTGTGAATTCCCTCTCCAGGGGCTGGTCTGGGATAGCCAAACAGTGTCATCAGGCCTAAGAAGGTTCAGGAAGGTTTTTTTCAGGCTTCAGTTGATCATTTTTTCCTTTAAGAAGGGGGATTTTTAAAGGTGTGAATCTTGCTAAAATCTCACTCAATCTTTTCTCAGAGCAGTGTTTCTCAGCCTTGGCAGCTTGAAGACGTGTGGACTTCAACTCCCAGAATTCCCCAGCCAGCATGGCTGGCTGAGGAATTCTGGGAGTTGAAGCCCACACGTCTTCAAGCTGCCAAGGTTGAAAAGTGCTGTTGTAGAGAGAAAACATTTTTCCATTGCCATTGAGCAACTCCAAAAGTGAATGGTGTGGGTACGTTGGTTGGCCATAACGTGGCCCTCCATCCAGTCCAAAGAGTCCATGGCCCAGCCACAGCACCCCAACCAAAAGCTACCTTGCTGTCAGCCCTTTGAGGTAGGCCAGGCCAGGAAGGAGACACTCCATTTGATTGATCTAGGCCAGTATGGCTGGCTGGGAAATTCTGGGAGTTGAAGTCCACACATGTTCCAGTTGCTGAGGTTGAGAAACACTGATCTAGGCTATACTAACCAAATGTTGAAAGCCTGGCAGCGTTTCTCCTTCCCTCCTCCTCATACCAAAGAGAGTCAAGACTGGTCATCCCTGACTTTCTTTCTCACGCTGTCTCGCTTTCCCGGACTGAGCTCCTGTTTTGCAAGCAGTCTTTGCATACCTTCTCCTGGGTCGTCTTGGGCTCCTCTACGCCTGCTTTTCTTGCTCAGTGGCTCGCTCGTTCTGCAGGACGCAACACATCCACTTCTTAGTCCTGAAGCTTTCTGCTCTCTTCCCGCCCTCATCTTCGCTTGCAGAAAAATGCCTGTGTCCTCCCGGAGGATTTAAAGAATTTCTACCTCATGACAGACGGATTCTGTATGACCTGGAGCATAAAGTTTGACGGTGAGCGTCTCCAGCCCCTTCTTTGTCCCTGGTTATTGGCGTCCTATTTCGGCCAGACCTGGATGTGTGGGAAGGAAAGCTCTCCCAGCTCCAGGCAGCATGTTTCCGGTTCCAGAAGTGCATTGACAGCCCCCACGTTGGGGAAGATTATTCTGTTTCTTCCGGTTAAATTCATGCTTTCCTCATTTTATTTTTGAGGAAACGTGGGCCATTCAGCAGTGAGATCAACACTGGGGTCTCTTGCAATGTTGAGATTCATTTTATTTGGCCTTCCAGGTTTGGGCGTAGCATATTGCCTGCACACATCTATTCAGCCAACCACAGTTCAGCAAGCTGTGCCTTTGCTCAGTGCATGAACCTGGTTATTTTCTCTTCAAGATAACCCTGTTTCTCTGGGCTGTATGACAATTAACAGCATCTCCAAGTTGAACCGCCTTGGTGTTTCACCAGCGTATGCCTTGCCCAGTGCTCCAACTCTTGCTGACCTGGAAGACACCGACGACGAGGAAGGTACACACACACACACGCACACTTTTTTTTTTATTTATACACCCACACACATACAGACGTATACTTTGTTAAAGTTTCAAAGTACAGATAAAATACAAAATATAGAGAAGATTAGAGACAAGAAAAAAGACAAACTAAAAAGTGCAGAAATTGATAGAAATGCAAAAAGAATGACTTCTGACCTTCTCCAGCACAGATACAAATATAAATACTTAATACATTAATCCAGGGTTTCTCAACCAGGGTTCTGTGGCACCCTAGGGTTCTATGAGAGGTCACTAGGGGTTTATTTATTTTAAAGATTATTTCAAATTTGAGCAACTTCCCATTAAAGAGGTAAGTTTCCTTCTTTATTTTTCGTTTAAGAACACTGTTAATGCATGTCTACAGGCCTACACGTGAAACAAATATACTTCGGGCCTATATTTGAGCCTGAATATGCAGGAGTTCCCTGAGGCCTGAAAAATATTTGAAGGGTTGCTCCAGGGTCAAAAGGTTGAGAAAGGCTGCATTAATCTCTTACTCTAATTCAAACCACAGTAAACATTAATTCTATAAGCTATAACAACCTAATCATCAAAACCCAAAATCAAAGCTTCATTTTTTTCAGATACAAGCAGAAAGTTCAAAAGCGGCTTCCACGTAGAAACAAATCCAGCCAAATTGTTTTCTCTTATCAATGCTGTCAGTTTCACCATCTCTGCCAGTTCCGTTATTTTCTCCATCCATCCTTCTACTGTGGGAATTTGCGTATCCTTCCAGCTGTGCACATACAGAAGTCTTTCTGCCATTCTCATATGATGCGCACCCATTTGCTGATAAGATATCCCACCCCCCACCCCCACCCCCTACCCGTCCCTGCCTCTGACACGAAGATCAAAAGCTGTTCGGGTCGGAGTTTGCTGGATTTACGTGAAGGCGGATTCTGGCTGAATGCGAGAAAAAAAAAGCATCCTGGAAAGTAAATGTAGTAGAACCAACAACCCGCAGAAATGTAGTCTCTCCTCTGTTGGACATGTTCAGACAGAGGTTAGATCTCGACCTCCTTCTAACTTGGATGCCCGAATGCAGATTCTGCACTCAGCAGCGCATGGGATTGGAGCGTCTGAAGAGGCCCTGCCAACTCTGATGCCAGGATGCTGTACTGGGGTAGTGCCCTTCAAATATCTGAAAGGGTTTAGGAAGTCGAGCTAAGTTCTCCCCATTCCTGGGTGCAGGAGAGGGAATACAGGTGGTCCTCATTTAACAACCACAATTGGGACTGGAATGTTGGTCGCTAAGCGATGTGGTTGTTCAGCGAATCTGGACCTGATTTTATGACCATTCTTGTGACAGTCATTAAGTGAATCACATGGTCATTAAGCAAAGCACATGGTTGTTAAGTGAATCATACTGTTCCCTATTGATTTTGCTTATGAGAAGCCGTCTGAGAAGGTTGAAAATGGCGTTCATGTGACCATGGGACAGTGCAACTATTGTAAATGTGCAACGGTTGCCAAGTGCCCAAATCGTGATTATGTGACCATGGCGATTCTGTGACGGTCGTAAGTATGAGGACCAGTTGTCTTTTTTTCAGCGCTGTTGTAACTCAGGGTGGTTGCTAAACAGACAGTCGTTAAGTGAGGACTACCTGTAATGGATTTCAGTGATGGGAGGTCCAATTCCACATTAAATGATAGGGAGAACATCTGGAGCGTGTTGGTCTTTTCTCACAGTAGCAGCCCTTGTTGTTTTCTGGCATCTTCCTTTGCTACCCAGACCTCACCCATACAGGGTTCTGGATCTTCCCGAAGTCCAAAACTTCCCCATCTTTGTCCTTCCACACCCAGGGCTGCTGGGGAAAGCCTGGTCTGTTTTCATGGCTGTTTCTTCCAAAGGTAACAAGGAACAACCGAAGAGGCCTCACCTGGATTCCCGATGTCTGATATTTGAATTAGACCCCTGCGCAGGGAACGGGAAGGTCTGCCTGGTCTACAAGAACACCAGGCCAGGTACGTTGCAGATCAGAGCCTAAATCTCTTGTGTGAACGTCCTAATTGAGGTTTGTAGACCGTGGCTTGGGGTTTCGTGGGTCGGGTGAACCCGACCAATGTTGACTTAAGCAATAAATCACGGTTAACGCAACTCACTTAAGGCTGTGTGAGAAAATTCAGAAACACAGAGCACCACACTGTTTGTTTCATCGATCTTTGGGGGCCTGCTTTACAAGAAAGAGGGACCCCGAACCATGGGAAAGCGAAGGTTTTTATAGAGGTGAAGGGCTACACGGTGAGAAATCCTAGGCCTTTGATTGGCTGGCCAGTTTGAGGAAGGTGGGCAGGCCTTGTCCACGTACCTGGGGTTCCTTCTGTTAGGCCAAACGGCCCTTTCAGGAGGGCAGCAGAGCCGGGAAAGTCCATTGTTAAAGGAGTCCAAATGCTGGGACAATGGGGGGCGTGTCCTTCATTGAGCATGGAAAGTTGGGGTTCCTCACTTTGTTACTATGTTGCAACTCCCTTCTTGGGGCTGCCCTCCAGCCCAGGGTTTCTCAACCTCGGCCCCTTTAAGATGTGTGGACTTCAACTCCCAGAATTCCCCAGCCAGCATGGAGTTGAAGTCCACGCATCTTAAAGGGGCCGAGGCTGAGAAACCATGGTCTAGTCTGTGCCATGGCCGGGTGAGGAGGCTTCTCTTCTTTGGTTCAGATGGGATGGCAGGGGGCTTTTGGGGGCAGGGAGGGTCAGTCTGTCTGGGTCTGATGGGATTAGGCAAAGAGGGGAGCTGGGCTTGACCCTGGTCATGTCCAAAAGACTCTTCCCTGTCAAATGGAGCAGCCTCCATTTTGTTGGCTATGCTCATTTTCTCCACCACCCCTGCCTCCCAAAGGAAAGGTCTGCTGCCTTTCTTCCCCCCAGCTCTCTTCCCCACTTCTCAAAACATGCATGTGGGGCCCCTGCAGGAGTCCCCCTCCACTTCCTCTTTTCCTCCTTTCTGGACCACTCTTGACTCCATCTCCTCCTTCGCCAGCTGGCCCCTCTGTCCCTGCTGTGCCAGCCAAGGATTTGGGGAGCTGCTGCAGGTTGGGGGAGGGGCTCGGATGTTCTCCCCTCTTCTCAGCTCGGGCAACAGACAGAGACCGTAGGAGGCTTTCCAGCAGGGACATGTTGTTGCCTAGAAACTCAGGCACCCCGAGTTTGGCGTGGAGCTGATAAAAACGTGGTCCCTGAATTTGGGGGAGAGGCTAACTGTGCAAAGTGGCTTTTTGCCTACCTGAAAACATGAATCACGCAGCAATCCAGGCAAAAACAAAAGCATTTATTAAGGGGGGGTGGTGTCAAGTCCTTTTACAGGGTACAGAGACAAATGATGCATCTGGTATATGTGATATGTCGTAAAGCAAGTAATGAGACAATAAAAGACATGGATTACATGTGAGAATAGAACAATAGAAAACATTGATTCTGGATAACATTCCACAAGGGGCAAATTTATGGGTTACGTCACTCCCTTTCGCAGCCGGGTTTGTATCAACTTAAAACTGGCAAGTGTATTCAAGGACTTTCAGAATATGCTCTCTATTGTTTAGTTGCTGTAAAGGCTAGTTTTTGCAGGTAAAAGAAAGAAAGGGTTTGGGGTTACAGGAAAACGTGTTTTTTTGAACTTGAAAAGGCGGCGTGGATGCCATGCTTAAATGCTGATATCACCTTAAGAAGCTAATAAGGAAGCCTAAAATTCCAGGTAACAACAACACTTTGCCCTGGCCATGGTCCTTCACATTGGCTTGTCAGCTGTATCAGTCATTTATTTTACAGCATTTCTAAGCCACACCTGACAAGCTCAGAATTAGCCCCCGGTCTCTAAATTTAGAGGCTGCGTTCACACGACATGCTCACCCACCATTAACTGAACCCCAGTCAACTCAGCCAGATTTTCTGGCTTTCAGTCGCGCAGTGCCTCCTTGCCTCCTGTGCTGAGTGAAACCAAGGCTGGCTGGCAAGTCTGCGGTGGGGTGAGCCAGTGCGGAGAAGCTGCAGAGCGCATGGCCTCACCGTGGCGAACGCAGGCAGCACGTTTTGCCGCAGAGGGTCACAGACGGGACGCTCTTGTTCTCGGCCAGCTCCCTAACCTCTGTGGTCATCTTTTGTCTCAATCTTAGTTGTCAGCCCTGAATCAGAAATCTGGTTCCTGGACCGAGCCCTCTACTGGCACTTCCTGACCAAATCCTTCACCGCTTACTACCGACTTCTGATCACCCACCTGGGGCTCCCCCAGTGGCAGTACAGCTTCACCAGCTACGGCATCAGCCCCCAGGCTAAGGTGAGTGCAGCCCCTTCAGGAAGCCCTTCCTTGCTCCTTCGTGGCCCTGCTGGCTCCCACTTTGGGGGAGAGGCTGAAGCCCTGCAGATGTCTTCCTCCCTGGCAAATCGCCCCAGCAGGGTGGAGAACGAAGTGCCCAAGTGCCCCCTTTGTTATCTCTTCAAGGGAAGCCTCATCCCAGCTCAGAGGTAAATTAGCTGCGTTCCCCGGGGTACCCTCCAGGCAGGTTTTGTACACCTGGCTGCCCCCCCATCCCAAACACCTGGTCTGAGTCTCCTTTTCCATTCCTCTTTTCCAGCAATGGTTCAATATGTACAAACCCATCACGGTCAACATGGAGCAGCTCTCAGAGGCGGCTGATTCGTTTGTCAACAAGCTGGATCCCAATAAGGTTTTTCGCAGCAAAACCAAAATGCCCATAGTCAAGAAGAGGTCACCGTCCCAACTGCCCACCTCCCAGAAGGGTCAGACAGCAGGAGGGTCCCCCCGGAACCCTTCGCAGGTCGGGAGCTTGTCAAGACGACGTGAACCCCAGCCTTGATCAAACTCTGGGGCCCCCGGGAGTCACCCAGCCTTCCAGCTCCGTATCGCTCCTTCTGCTTTGCAGGACTTAATATTTATCGCAGAATATTTACTGCAGAAGCCTCGGAGTCCTGGCTGAATTTCCTTTGGGCCACACCTGCACACGGGGTTGACTCTTCAAACAGACCCAGGGCAAAAGCAGGGCCATTGTTAATGCCCTGCCTCCCCTGCCCAGCTTTGCACAGAATTGTCCCAACCTCCATAGCCAGGCTGATGCTCACCTCTTGCAGATCTGGGTGGGCAATCTGAGGACTGCGTTTGTGCTTCCATTTCCCCCCCACTCCCATTTTTCATACTTTATTTCCTCCTCCAGACCATCCTAGTTTTGTGGGGCAGGATGTCACTGTCCCCCACTTAGAAAAGCTGGACTGTGGTCACAGAATATGTGACAGGCCTCTACGAAGTGCTTTCCCCAAAACCCTAACGGAAACAGGTTTGTAATGCAGATGTTTTTGCTTTTACCACTTGGATCTTTTCTACCTCTTGATACGGCACGACCCGTCCCCAACTGGGTTTAGGATTGCCGGAGACCCTTCCTTCCTTTCTCAAGGACAACACATTCCTGGTGAACACGCAGGGCAGCATTCCCCAACCTGGCGCCCCCCCAGCTGTTGGACTATGACTCTCAGAAGGCCCCAGCCAGGTGGTCCAACCATACCGGATGGGAAGTGCAGAGGTGACCACGCAACTCGCTGGGGAAGATGGTCCCGGAGAAAGGAAGAGCAATCCCCTTGCCTTGGGGGCGGGGGGCGGTAGTTGTATTGTTGGCCTTTGCTGTTTTTCTCACCCTTTTGGCCCAGAAACCACCCTGGGCTCCAAAGAACAGGTGATATTTTAGGCTTCTCCTTAAAGAATCCAAGTGACCCATTCTCGGCCGGTTTCCGACCAGGAAAGGACAGGGACCAGCGCTCCTTGGAACACGGATGCCCACTCTTGTCTCCACCACTAATCCTAGCATGTGGATTTATTTTTCCAAGTCCCTATCTCTGGCGTCCAGATTTTGTCCCGATCTGCATGTCTCTTAGGTGGACAGATGACTCCACTTTGAACAAGGAGGCAGTTCCCTAGAGCAGGCCCATATGAGCTGATGAACTCCAGGTTTCTCCCGTCTTCCCCAAAGGTGCTCTCCTCTTCCTTGGGGGCCTGGAAGGAAAGCATATTCAGGTAGCCAAAAAACGTAATTCTTTGAAAGCAGCGCTGCCCCGTCACATGGGAGACGTCATCTCAGCCTCTGGGTCTTGCTTCCAAGGCTCTGGATCTGTCCGAGGGCGATTGTGGAAGTCGATCAGGATGTTGTAGGTGAAGATCCCAATGAGGCACCCCAGCGTTGGGGCCACCACTGGGACCCACCACCAATTGTTGGCTGCTCTGAAAGAAGAAGGCAGTGCGGGTTAACAGCCAACCCTAAGCCATAACCCCTGACTGTTCGATAAAAGCATGGTTCCTAGCTGGAGCAGGGCATTGTGTGAATCGTTATTGGACACTGTAAAGTTGGAAGGGTGGCTTAATCTGAAAATTGGCCTGGACCAAGTTGAGCCCAGCTCATGGCAATTGATGGGCATGTCCTTGTAGACTATTTATTTACTTATTTATTTATTTAAAAGATTTATCTGGCCGCCCACCTTAAGCAACTCTGGGCAGCTCACAACAACGACAAAACTAAATACTGTAAAACAATCATAAAACAGTAAAAACAATAAAACAGATTGCCAGCATTTTCTCCCAGGATTTTTTTTTTAAAAAAAAATCTGAAACATCTGCCTCTAAATTATTTTTCAGAACTTCTAGAGCAGTGTTTTTCAGCCTTGGCAACTAATTTCCAACCCTCCTTTATTGTTCATTCATTACAAAGGTGCCCCATTGAATGATCTGAAATGTTTCTCCCTCCAGTATTTAACACCTTCCAAATTATATATATATAATTTCTATTATATATATATACTGTTGTGTGTGTGCATGTGAGAGAGAGAGAGAGAGAGATCTACCACACTAGACAGGACCGGAGGTGCAGGCTGTGCAGAGGGGCCTCAGAGACAGCCCAACACACAGTGGCAGGGCGTAAGATGCAGGCAGGAACAGCACACACTGAACGGCACCACCAAGTAGCCGGCATGTACAGGAACATCTGCACAGCATATGGGCTAGACGCTCCCAAGTCCAGATGGGAGATTCCACAGAAGGTTGTGGAGAATGGCAAGGCTGAGATCCTGTGGGACTTCCAGATCCAGACGGACAGGCAGGTCCTGGCCAATCAGCCAGACATCGTGGTAGTAGACAAGGACCAGAAGACAGCGGTGGTGATAGATGTAGCGGTGCCAAGTGACAGCAGCATCAGGAAGAAGGAGCATGAGAAGCTGGAGAAGCCCCAAGGCCTGAAGGAGGAACTAGAGAGGATGTGGAAAGGGAAGGCCAAAGTGGTCCCAGTGGTGGTAGGGGCACTCGGGGCTGGGACTCCTCAGCTGGGAGAGGGGCTGCAACAGATCCCAGGAGCAACATCAGAGCTCTCTGTCCAGAAGAGTGCAATGCTAGGAACAGCTGAGATCCTGCGCAGAACCCTCAAACTCCCAGGCCCCTGGTGGAGGACCCGAGGTTGAGGAAGACACATACCACCCCTAGGGGTGAGAAGGGAATTTTTTTTATTTTGAATAATATAAAGAAAGTGAATATAGCAGGTCAGACCCATGGTGAGTCTAGTACTCTCTCTTCCAACTGCAATATCTTAGCAGAATTGGTTATGGCCCCACACTCTGGGCCACCATCTCCTCTCAAGGTACCTTGGCACCTTGTGCCAAGGCATTTATGGTGAGATGGTTGGTGGGCTGATCGTTGGTGGACCATCACCGTTTAGTAATCCGTTGTTCCTCTTCTGCTTCAATATATAAGGTAAGCTACCAGGGGTCCTGCCAAGCCGGACAGTGTGAATGTCCTTGTCATCGGTAAAATAAATCAGTGCCCTGAACTCACCGGAACACCTCTAACCCCCATCCAGAAAGAGCAGTGAAAATCCTGGGGGGCAGATCCCTGGAAGGGTTGATGGCATAGCCAGTGTTCATCCCCATAGATATGCCAATGGCTACAACCAACAGCGCAATGATAAAGGCGTTGGTGCCCGGCAGAGCGCCTGCATTCTTCGCGTCATTGATGGCAAGGATACCAATCATGAGCATGCTGGTTGCAATAAGCTGCAGAGGAGAAGAACAGGAATGAAGGCTCAGGATCGTTAAACAATAGGGTGTGTTTAGCCTGCAGAAGTGAAGTTTTGGGGGAGAAGTGAAAGCAGTCTCTGGATATCTGAAGGGTTGTTACTTGCAAGAGGGAGGGCCTCGTTCTCTGTTGCCCAAGAAGGCAGGACCTGAATCAATGGATTGGAAGGTTGTACTTGGACCTACCTACCTTGTAGGAAGGAAGGTTCAGGTAGATACCAGGAAAAACTTACTGACTGTACAAGTTATCAACCAGTGGAATGGGCTGCCACATGAACTGGTGACTTCCCCTCTGCTACAGATCTCCCAACAGAGGCTGGAAAGTTATTGGTGGAAGACGCTCCAGTGGATCCTGCGCTGAGCAGGGGGTTGGATTAAACTACTGCTAAGGTCTGTTCCAATTCTGTGACTGTAATATTTCTCACCCCACCAACAGCACAACCCATCATCTTAATAAAGCCCTCAAAACTTACTGGGCCAACGTTACCAACTTACCCATTTTTTGTTGGCCCATAAAAATAGAATGGCCTTGAGAGCTTTCCTGGAAACGAAGAGCAAGGGGACAGCATCTTCCACCTTGTGGGGAGAGGAGCACGGCCCCTAACCTCAGCAAGCCCTCTCTAGATGACCCAGTGGGACAGAGGGGGGGTTCTGGAGGAGCCAATCCCTGATCCAAGGGCCTCCAAGCTCCTCCTAAGCCTCTCTGATGAGTCTCAAAGCAGCAGCCAGTTGTTATTCCTGAACTGTCCATAGGAAGCAAAATCTGCTTCTTGTTCTGGGGATCAGCATGAGAGACAAAAGCCAACTGTGGGACAGAGGTCCCCAGTGGCTCATCCCCCTGCCCAAAATGCTGCATCAACCAGCTCCTTAGAAAGTCCTTCCTTCGGTGAAGCAACCAATCACCAGAACATCTCCATGGACACCCCAGCTCTGTGCAGCGCTCCCTCCTGAGCATGGGCCCCCGCCCAACGTTTCCAACCACATGACAAGTTCACTGAAGGACTGAGCAGGCTGACCCACAAAAGATGCCGGCACTGCAAGAGGTCGCCCTCCTGTCCCTTCGCCATGCTAGACCCGTGCCTCGGTGACCCTTCTCGCAATCGGTCCGGGGGCACTAACCTCCTGTAGGAACCCTCTCCACAGGGACATGTAGGGGGCAGGGTAGGTGGCAAAGATCCCTGCGGTGGCTGTAGGCCCCGTCACAGTCAGGTTTCCTCCCGTGTAATTCTGTAGGGCTTCTAAAACGGAAGACGAAATCAAGTCTTTGGACAGCAAAAATACAAATGAAGGTGAGAGGAAAAAATAAGACTCACGGCACGCTCCACCCCAGAGGACTGGATCCCCGTTTTATGGCAGTGGTTTTCCATCACCACTTTCAGGAATGGCTTTTTTAAACTTCCCGCTCTAGCCTGCAGCTGTGGAATTTCCTAGTGGTCTCCCATCCAAGGGGTACTCGGGCCCAAACTGGCTTATTTTCCAAATCCAAGTGACCTGAACCAGGCACTCTCCCCTTTTGGGGGCTGCAAATGGAGGGGGCTTGTCAAGGAAGGAGCTCTAAGGAGACTTTGCCTTTTATTTTTCTTTCATGTCCAGCCTTTCATTACATAGCTCCTGCTTCAAAACCAGTAGAAATTGTGCCACTAGCTACACTAGAAATATAAGAATAGAAAACTGGCAGTTTGGCAGAAAAGTCCCCAAGGGGGGGGTGACGTAATTTCAGAAACGCAGAAAATGTAATTTTAGTACCGTAATGGGTTTTTGTGTCTTTAATTATGTAAGAACACAGGATAACCGCTGGATCAGGCAAGGTCCGTTCATTTTGTTTCTCCCAATGGTCAACCAGATGCCTCCAGCAGGACATGGAAACCTCCCTCTTTCCCACCATTGTCCCCTCACAACTGGAATCTGGAGACGCGATGCCCCCAAACTGGAAGCAACCTTGAGTTTTCAAGACTAAGAGCCCTTGGTAGACCTATGTGCCATCAAGTCAGCCTGGACTCTTAGCGACCACATAGGTAGATTTTCTCCATGATGGTCTGTCCCTAACCTGGTCCTTCAGGCCTTCCAATGGTTTGGTAGGTCTGCCCTCCATGAATTTATCTCATCTCCCTCCAAAGCCCATCGTGTTAGTGCCATCACCACATTTTGTGGAACCGATCACTCGTAGACAAGTTCAGAGAGGATGCCCAAGCGGGATCTGAAGCATCTTCCTCACCTTGGAGCTCAGTACTGCAGACCTCTAGTTATAAAATGATCTCTGCTTCCTACTGGTGTCATAGCAGCTGATGGTCACTCCTTGGGACCAAGTCTGCAGTTGCCTCCCCCTAAAGGGCTTGCAAGGCACAATCCACAGGGGTATCAAGGCCTAAGCATGATTTTACCAGTCTGCATGAGGCTAACTGACATCCCCAATCACTGCATGCAATATTGCATTAGGGAATGGGCTTGTGGCTGGTTCATAAGACCAAGGGAAAGCTGCACATTTGTACCGACAGCTTGGCTTTGGCAAGCTACCGGTTGTACCCTTCTGTCACAGCCTCCTTGCTTCCAGCCCAGAAATGCAGACCTTTCCCTGATAAGGAGTGTAACCCTTTCCCCCTCTTGCAAGTGAATGAGGATTTTGTCAGAAGGTGTGGGGGAATGCCTACCATAATACAAAACAAAAATCAGAGCCGATGCTGCAAACGATCCCAGGAACTGGCCAATCACATACGCCGGAAGTTTGCGCCAGAGAAGTTTTCCCACCACGCAGTTGGCGAAAGTTATGGAAGCGTTCATATGAGCACCTTTTAGCAACAAAGACAATGGGAGACGAATCATCATGATGGTAGCGGTCACAAGAACAGCAACAGCGTGATTTGATAGAACCAACCGCCATCCATTTCTGCTATTCCACGGGGGTCAGGCAGTTACACAATAAAATGCCACACAATCTCCGCTTAAGGCATCTGCTTAAACAAAAGTTAGGAAAATGGTAGGAAAAAGATTCAGCCTCCATCATGTGCTATGTGTGCAGTGGAAATAGCCAAAGAACACCACACTTGTTCTACATGTGCTGAAGGGGCACCTGGGAACTTCAGCTAGAAGACGGTTGCTCAACCTTGACAGCCTTAAGATGGGTGGGCTTCAACTCCCAGAATTCCCCAGCCAGCATCTAAAAGTTGTCAAGGTTGAGAAACCCTGAGCTAAAACATTGAGTCCTGTGCCTTGAGAACTCTGAGAGTTGTAGTTTCAAGACAGGGTGTGCAGGATGCTACGTTGGGGAAGGCTAACAGAGAAGGTTGGATTCTGGATCAAACCCGCCCCTGCCCCCCACCCCCCCACTTATCTACTAGACTCACCTGAAATGCCACCAGCAGCATGGATACCTAACATAACACCAAGCCCAAATCCTAGATTGATGCTCAAATATTCTCCAAAATGCTTCTCTCCCAGCACGACTTGCGCAACAGAGCCGAGGCCAAAAGCCTGTCAGAAGAGAAGAGAAGAGAAGAGAAGAGGTCTTCCAGGGACTCTGCCATTTTAGTTAGGGGACAGTTTATGGCCTACCTAGAAACTAGTCCAGGAAAAATGAAGAGTTGGAAGAGCAGGATGGCAGAAAGCTACAAAGAAGAAGGAAAATAATGCTGCCTGTTCTCTGATATTCCCCGGAAAATGTTGTGGAGAGGGTTCAAAAATCGGGGGCAGAACGTGTTCTGCATGCCAAAAATCCTAAATTCAGTCCCTGATTTCCGCTGAGAGTTTGGAAGGCGGTGGCCATGGGAAGAGAGAACTTTGAAGTAAATGCACCAATGATCTAATTCAGTCTAAAGTACCATGATGGGGAGAGAGCTTGGTCGACCTGTCTCCATCTACTTGCGTGAGTTGATCTTCCCATCTTGCAAAGTCTGCTCACCAGCGTCGTGTGCTTTTGTTATGACATCGTCACCCTCTCTCATGTGCTTGGCTGGGATTGTAATCCTTCACTCACATTTAGTCTGGAGGACTCAGATAGGTGGACTTTTTTCTGCTTGGCCTTTTGCTTGCCTGAGCTCAAGCAGACCTGTTACCAAGGTTGGTAAAGACCTCTCGGTCAGACGTTGCTGAAGCCAGGGCTGGGTTTTGTTTTTTGTTATTTCTATTGAGACCTTTTTAACAAAAACTATAAGAGAAAATAAAGATAATAAAGAAAAATAGTAAATAGTAAAAAAAAGAAAAAGAAAAAGATTTTAAAGAAGCGGCTTCCGATCTTCTTAACAATGGTTATAGATACATTTATACAGTAAGTATTTTGCCCTCTCTCTCTAAAGCTGCATCATCATTTCCTGCTTTCCATAAGCTAGCCTTTCTAATTTTCAAACCCATAAATCACAAGCTCATTTTCCTCTTTTTTCCAGCAAACAGTCCACAAGGGGTTTCCAGTCACTAATAAATGTAATTGTTGATCTTTCTCTAATCGAACACCCAGAATGGTTAATTTGGCCGTCTCTGCTAATTCTGTCACGTTCACCAACCAATCCTCTGATGTGGGGATTTCAGAGTCTTTCCATTTTGGCATATATAACAATCTCATGGCAGTAATCATCATTTTTATATATCTTCCATGGCTCTTTTCTAATTGACAGTCCATTAATGCCAGCAGGAGAAGTTCTGGTTTCAGCTGAATGTTGATCTTCAAAATTCTTTGCATAAGCGTATGGATTTAAACCCAAAAATTTCTGGCTTTTTTACAAGTCCATTGGAACCAGAGCTGTTTGTGTTTGATAGAAACACCTTTTCCTGATGATGCCGTTTTCCCACACCCAAAAATTGATTGGGCTTCTGCATATGGCTGGTGACCTGTATTCAGCTTAGCAAGAAGGAAAAACTTTGCTAGTAGTACAGGTAGTCCTCACTTAACAACCATTTGTTTAGTGATGGCTTGGACTTACAACGGTGCTGGAAAAACCAAGTTACGACCAGGCCTCACACATACGACCACCTTAGTGTCCCCACGGTCACATGATCACAATCTGGGTGCTTGGCAACTGGTTCTCATTTACAACCCTCACAGCGTCCTGTGGTCACGTGGTCGCCATTTACGACCTTAACAGCCAGCTTCCAGCAAGCAAAATCAATGGGAACCACATGATTCGCTCAATGACCACATGGTTTGCTTAATGTCCGTAGTGATTCGCTTAACGGCTGCTGCGAAAAAGGTTGTAAAATTGGGTAGGATTCACTTAATGACCACTTCGTTTAGCAACCAAAATTCTGGTCCCAATTGTGGTTGTTAAGCAAGGACTACCTGTAGCCTCTTACATCTTTAACAGGACACACAGAGCCATAAGACTGAATTTGACCGTTCTTACCCAATGAACTGATAGGAAGGAGATTCAGAATGGACAGAAGGAAGCTTATAACTCATGACTAATCTGTGGAATTCATTACCACGTGATGTAGTGATGGTCACTCACTTGGATAGCTCTAAAAGGGGATTGGATACTTCCGTGGAGGATGGGTCGCTCAAGGGTTATGGGTCTTGAAGACTCAAAGTTGGGTTAGGGGTGGTGTGCCTCCAAATCCCAGTTGCAGTGAGCAGTGGTGGAAGAGGAGCTTCTCCTCCTGAGCACCCTAGAAGCATCTGGTTGGCTACTGTGACACATAAAATGCTGAGCTGAGATGGCTATTCGCTGGATCCAACAGAGCTGTTCTGTATTTCTCTAAATCAGCCACTTGTTTCCCTATAGAATATAGAAGATAAGCTAGCAAAACTCAGCCTGATAGAAGTAAAACAGCTGGCTCACAACTACAGCCACAACAAATGGAGGAACGTTCTATGCAACGTGGACAGACCTACAACCACATTCTAGCTGCTCTGTGGGTCATGACCAGATAGGAGCCGAGGACCTTAAGTTCAGGCTTCTCTGCAATAGGTATCAAGAAATCGATCTCTTCTATGCCTGGATGTATTAGAACGCAGCTATCGTTTTGTAAAATATATATATATATATTCACCACCTTTTGGATGTTATGGGTGTCCTAGTGATATATAAAGAAAATCTTAAGAAATAACATCAGCGTTTCATGAGCAAAGTTATCCAACATGCACTTTGTCAATGTGGAAAAGTAAATTATCACCTTGGTTCAGTCTGCTGAATATCAAACTCTGATAACAGTCACGGTCAAAGACAGCTTTGCAGAGCCTTACCCCCAGGAATGACTCAACAATCAGAGTTTCTTTGTGGACGCAGGTAGAGTCCCATAAGCAACAGTGTGTGAGAATCAAACAAAATCCAAGGCAGGACTCTGACTAGATTCAGAAAATTGGTCCAGTCTGATGTGGCTGTCCAAATGAAGCCGAGAAAAATGTTTTTGCATGTGAGAAGTCCAAAACATCTGGATCTGTTTGATGACCTCTGATTCAACAGTTCAAAATCAGCCTGCCAATGCAGTTCTGAAATTAGATTCTGGGTGGCAACCCAGTCAAATGTCAATGTGAACTCGAATTCAAATGAAAGATCGGCCCACCCCTGTTAACCGGGTGCCGTAATGGGGCACTTCCTTGTTGTCTGTCCTGACTCTCGCACCATTTAACTGTCTTAGATGGACTTGGGTTTGCGTATTATGAGGAAAAGGAGAAAATGATCCATCTAGCCAGCATGTTTAAAAAACCAGCAAGAAACCCTGACTCTCAAGATTTCCAGCTAATGAAGACTTCCACTGGATTCTTTAGAACATAAAAGAAGAAAACCATCCGTGATCAAAACAATTGTTTACATGTACTTTCTTCAGCGGTTGGCCGACAGATGCTTTAGAGAAGCTGAGGAGGGGGCTTAAAAGAAACAAACCTTTTGCTGGTGGTCTGCCAGAGACAGCTTCTAAACCTGGAGCTTTAATTGAACTAACCACGACCAAACACACCCCGCCCCAGCCCCATGACTCCTCCTAATCCATTTCCCCAGTCACAGAAGGACCCCACCCATCACCCCCTAAGGTGGCAGGGAATTCCACACGTTAATTATATGGGAAAGAAGAGAGCGAAGCTGAGCTTGGTCTTCCTTGACAGGTGATGCGAGAACTTTCCTGTCTCTAAAGAAAGTTCTCGAGGACCCCATTCAGAAAGATTGTCTGTCCCTCGAGCCTTCTTAACCCTGCCTTCCCCAATCTGGTGCCCTCCAGACGTTGGGACTTCAGTTCCCCAAACTTTGAGATTTGTCACCTGTCAAGGAACCCTGAGAGTTCCATCCCAAACAAATCCAGAGGGGACCAAGTGAAGTCAGGTTGCTCAGACCAGCTTGTCCCTTCACATAAGTGACTCAGCCACAGCAACACTTTAGGTCCATGCATCACTTATCTCCAAAGGCAAGAAGGGGGCATACTCCCAATCTTCTCACCCCCCCCAATCTTCTAACCCTCTCTGCTTCTCCCCCCAAAGCACCACGTCTTCTCACCATCAAGATGAAGGTGGCCAGGGCCTCTGCCAAAGCCTGTCGGAAAGTTTCATTCCGGATCACCACCGAGTTTATTACTTTTTCCAACATCTTGGTCACTGACATCCAGGTATAACTTCTGTTGAAAAGGGAGACGTCGTTCTAAAGAGCCTTGGCTTTGCAGAGGCTTGAAACACAGCACGGTTCTTTCATCTCCACCTGGGCACGTACTGACAGCTCCTACCATCTGGTTAAAGGCTAACCGGTCAATTGAGCATCTGATGTCTTTACGTAGCCCTTTCTACCGCCCCCCCCCACTTTTTCATCATCTCCTGGGCCACAGTGAAGTCAATGAGCCATTGGCCTTTCAACATTATGACCTCAACTCCATTGTGAGAAAAAACAGACCCGCCTCAAGGAAATCTTACAAAGTCCAAAAAGAAATCTGAGATTTGCAAGGGGGTAGGTTGGGGACAGAAGGTTGGAATTAAATTCAGCAAGCTTAACCCTGCTTCTTGTCTCGGAGCAACAATGTGAATGGAAATATTCATTTGGAATCTATTCATGAGCTAACTATAGATGTGATAATATCAAGAGATCATATCGACTTATAATTGTAGCCAAGAGAATCTGTGATTGCTGTTCCTGGAAAATGACGTCAAACTCCTTTCAGAGGGGGACAGTAAATTACATAAATATGCAGTGGTCTCCATTTTTATGTAAAAATACAACAAGGAAGATCACAAGGCAATAATCTGGATATTTATTAAATGTTGGGAGACTACCTTCATCCTTTGATCTAACACAAAAATTTAACATCCTGTACTGTAATTTTACGATGAGTCAGATGGGTATACTAACAGAACAATTTGCAAAATGATTCCATTTATAACCAAAGCTCACAAATATGAACAAAACTCCTATAAAGTTGAAACGTGAACAAAGAACCAACAGCAGGATAATTGGCAAGATCTTAATGCCTTTGGGCTACACGTGCCTCATTTTAGCTTCCCAAATATTCTCAAAGCAGATCAATATGGGGAGGCTCAAATATGCTTCAGATGATCAATGGGGAGAGGCTGACTGGTGATCTGTTCCCCGGCATGCACTTGAGGGACGTTGCTCTCCTGGAGTTAGAAATGGCATCTTTGGGGGTGGGGGGGAATGTATCACACAGAAATTGGGATCAGAACGTGGAAAAGCATTCACGAGGAGCTCTACGGCTGAACAAGTATAGCACCTGACACCAAGATCCAGACATCATGATCATGGGTCAAAAGAACGCAGGGAACGTGCCCCCGGTTCTACTTGGACACATTCCAAAAGCCACATGGCTCCAAGGTCATTTATATCAATATCACACTTGTCTTTCTCCTTCACTCCCCATTTCTGTTTTCACAATTACCCTGTGAAGTGATTGATACTGGCTGGGTTCACCCCATATACCTAACCAGGTTATTGCATTAACCCATTTTCAGGGTTGCATAATACAGTGAATTATGAACTTACCAAAGAGAGCCACTTTGATGTCATGGTGAAGGCACCAGGCTAGAATCCAGGAGACCCTGAGTTCTAGTGTCACCCTAGACATGAAGCCAGCTGGTTGACCTTGGGCCAGCCACTCTCTCAGCCCTAGGAAGCAGGCAATGGCATACCCCCTCTGAAAAATCTTGCCAAGAAAACTGCAGGGACTTGTCCAGGCCGTCTCCGAGAATCAGACATAATTGAATGGGTTAAAAAAAAAATGAACTCACCAAACTGGCTGGATTCATTCGACACACCAAGTTGTCCCCTATCAAAAACCCTAACAAAGGTTCACACCAATCAGGCGTAGCATTTGGTCTGAATGCAGCTGTAAGATCTTTCACAGGTTAAGGGTGCTGTGTGAATGCCTTTGTCAGTTAGCTGCACAAGGTAGATTTTCTGCTCCCCCTGGGAACGTGGGCATCACAAAGATGCTGTCTCAGGTTCTGAAACGTGACATATACGCCTAACCCCACAGGGTGGCCCTGTCAGAAGGATTGGATGAACCCCCAGGACATGGGAAACCCACAGGACACAGGATGGTCTTCCTGAGTTGCAGATCCATTGGGAGCGCCTGCTGGACGTTCTCAACCCACCTGGAAGAGCCTGGATTTCACGTGCTAGAACCAGGCCGCTGCACAAAATGTTCATTCTAGAGTGACTGTCCTCATATCTCACCCTTTCAGATGGGAACTCCAACCCCAGGCTTTCCTGCAAACGTTGCCCCGTGATCAACCTTGCAATTTGGTCCTGGTGTGCATTTTACCCTTGCTTCAGCAATCAGCACCCCAAAGGTCGCTTTTTGCCCCACTCATTGCACTACAAGGTTACAGCTCCGCTTGGCTCATCCTCCGCCCGTGAAACATTAACTTTTACAACCGGGCAAGCTGAGATACAAAGAGGTGGGGTGATGTCTCCCATATGTGGAATTGTCTATCACTGTCAGCATGCCCCTTGGACCTCACAGTTAATCTACAGCAGGGTAGGTGGCTGGCTGGAGAATGCTGGGAGTTGCAGTCCACCCATCTTAAAGTGGCCAAGGTTGAAAAACCCTGATCTACCTCTTTGCCATCAGCTCTGGAGATGCTACCACTCAACTCTCCTGAACTTGCTTTCCTTTGGCCAACAGCTAGAGCAGAAAAGCACCCCCTCTTTTGCTAGTTAGCTCACATTTCTCCCCAGCACTTTACTTGCTACCCTTCACCCCCTCGCATACCCCCTCACTAAATGCTCTATACGCTTCATCCCTAAAAATGTCCTGAAGAAACGGCCATCCTTCACCACAATTTAACCATGGAACATGCCAGGGAATTTTAGGATATCGGGTAAAAGGTAAGGATTCCTCAGGCCACACTTGGCTGCTGTGACTTTATTCACAATCCATTTTATTCTACTTGGAAGCCCCTCCAGAGAGCCAGATTGTTACTGTGGTTAAAGCTGCTAGGCTAGAAGCAGGGAGATTGAAATCTGGTCTTGCCTTAAGCACGAAGCCCAGCTGGGGGACATTGAGCTAGTCCCTGTCTCTGAGCCCAAGGAAGGAGGAGGCAGGGACAAACCACTTCCAAAACTGTGGCCAAGAAAGCTGCAGGAGCTCGCTAAAGCACTGAACTAAGAGTGGGAAGCCCTGAGTTCAAGTCCTGCCTTAGGCACGGAAGCCACTGGGTGACTTTGGGCCAGTCCCTCAGCCCTGGGGAGAAGAAGGCAAGGGCAAAGCACATCTGAAAATGCTGCCAAAAAAACTCAGGGATTTGTCCATGTAGTTTCCAAGAGTCAAGATTGACTCAAAATCACTTTTTTTTTTTAAAAAAAAGGGCCTCCAGTCAAGGCTGAGCAGCACGCAATGCTTGGACTTCGTGAACATGTCCCGGTCAGTTTCTCAGCAGGATCACTTTGCCTTTGCCATCTTCCAGGATTTGTTTATTTCCCTATTAACCTACTCCCTGGTTGGTGATCTCCCAGCCCTTCAGGACTTTCTAGCCATGCTGGGCTTTTAGAAAATCAGCAAAAGGCAGATCAGTGCTGCCACCTGTTGCAAAGAACACCCCCTGGAAACCAATTTGCATTTCAAAAAGGTAAGGGAGGCAGCCAGAGGAGAAATTCTGGGGCACCTACTAGGGCAATTCCTCTATCAGACCAGTTTCAGGTCCTAAAATATTATGCAAGTCTTCAATTTCTCCACCACATTTTGGGAAAAGTAATTAGAGAGAGAGAAGGAAATGAAAGATTAATGGTGAACCCATGGGCTTTCTATTTAACCACAATCTTAAATATTGAATGTAGCTGTAAGATGCTGATTTTCAAATTAGGACTTCTCTGGCCCTGATATGATTTCCAGTTGCACCCTGGACACAAACACACACACAGACACCCAAGACTGCTGGAGGAAGAAAAAGCTTTAAGAACAAATGAACAGACATACAGGGAAGTATTTTCCTGCTAGCTGAAAAGAAGACAAAAAACCAGAGACTAAGGTCCTAACCTCGAGTGAAATCAAATCATCTCCCTCCACAGAGAAAACAGGCGGAGCTTTCAAATGGTATGTGGGCATGACCTTGGGAGACAGGAGGAAGAGCCACAGACTAGTCCAGTGTTTCTCAACCTCAGCAACTTTAAGATGAGGGGACTTCAGCATGGGTGGCTGGGGAATTCTGGGAGTTGAAGCCCACTCATCTTAAAGTTGCTGAGGTTGAGAAACACTGGACTAGGCAATAGTCAGATAAGAGGAAGCCGAGCCCACAGAAGGAATGGGGGTGTGGCAAACATCGCAGAAGGGACCCTCCCTAGTTTCTTGGACTGTAAAGGCAAGGGAGGGGGGAGAAATGTACTTTAAGACATGCAAGATCCTGTTAATGGAACCTTACAGAAGGTAGTGTTAATATTCATGGGCGTGCTTCTTGTCTGGACTACCTCGCAGGGCTAACGAGTTTTGATCTCACCATTGTCTTGGCTTTTTGACCATTCCCTGTGGATGCCCTTGGTAGATGATGCCAAGAAGAAAATTCCTAAGGGTAAGAGCAATTCAACAGTGGATCCAGAGCAGTGATGAGCTTCCTTTCATAGGGTGCACTTAAAGCAGAGGCTGGACCACCATCTTTGTCTCTGGGATGCTCGCATTTGGATCCTGCACTTGTCTTAAATGGACTAAACGACCCCAACCTCCAATATCTGAAATAACTGGAGAATTCTACCCAGTCAGTTCAAGGTTCACCTGATCAAGACTAATGATAGCTGTGACTTGTGGCAATAGCAGATGATTATGTTCAAGTAGGACATCCAAGGTATCAAAGGACATTATTAGTATGGTTTATCTCTAATAGCTGCTGGGGCACTGAATCTAGCATTATCTCATATAATTGTTTTACTGATTATTTATTATTTTATGTATAAAGTTTCTTCGAGTAATGAAACTATTTTGTCAAATCCAGCCAGTTGATCTCAGAAGAAAAGGCAGACGTGACATGCAGTATAACAAGGTAACCAAAAAGGGAATTGTTCGCAATAAAGCTGATTGGAGGTAGATATATTGCAGAGACGGTTGCCAAAAGCTGAAGAGGTCAACGTACCTGAGTTAGGAAGCTGAAGATGGAGGAAGCAACTGAAGCAAACTCAGCAGTGAAACCAGAGTCAAAAGCTGTATTTAATCACAGAGATCCCATGGTGGTTAGGAATCGACTTAAAAACAAATTATTTTTGAAGCGGCAGGATGACCTGACAGCCACGTTCAAACACTTGCTTTCTCTACAGGACAAGGAAGGACTCTGTGAACCTCCATGAATGCAGAAAGCAGTTCTCGAAAATAGAGAGTGTTTTTGAGAAGTCAGAATCATATCTAAACACCATTCTCAGTAACCAGATCACCGAGAAGGTTCCTTGGCACACCTCCTTCTCCATCTCACCTTCCCATGACACTCATCCTCAGTTGGCTGCCAAAGCATGAATGAAGATGAGCAGGCGTTACAACTTATTTCTAACACACTTCATATTTGTAGTCTTTTTATATGTGCAGCTGTGCTGGCTGGGGAATTCTGAGAGTTGAAGTCCACACATCTTAAAGTTGCTAAGGTTGAGAAACTCTGGATTAAGGCATCAGGCTAGAAACTGGGAGACCGTGAGTTCTAGTCCTGCCTTGGGCACAAAGCCAGCTGGGTGACCTTGGGCCAGTCACTCCCCCTCAGCCCCAGGAAGGAGGCAATGGCAAACCACTTCTGAAAAACCTTGCCAAGGAAACTGCAGGGACTTGTCCAGGCAATCTCCAAGAATTGGACACAACTAAAAGATTTTTTTAAAAAAGCTCCATATATATTGCATGCATGATGACTAACTGAAAAAGTGAACATCTTCATCTTCATCTTCTTCCATAGGGTCTATACTTTAAAACTTGAGAAGTTCTACTTTGCTCAGGGCATGCCCCACCAAACACAGATTTTGACCTTTGCCCTTTCATTTAGTTATTTATTTTAAATCCTCTGTTTTTCTAGTCAGTTTGGGTGGAACATATCTTTCCTTCCCCAGCTTGTAGACTCTCTGCATAAAGCCCAAAGTAATGTCACAATGGCTGTGTCCAAGTGAACACATTTAACCAACTCAGTTACAGACTTAGCAGCTGTGTTCGTGCCACGGGGCAAACTCGAGTAGCCTTAATCTTGGTTAGGTTCTTTTGAGGTTTAGCAGGTTGAGAGGCACCAGCCCTTTGGGTCAGTTAATGTCATTACATAGTTGATGTCATTACAAAGGAGACCACTTGCTTTGTTTGCCCAAGGCACTGAGAATGGTGTCAAGGAGGACCTTCATACCCCATTCCCATTATCTTGGGTTAGGGAAGTAACAGGCCTCTTATGTAATGACATCAGCTACCCCCAGTGAGGACATAAATAAGGCTGTGACCTCATGGTCCCTGGATGCAGAGGCTTGGAGGCAAAGTTGATGGGAAAGAGCCAGAGGATCGGGGAGCTTTTTTGTGAATGTGGAAACCCCAGCGAGGGAACGGTAGAAGCAGTTCAGGATTGGAAAGTTGAGAAGATTAGAAAAACAGGTAAGACAGCATTTTGATTCTGCAGATTATCTTTAAATTCTTAGAGGGTGGATGGGTGGATGGATGGATGATACACAAGCTCTTAAATGAATGAAGCAAATACCAGAACTTAGAGGTTCAATCATATAATCATAGACCCCTTCAGGGTCTATGTTTGTAATAAACAGCCCCTACATCCCATAATAGGTGCAGGACTTGATTTTGGACTGAGCTTGGCTCAAGGACCACCATTACTCCTGGCACCTGCTTTCACTAGCAAGGCTGATCTTGCAGCAGGGAAGCAAGAAGGGTAGACCCCCGTAGCCAACCAGACAGCCTAACAGCGTTGGGGCGGTGGCATAAATCTTTGGGTGTAGATGGACTTCCGTGTTAGAGGGGAAGATGGTCCCCTGAAGGAAATTCTGACATCTTCAAGGACCATTTTCAGAACACAGAGAGACGTGCTTCAGCTATTTAGGGATTAGTCAGGAGAAATAGGACTGAGCCTTGCAAATCCTTTCCAAGCCAAAGAAACAGAATAATATTAGATTGGATAACAGAGTTAAGAAGGATGCTGGAGAAAGCAGGAAGCACCACCCTCCCAGGCAGCCATTGTCATCTTCTCTGGTTTCCAGACACACAAGCCATGGCCATCCAGCGTCACCCCAAAGGCTGGGGCACGCCTGCCTCCTGAAGCTCCCTCCTTTGGATTATCAGCAGCTGATGCACACTGGGGGTGGGGGCTGTTGCAGTCCGTGGAAAGTAACAGGAGGGACCACCAAGTAGCTGCCATTTAAAGAGAAGAAAGGACCACACTGACCATCTGCTCCCTGCAGCAAACACAAGCAGTCCTGAGGTCTAGAAACTTGGAGGTGTTGTTTTCCTCAGTGAAAACACAAATTCCCAGAAGGTCAGATTTATACTGTATATAAATCAGATTCACAGTATAATCATTTCTGTTTACTTAGACCTTTGTCCTATTGGGTTTATATGGACCTACCCTTAGGTGAGCCCTATATTGACTTGAAAATTCTAGCGAAACTTTGGGGCTTACTTCTGAGTAGAGGTGCATTCTATTGTACTTTTAGCCTGCAATTCACTCCACATCTTTACCTAGAAGTTTTGTTTAATTCAGTGGAGGCTACTTCTGAGTAAATACTACAGTCTTGCATTGCACAGCTTGACAGTTTGTACATGATGCTAAATGTCCAGAATAAATGCAGCCCTAGAGAGGAAGCTATTTGAAAAGTAGCTGTAAATGCAGAGAAAAAGACATCTATAAAATAGTGGGGAAACTAGTCAGGAAATCGGGGGAACATGATAAATGCTAGTTCTCAATATAGGCAAAGATTATACAGGTAGTCCTCACTTAATGACCATTCATTTAGCAACAGTTTGGACTTACGACAGTCTAAACATGACTTGCGACTGGTCCTCACACTTACGATTGTCACAGCATTCCCAGAGTTGCATGATCACAATTCGGGCACTTGGCAACCAGTTCGCATTGACAACTGTCACAGCGTCCCACAGTCATGTGATCCCCATTTTTGACCTTCCCAGCTGGCTTCCAGCAAGCAAAATCAATAGGGAACCACATGCTTTGCATAACGACCGCCGCAAAAAAGGTTGTAAAATCAGGTTGGATTCACTTAATGACTACTTCACCTTGCAACTGAAATTCCCGTCCCAACTGTGGTCATTAAGTAAGGACTACTTTGTGTGTTAGAAGACAGCAGGAACAGGCAGAATCCCACCCATGTAGTTTAGTGTTCAGAAAATACTAAAGAACTTCTAAATTTATTGTTGCTCGAAAGAAAGGAGAGATGCTGATGCTATAAAAGGAACTGTGCATCACTTCAGGTTCTTTAGGAAGACCTGGTCATAGATTTTCACCATTTCTTGGAGCAGGTTGCTTCGAAGATGTCCACGGAGGTGGTCGGGCTCCAAGAAATCATGATGGTAGCCACAGCCATGCGGTTGAAGCCCCCTCTTTTCACACACATTAAAAGAGGGTGAGACTTCCATTGGGACCACCATCTTGACTTTTTTGACCACCCCACCCCCTGCAGACTTTCCTGGGTTGCAGATTATTGGCAGGTAACCTGTGAGAGATTGTGGGGAGGCTGGAAAAGGGAGGGGAGGGAACACGTAAATGAGCAGCCAATAGAGAACTGGAGGAGTTGGCAGGAGAAGCAGAAATTGTTCTGTCACTCATTGACTGGCATGAAGTCGCTTTGGGTGATGAAAATTCCCGGCTATTCCAGTATCAGCTACCTGGCCTTTAAACTACAGTAAAATTCACTGTAGAATGACTGCCATAAACAATAAGATCATGATCCTGCCGAAATAATAAGAGGAAGATTATGGAACCAACTTCATCTCCCAGCTTAACCCAGATGGAGAGAACTCCAGGAAGAAGTATTTCGAAGTCTCCCAAGAGACTCCACCTTAATTAGTTTAACAAGGCTGGGAAATTCCTCCTATACTTTCCAAGGGTCTGTATCTACCCCAGACTACCATTAGGGACCTCCTCTTGAAATCAAGGTTGTTCCTGTTGAGGTTTTCCTACTAATAGATTAAGACTGCTATTGTAACAAATCATTTTGGCCAGGTGAAGGGGTTGCAAGTGATTGTCTCCTCTCACGTGCTTCATGCAAAATAGCCTGGGGGGAGGACCTGCCCGGACTTGTTCTTCACTTCCTCTTTTTCTCTCTGCTGGAAATGTAGCTCAGCAAGGCTTGCTCCAAACGGAGCTAAGTACTTTAAATGTTTTGCTTTTGTTTTTGCTTTCTGTAAATAAATTATTTTTATAGAAATGCTTGGTGTGTGACTTTTTTGACCTCTCCTGGGCTAAAGGCTTTCCCAGCATCTGCAACAGGTTATGTGCCCAGTAAACAACGCAGTAAAACCCAGAGAGAAAAGAGAGGTCAGCTCCACACCTCGTGCACAATTTAAAGGCAGGTAGCAAAGACCTGTGAAGATTTTCTTTGGAGCCACCTGGAGATTTTCCAGCAACTGCCAGTCTACAGGACAAAGAAGCCAGCTGAGGTGACTTGCAAAAGAAGGAAGAAGCCATGGCTACCTCCCAGCCCTCAGCGATGCCTCTGGAGCGCCTATCAGAGACCAACTATTTGAATTGGGCACTGAAGATGGAAATGTATCTTCGCAGAGAGGATCTTTGGCTGCCAATTGGTGAGCAAACCCCCCAAAATCCCAATGCTGAATGGCTGAGACAGGATGAGCGGGCTAGAGCCACCATTATCCTGGGAGTTGAGGACAATCAGCTAGTCCACGTGCGAGGCATGCAGTCTGCAAAGCAACTTTGGGACGCTTTGAGAGACTTATATGTAAAGGCAACAGCAGGGAGTAAAGTTACCCTGACGAAAAAGCTGTACAGAGCCTACCTTGCAGAAGGAGATAGCCTTCCTGAGCACCTGCATTATATTCAGCAGCTGTTTGTTGAGTTGCAGGAGAGAGGAATGGAATTTACACCTCTCACAAAATCCTATATCCTCCTGTCCTCACTAAATGCAACGTGGGACACGCTGATTTGTACCTTGGAGGCTATGCCTGAAGCAGACCTCACCCCATCGTATGTTACACAGCGCTTACTCGCTGAATGGGAGAAGAGAGAGGAAAGATCCCCCCCCATCTCTTCTGGAAAGCTGCAAGACCAGAAAATGAGGGAAAAGAAGGGAAAGGAATCTGAGGCCACAGCACTAGCCAGCCAGCGATGCTTCACTTGTGGTTCAGCTGGACATTTGCAAAGAGACTGTGCCATGAGACCCAAGAGTAGAAAGACAAAGAAGAAGAACACAATGGCAACACAGAAGAAGGCTCTTCAGACAACCCAAATTGCACAGGTTGCTGAGAAGGGTAATTCTGATGTATGGGTGTTAGATTCTGGGGCCAGTTGTCATTTATGTAATTGTAAAAGCTCTTTTGTGTCACTGTCTAAAACTGAAAGACAAAGTGTATCTTTGGCTGATGGGTCTGTGACCAAAATTATGGGACAAGGTGACTTGTATTTATCCTGCTTAGGAGAAACTGTAAAAGGTGTGTTGTATGTGCCAAATTTACAATCAAACCTTTTATCTGTGGCACAATTGGCTGCAACAGGGTGTATCATAACATTTAAGAAAAATGGTTGTGAGATACGTAAAAATGGGAAATTGTGTGCTACTGGTATGTTAAAAGACTCCTTGTACATTGTGCAAAATGCAAGGAAGCCAAGCTGCAAGGCTGCAGTTGGCAACACACCATATCATGACCAATGTGTACACCTGATGCACAGGAGACTTGGTCATGCTAATTACAAGTATATAGCACAAATGCCACAGCTGTGTGCTGACCTAAAGATAAAACCCTGTGATAAATACTTAGATTGTGTAGTTTGCAAAGAATGCAAAACACTGAAAGCTCCTGTGAGTAAGCACAGTGACAGAGTTACAACTAGACCTTTGGAAATTGTACACTCTGATATTATTGGTCCTTTTGCTCCAAGTCTTGGACAAGCAAGGTATGCAATGACCATCATTGATGATTTCTCAAGATACACATTTATCTACATCTTAAAACATAAAGATGAGGCATTTGAGAAATTTAAAAGTTTTGTGACATGGGCAAATGGAAAATTCCCTAGGCCTGTATCTGCACTCCAATGTGATAGAGGAGGAGAATACCTTTCTCACAAATTCAGAAGGTTCCTAGTGGAAAAGGGGATAGAACAAATTCTTTCTAACCCGTACACCCCTCAGCAAAATGGTGTTGCTGAAAGAAAGGGCAGAACCTTGCAAAATGCGATGGAATGCATGTTAAAAGATTCACGATTATGTTTTAAGTTCTGGGGAGAAGCTTTATCGACTGCTTGTTATGTACAGAACAGGTTGTATAACTCTATGATTCAGGACACTCCATTCCATTTGTTTTATGGTGTGAAACCAAAGGTAAGCCATCTTAGAGTGTTTGGTAGCACTGCATGGGTTCACATTCCAAAACAGCAGAGAAGGAAAGGAGGCCCCACAACAAAGAAAGCCATCTTTGTTGGCTATGAACAAAGCCAGAGGAGCTACAGGTTCATAATGGGAGAGAAATTAATAATTAGCAAAAGCGCTTCTTTTGCTGAACAAAACTGGGGGAGATTAAATTCTAGCTCTCCAGTTGAACTGACCACCACAAGAGAACAGCAAGGACTTGCTGATGGTGATCTTTTGCCTGATGAGGACATTAAATCAGAAAAGCAAACTGAAGATCTGTCTGATGAGACAGATGCTTCTCAGGAAAGTGATAGGAGTCAAAAATCAAGCCCTGTATTACCTCGCAGATCTCAGAGGAGTAATAAAGGCGTTCCTCCATCACGTTTTCAGGCTGAAACAGTAAAGGCTTTTCACATATTCACAGAACCTGAGTCTTTAGAACAAGTGAATGCTTTACCACCTGAGATTGCACAAAATTGGCATTCTGCCATGCAACAGGAGTTAGCATCCTTGAAAGAAAAAGCCTTGGAGTTGTGACCAATTACCTAGGTTTGGAAAAACACAGGAAGAAGAATGGTAGCTTTCTGTTAAACCAAAGGGGAGATAATGGTAATGTGAATGGAAAGACATATAAAGTCAGAGAAGATTGGTTTGCAACTTAATCTGTAGTGTAAAAAGGGGAGTGTTGAGGTTTTCCTACTAATAGATTAAGACTGCTATTGTAACAAATCATTTTGGCCAGGTGAAGGGGTTGCATTTGATTGTCTCCTCTCACGTGCTTCATGCAAAATAGCCTGGGGGGAGGACCTGCCCGGACTTGTCTTCTCACTTCCTTTTTTCTCTCTGCTGGAAATGTAGCTCAGCAAGGCTTGCTCCAAATGGAGCTAAGTACTTTAAATGTTTTGCTTTTGTTTTTGCTTTCTGTAAATAAATTATTTTTATAGAAATGCTTGGTGTGTGACTTTTTTGACCTCTCCTGGGCTAAAGGCTTTCCCAGCATCTGCAACAGTTCCTGCTGTCTTGGTCTTGCCCAGCTTCAGGAGCTGGACATAACCTAGGGTGATCCCCAAGTTTTGGACCACTGCTCTGTTTGTCCCAGTTGGCTGTGCCAGTTAAGGCTGATTTGAGGTCCAAAACATCAGGAGGCACCAGTGACGGTATGCTTGGTTTTCTCTGTCAGCTGTATATCTGTAACGGTTGCCTATCCTAAAACACTCTCAGACTCACAAGCAAGAGCTTAATAAAATCTGGTTTATTTAAGAATAGTATGCAAGTACAAAGAAAGCTGAGAATGGGAAAAGCGCGCCAAATGCAAACTAAAAAACCCTCGGTACAAACGAGATCCCTCCCCCCGTAGAATCTTCCCAGGCTCACAATCCCAGGTGCTCCCAACGGCTTCTGATGATGCGGTGGAAAAGTCCTTGAGCCGAGCACATCACCCAAACACATTCCATTGAAACGAACATAGATGCAGAGCTTGGCACAAGGTCCCCCAGCAGCTCCCTCCCAACAGAAACGCGCGTCAGCACCATGGCATGTGAAATGTTACGATATACAGTGCACATTGAAACAGTGAACATGACAATATCGGGGAGGAATTCAAGTTGGATGGTGAAAGCAGATGTTTCCATGCAAAGGTCTCCAGTTTGATCCTTGGTACAGGTAGTCCTCACTTAATGACCCAGTTGGGACCAGCATTTCATTTGCTAAGCGAAGCAATCATTAAGCAAATCCAACCCGATTTTATGACCTTTTTTGCAGCAATTATTAAACAAATCACTGTGGGCATTAAGCAAACCATGTGGTCGTTAAGTGAATTACATGGTTCCCCATTGATTTTGCTTGCCAGAAGCTGGCCAGGAAGGTCAAAAATGGCAATCATGTGACCACAGGATGCTGTGATGGTCATAAATGCAAACTGGGTGCCAAGTGCCCAAATCATGATCACGTGACTGCAGAGATGCTACGATGGTCATAAGTGTGAGAACTGGTCATAAGTCGGTTTTTTCAGCACTGTTGTAAGTCCGAACTATAATTAAGCAAATGGTTGTTAAGTGAGGACTACCTATATCCTTAGATTATTAAGAATGTAGTTTTAATTGTTGGGGAATGCCTCTTCTTTCTGAAGAGATCTGGTTGGCAGAGAAGCTAACCCAGAAGTAGGTGGACCCCTGACCTCTCTCAGCCTAAGATGCTTATCAGGAGTTTCCACAGCACGGGAAAGGAGCATGTGTCCCCCCAGAGAGAATGACTTTAATCAAATGATGCCACCCAGAGATCCACTGTGAATTAAGAACAGAGACTCTGGAAGGTGGTTTCGGATATTCATCATATAGCAACAGAGTCTTGTGTCACTTTAAAGACTAGTATATTTATAATCATGTATGGATCCTTGGAAGTTCACTTCTTGAGAAGTAGAGTTGCCTTCTCTGAGCTGGCCTCCTCCAAATGTAATGAGACTCCTTCCCCACAAGCTGAAGTCCAAACAGATCTGAAGGACAAACTAGCCACATATATTGTCTGAAACCACAACTATTTCCCCGGTAATCTGCCTGAAATCCTTGACTTTGGGTTCCTGCAGTTGCTGGGCTTGGTGGCCTCAGGATCTGCTTCCAATCCTAAGACCCTAACCAGTACGTTCCCCTTTGCTTCACGGCAGGATGACATCCTTCCTGAAAAAGTTGCAGCTCCTAAAGAAGAGGGACAACAGTGATTCCAATCCAGAGGTCAATCATGGCCAGGGCGGGTGGGATAACCAGGAAGCCCATTTCTCGGGCTTCCAGCCACCCGCTTCCAATAGCCCAGCCACTCAGCGGACCTCACAGCTGTTGCCGCTGCTGATGAAGCCTTCTCAAGCTCCTGCGGAGATTAAGAAGAAGGTTCAGCCTCAGACGGTGGCGCTCCCCGATTTGGTACAGAGACAAACCACCAAGAGTCCTACGGTGGCCGCTCGGATTGACAACAAGCAAGGCACCAAAGAACCAACCAGCTTGCCAAGGCTGTTTGAGCGGGAAAGGGCTCAGAAGGGCAGCACCCCCCAGGGGAAAAAGCGGACTCCAGACATGCCTTTATATCCAGGTATTTGGGGTGAGCAGTGTTTCTCAACCTTGGCAGCTTGAAGATGTGTGGATTTCAGTTCCCAGAATTCTGGGAGTTGAAGTCCACACATCTTCAAGCTGCCAAGGTCGAGAAGCACTGGGGGTGAGCGACACTTTGGTGTAGTGGCGAAGGCACCAGGCTAGAAACCAAGAGCCCATGAGTTCTCATCTCACCTTAGACCTGGAGCCGGCTGGGTGACCTTGGGCCAGTCACTCTCTCTTGGCCTTAGGAAGAAGGGACTGGCAAGACCCTTCTGGAAATGTTGCCTACAAAACTGCATGGACTTGTTCATGTAGTCACCAGGAGTCAAGATGGATTTGAAGACATACACACACACACACTGTATATATAAATACACACAGGCATTGCAATTTTAGTGCATGCAATTATCTCTGTTTAGCACAGGGACGTATTGTGTTTTCTAACCAAGGGCTACCCTGTCTCTGTGCCAGAGGCTGCAAAATACCAATGAGGTCTGGACAAAAACTACATCTGGATCTGATTGCACGCAAAAGGAACTACAATTATATTACATGTATTACTGTTTTTATGAGATTTTAATGTTTATATTCCCTGCTGGATTTTATTGTAAACCGCCCAGAGTCCCTCTTGGGGGGAGATGGGTGGTGGCTAAATTTGATTTATTATTATTATTATTATTATTATTATTATTTTATTTATTTTATTTATTTATCCAATTTGTCCCCGCCCATCTCCTCCCATCAGGGGACTCTGGGCGGTTTACAGTAATCAATTAAAACAACAATAATACAATGAATAAAATATACAGTATAAAATTACAGCAATAAATAATATTAATAAGAGTAAAAAATAAAAAGTCCAAGTGGCACAAGAAGCTAAAGCAGTCCAAGTGTGGGAGGAGTGGTCTGTAGCAGCCATCCCCATGTAGCTCTATTCCCCTCTCCGCCCCAAGCGAGGCGGCAGAGCCAGGTCTTCAGACTCCGCCGAAAGGCCAGGAGCGATGGGGCCTGCCTCACCTCCGGGGGCAGCATGTTCCACAAGGCGGGCATCACTGGGACCCCTCCAAACGAAGTTCTCTTGCAGACGGGGTCCGCAGCAGGCCCTCTCTGCACGATCGGGTGGGACGGGCTGATGTAACAGGGAAGAGGCAGTCCCTCAGGTAAGCCAGTCCCATGCCATGTAGGGCTTTATAGGTGGTAATAACCGACACCTTGAACTGGACCCGGAAGCAGAGTCCATATGAATACACCCTCTGTATTTAATAACGTTCCCTTTTCGTCCCATTAAAAACAGTAGTTGACTTGCATCTTTAAATCTGAGACGTGCTTTAGAATAATTTAAAATACTGATTGGACTGGAAAGCAAAGAAACTACATTTTTAAAACAACGTTCGGTTCAAAGCTCCTTCCGCAGCCGCTCAGTTATCTCAAACCCCATTAGCGCGGGTGGAACATAACAGGGTAACGGTAGAAGCATTTAGCTCTGTGTACGCTTCGGATGCGCATCTGGGGATCCTTTATGATCCGCTACAGCAGTAAGGTAGCATTCCTAGAATCCCTGCAGGGTCCATCGCTTGAACTCGAAGGGCACAGTCAGAACCAAGTGATGCAACTTCTCCATCCCCAAACTTGCAAAGTCAGCCTGGAAATGCTCCTGGGAGGTTGGTCATCCGAGCATCCTCTCAGTTGACCCCGACTGACCCCCACGTGTGTGTGTGTTTGTGTGCGCAATTGCAGTCTGTAGGCTGAGCTTTGTGTGGCTCTACAAATTAAGCCAGACATTTCCTCTCTCTCTTTTGAGAATGCTCGTCCCGTCGAATTGCCCGTCAATCTCGGTCCGTCTCTTTTTCCCAGAGCTCTCCGACGAACGTTTTAGAACTTTGTGGGACAGCAAGAGGCCGCTTAGAGGGAGATCCATCAAAGAAATCCTGGATATGATGGATGAGAGAGAAATACTGGACACCATTCTGGAACAGCTCCGCCCTCCTTTCCAGGTAAGCCTGGCTGGGTCGTGTCAGAATGGACCCAGAGGCCCAGCACGGAGAGGTCGCAGGAGCAAGAACAATCTCAGGGGAGATTTTATCCCAAGGGTAGGCAAATGTGGCTCTCCAGAATGTGCTGAATTATACTTCCTGCAGGCCAGCTGGCTTCTGGCAAGCAAAAGCAATGGGCACATGGTTTGCTTAATGCCCGTGGTGATTCACGTAGCGACCATCGCAAAAAGGTCGTAAAATCGGGTCGGATTTGCTTAATGACCGCTTTTCTTAGCAACTGAAATTCCAGTTCCAATTGTGGTCATTAAGCGAGGACAACCTGTATGTATCCTGATGTGGAAGGGAAAGCAATGCTTTGGGGAAAAAAATGTTCCTTACTCTGCTCCTTCACTTTCTCACAACCTTTTTATTGTTGTTGTTGTTGTTCAAGCAGGCTTCTACAGACTCAAAACAGCCCAAGAGAAAATTAAATTCAGTGTCGACAGATGGTTCTCCCACAATTCAGAAACCTGTAGCGCAACCAAGGACTTCCCATCCCTTGTCTCTAGAGAAGGTAGATATCCTGCAATTCATGGATTAGGTTTTCTTGCGGTTGTCTGAGACCCTAAGCCACGTCCCCCTTCCCCTGCCAATGGCACCAGGGAAAGCAGATGCCATCACAAAGGAGGAGCTGCAGGCTTTGCACAGCAATCATAAAGCACATCAGGACCCCAAACGGAGGGTTGGCGGGGGGCCCATGGGGAGGGTTGGGTCAAAAAAGTGTGTTTGTTTGTATTTTTTGAGTCAGGATGGCAACCATGATCATGCAATTGAAATGATGTGTGATGCACATAAAAGGGTTGGGATTTTGATCATGCAGGTACAGCTGCTGTCTTGACTTTCTTGACAGGCCACCCCCCTGGGAAGATGCCCCTGTGCTTGATGACAGATAAGATCCATTTCCGATAATATTTTGCCCTCCTCTTCCTTTTCCTGATTGATTGGCAAACCTCCCCACAACTCACAGAACCTTTTCCCAACCTTCAGATTCGCCTTTACAAATACTATGGGGTGAAACTGCGGAATTCAAGGCACAAAGACGTCGTCAGCGAGTATCTGCATATGCTTCTGAATTTGTCGGCTCAAGAAGAAACAGACAGAGAAGTGAGTGGCGGGAAGGGGATACCCACAACGGCTGAGCTGTCCATCCTTCTGGCTGACGCTCCCCCGTTATTAGTTTTCATAATTAGCCTTTCCGCTTGGGAATTCTTTTAATCTGGGGGGGGGGGATTGTATGTACTATACATGGGAATGTAAAAAAGGGGTGGGACATCAATGGTGATGCAGGGCCCACCACCTTGCAGACACTGCCCACCACCCTGCCCCAACGCCCCTGGTTTCGATATGTCTTTTTTGATGTGTAAAAGTGAAATCCTTCCTATCAAGCAACACTTCTTTAAAAAAAAATTGTTTGCTCTTCCTGCGCACCTTTCATAGTCTTTTGATGCTAAGAACATCTGACTGTGAGCAGCTTTTCCCTTATTTGGGGATTAGCCTCAAGCGGCTTTTGACAAGCCTGGGAAAATTTGTCAATTCTTTCCAACCCCTTAAAATGAGTTAGCTCTGGGTCAGGTGACCGGGAAGGATGTGGGGGGTAAAAAGGAGCAGACACCAATATTTTGGGTCACTACCCCATTGGATGTATTTGGGATTTTTTTCAGTATTTGTTTTCCCCCTCACCTCTGGCCTGATTCAGCACATTTTCAAATGTAACCTTCTTTGTCTGCAGCTGCCTGCACAGCAAATCTGGTCCTGTTCTGCTTTGTTTTCAGGGAATTGTGCTGATGGACAGATGGACAAAGTCCAGTCCCCCTTTTATTTAATTTCTTTCCAACCTTCCAGTGGCTTGGAAAGAATAAAAAGAAAGGAATTATTATTATTATTATTATTATTATTATTATTATTATTATTATTTTAAAAAATAACATCATGGACTCTTCTTGATCGAAAGGAGACTTTTAGCACTGGCTAATATTTATTCCTGCAGAGACAGGAATAATAGATTAGGCAGAGGATGAAAGATTGGAGCTGGGTGTCCACAGGGGATGGTAAAAAAAGTCAAGATGGTGGCCATGGTGCTGCAGTTGTACCATCACGGCCACCATCTTGATCTTTTTGACCATACAGGTAGTCCTCGATTTACAACAATTCATTTAGCGGCTGTTCAGAGTTATAACAGCACTGAAAAGGTGACTTATGACTGGTCCTCATACTTATGACTGTCACAGCATCCCTGCAGTCACATGATCAAACTTCAGGCACTTGGCAACTGGCATGTATTTATGATGGCTGCAGAGTTCTGGGGTCATGTGACCACCATTTGCAACCTTCCCAGGTGACTTCTGACAAGCAAAGTCAATGGGGGAAGCTGGATTTGCTTAACAACCATGTGATTCACTTAACAACTGCGGTGATTCTCTTAACGATTGCAGCAAAAAAGGTCAGAAAATCAGGTGTGACTCATTTAATGACCACCTCGCTTAGCAACAGAAGTTCCAGTCCCAATTGTGGTCATAAGTCGAGGACTACCTACCCTGTGGACACTCTTGTTTGGAGCAAATGACTCCAGAAAGTGGGTCATCCTCAAGGGAAAACAAAATGTGGCTTTTAATTAGCACTCGTAATAGAAAAAGCATAAAGAAATACTATTATCAGAAAGGTGTGTAAATGTCCTAATTCACAAGCATCGTTTTGCCTAGGGAATCTCTGAAGCAATTGGAGTGGTTGCATTTTGCCACCTCTCAGAGATCCTGGTGGCCCTGAGAGATTTTGGTCACTTCATGCAAGCAAAGAAGTCCTCGCTGGTAGAAGCTATGCCTGAGGTAAGGCCAGAGAATTGCAGAATGGCGTTGCAAGGTCTGAAACTTAGTGCAGAAGAAGGCTGGGGGATTCTGGGAAAGAAAGTCCAGTGCGTTTAAAAGGACTCGTGCTCCAAGCTGCCTGGTCTCCTCAGATTGACCATAGATCGCAAAGACCTGAGACCAGCACTGAGATTATAGGTGGGGCTGGTATAATTCCCCATCTTCCTGGTATAACTCCTGGAGAACTATTTTATAATACTAGAGAAGATCATGACCTCCATCTTTCTGAGAAAAGAAACACCTCAACTAGTTGTTATTCTGCCTAGTCTCTGTTATTTACTTCAGCTGTTGACCCAAAGTCATCCTTCTTTTTACTCCAGTGTTCACTCAGACCCATCCTTCTGTTTATTCCAGTTGTTGATCCAAACCCATCCTTCCCTTCCCTCCAGCTGTTGATCCAGATCCATCCTTCTCTTTACTGTAGCTACTGGTCCAGAGCCATCCATCTTTAGGTCGCTGTGTAGTTGTCGTGGGGTCACTTACTGGCACATAAGATCAGGAATCCCTCCGGTCAGTCACTCATGCCCTAGTCATCTCCCATATAGACTACTGCAACGGGCTCGACATGGGGCTACCCCTGAAGAGTATCCGGATGCTCCAGCTGGTGCAAAATGCAGCCACACAAGCAGTTTTAGGGGCCCCTAGAAGGGCACATGTAACACCGCTGCTGCGTGAGCTGCATTGGGTGCTGGTTTGCTCCCGGGTCTAATTCAAGGTATTGGTTATGACCTTTAAAGCCCTACATGGCATGGGACCAGGGTATCTGAGGGACCGCCTCTTCCCTGTATCATCAGCCCGTCCCACCCGGTCAGGCAGAGGGGGCATGTTACGGACCCTGTCCATGAGAGAGTGTCGATTGGCGGGGCCCAGGAGAAGGGCCTTCTCTGCTGTGGCACCCACCCTTTGGAACAAGCTACACCCAGAGGTAAGGCAGGCCCCCACTCTCCCAGCCTTCCAGAAGGGGGTGAAGACCTGGTTGTGCCACCTTGCTTGGGGCAAAAGGGGGGATAACCAATCTTGGGGGTGGTTGGCACCTTGATGGGGCCAGTGATAATATTCTTACCATCTTGAATTTTATATTTTATATTTTGCACTTACATATTTATATGTATTTTTATCTGTATTTATGTTGTTTTATTTTAACAATACGTTATTTCTCTATTTTTAATTGTTCGTAAACCGTAAAGATCCTGCAAGGTAGACTTCAGCAGTTCATGGAGCGAGAATTGCCAGATGTACAGGCTGGGTTTAGAAAAGGCAGAGGAACTAGAGACCAAATTGCCAATATCCGCTGGATAATGGAAAAAGCCAGGGAGTTTCAGAAAAACATCTATTTCTGTTTTATTGACTATTCTAAAGCCTTTGACTGTGTGGACCATAACAAATTGTGGCAAGTTCTTAGTGGTATGGGGATACCAAGTCATCTTGTATGCCTCCTGAAGAATCTGTATAACGACCAAGTAGCAACAGTAAGAACAGACCACGGAACAACGGACTGGTTTAAGATTGGGAAAGGAGTACGGCAGGGCTGTATACTCTCACCCTACCTATTCAACTTGTATGCAGAACACATCATGCGACAAGCTGGTCTTGAGGAATCCAAGGCTGGAGTTAAAATCTCTGGAAGAAACATTAACAATCTCAGATATGCAGATGATACCACTTTGATGGCTGAAAGTGAAGAGGAACTGAGGAGCCTTATGATGAAGGTGAAAGAAGAAAGTGCAAAAGCTGGCTTGCAGCTAAACCTCAAAAAAAGCAAGATTATGGCAACCAGCTTGATTGATAACTGGCAAATAGAGGGAGAAAATGTAGAAGCAGTGAAAGACTTTGTATTCCTAGGTGCAAAGATTACTGCAGATGCTGACTGCAGTCAGGAAATCAGAAGACGCTTCATCCTTGGGAGAAGAGCAATGACAAATCTCGATAAAATAGTTAAGAGCAGAGACATCACACTGACAACAAAGGCCCGCATAGTTAAAGCAATGGTGTTCCCTGTAGTAACATATGGCTGCGAGAGCTGGACCATAAGGAAGGCTGAGCGAAGGAAGATCGATGCTTTTGAACTGTGGTGTTGGAGGAAAATTCTGAGAGTGCCTTGGACTGCAAGAAGATCAACCAGTCCATCCTCCAGGAAATAAAGCCAGACTGCTCACTTGAGGGAATGATATTAAAGGCAAAACTGAAATACTTTGGCCACATAATGAGAAGACAGGACACCCTGGAGAAGATGCTGATGCTAGGGAGAGTGGAAGGCAAAAGGAAGAGGGGCCGACCAAGGGCAAGATGGATGGATGATATTCTAGAGGTGACGGACTCGTCCCTGGGGGAGCTGGGGATGTTGACGACCGACAGGAAGCTCTGGCGTGGGCTGGTCCATGAAGTCACGAAGAGTCGGAAGCGACTAAACGAATAAACAACAAACAAACAAACCGCCCAGAGTCATCGTTACGAGATGGGCAGTAAAGAAATATGACAAATAAAATAAATAAATAAAAATAACATTTTGCAGATGTGAAAAGATTCCTTGACATGTTGCTGAAGGAGCTTTGTGTACAGTCCTGGTCCGTGAACCTTTAAAAGTTATCACAGATTAAAAAAAAAAGACAGAGGAGGCTGAAGACTACAGATATATAAATTCATACATGGCCTATATAATAGAGAAAGGGAAATAATTCTTCTTCCTCCCTCACTTTGTTAGATCTTGAGGTTATTCTTCGAAATTCAGTGCAGGGAGCTTCAGGACCAACAGATGGAAATACTTTCGCACACAGCATCCATTAAACTGTGGCATCTGGTGCAAGTTGTTGTGGGAGGGGCCACCAATCTGTATGGTTGAAAAGGTGACGATGGATGGAGAATTAGGTTGCTAATAGCAATGCCTGATAGTGGTTGATGACCACCTCCTGGATGAAGGCAGAAGGCCTTCAATATGGGGGAAGGGGACCCCCCTTCCAGGCCAGGCATGTGAGCTTCCCAAAGGCATCTAGGTGGCCATCTGGGACTCCGACTGTTGATCTAATAGGGCCCTGGGGCTTGATCCAGCCTCAGGGCTCTTTCACTGCGCTTATATGCCCCCTAGGTACAGTTTTTTATCCCATTATTCCAGGAATCATGGAATCTCTCCGAGAGACAAACTCGCACGAACTTGATACTGTGCTACGGGCAAGCAGCCATGGGTGCCCAACCAGAAGACATGCTGTCTTTAATTGATTACATTGTGTCCGAGATCCTCTTCCAGTTTACTACTACGAACAAGGTAAGCTGGTTCCCACCCTACGGTTTACTTAATGCTCAGCTTACCTTTTCTCAGAAAGATGGAGGTCATGTCACAGGCCTTCCCACTGAATTAAAATGAAAAACTATGATTATTTTCCAGTATTGCCTTTCATCATTCCCCCTTTCTTTTACAAGAACAATTGCAATCCGATTGTAGTTCTTAGAGGTTGCTTGGGGGAATCATGGTTTTTGGAGCAGCATGCCAGCTCAGGTCTCAGGTTGTACCTCTAATTCAGATTCACTCCCCATCCCTTTTCCTTCGGGTAGAACTTGCTCCATCCTCTGTACCATCTCAGTTTCTTCTCATTCCCCCCACTCTCCAGGATGAAGCCATGAAGAAAGCTTTCCTGAGGGCCGTGATCATGATCAGCAAAGCCCTTCTACATAGCAAGAGGCAGGACATCAACATTCCCCATAAAGCCGAACTGGTTGTCTGCATTATTGTAAGTGGGGGAGATGCTCCTGGGAGAGAAGCACCAGGTGCTTCCTAGCCATTTGCGGTGTTGTGATATACCCAAGGATCTGCCAGACAGAGTTGGGTTAGGGTTAGGGTTAGGGTTAGAAACTGACAGTATTTTATTGATAAATAAAAGGGTTAGGGTTAGGGTTAGGGTTGAAAAATGGTGAAAAGTTCTCTGTGCAAGCACCGAGTCAGGTCCGACCCCTTGTGGGGATGCCGCGTTCGTGACGTTTTCTTGGCAGACTATAGAGCAGGGTGGCTTGCCATTGCCTTCCCCAGTCGCCACCTTCCCCAGCAAGCCGGGTGCTCATTTTACCAACCTCAGAAGGACGGGAGGCTCAGTTGACCTGAGCCGGCTACCTGAGAATCCGGCTTCTGCTGGGATTGAACTCGGGTCATGGGGAGAGTTTCAGTTGCAATACTGCCGTCTACCACTCTGCGCCACTCGAGGCTCAGGGTTAGGGTTAGGGAATCATAATTATTTTTTTTAGGAAATGACAATTTTTTATTAAACGAATTAAATGCCTACACAACTGTCAACCGGCTGCCCCTAAAACGGGAGGCCGGGCTCATGGCAAATACAACATCTCAAAATCAATCCAAACAATCCCCTCCCCAAACTCAACCCCTAAAGTCCACGGTCTGGGAACAAAAAAGTCCGAGAGCCTAACATCTCAGAATCCGGTCCCCCCAACAGTTCATTAGTGTCACATGATTAGGGGGCAGCCGAGGCGGCCTTCCATGGCCACAGCCGCTCCCACTTCCTCCGCAGCCTCATGCGCGCCTGCTCCACTCCGCAGATTTCCTCCAGCTGGGCAAGGATCCCATCCGCCACCTGGCCTGCGTCCCAGTCCGGGGATGGAGCGCCGCGCTGCCACTCTCAAGGCAGCTTCTCCTGCCGCTCCACCACCAGGGCTTGCAGGATGAGGAGGTTCAGCAACTGCACCCGAGGCCTGTGCCCAGCAGAGCCACTGCCACCCGAGGGTGTGGCAATGGGGCAAATGCCACTAGGAACACACCCCTGCCCCTGCCGGGCTGCTCCTTGGGCACCGAGGTGCCAGGGGCCGAGACGTGAACGCCACAATTTTTTTTTTTAGGGCATCACAATTTTTTATTAAAAGAATTAAAACCCTACTACAAATGTCAACCAGCCATCCCTAAAATGGGAGGCCGGGCTCATGGCAGACACAAGAAATCAAAAGCCCGCCAAACAACTTCCACCCAAAACCCAACTCCCAAAGTCCACAGCCCACGAGGGTTAGCGGATGCAGGCAAGGCCGCAACTGAATTACCAAGACAGAGTCAGAGCCGAGCTCATAGATCAGCCTTTCTCAACTTTTCAACCCTGGAGAAACCCTTGAAATATTCTTCAGGCCGCGGGGAACCCTTGCACGTTCAGGCCCAAATATAGGCCGGAAGTTACAAAATGATAGTATCCGTTTCATGCGTGGGCCTGTCGATATGCATTAACCGCGTTCCTAAACTAAAAATAGAGACTGAAACTTACCTCTTTAATGTGAAGTTGCCCAAACTTGAAATAATTTTTTATGTAAATTGTGATCTCCCAGGGAACCCCTAGGGACCTCTCGTGGAACCCGAGGGGTCCACGGAACCCTGGCCGAGAAACCCTGAAATAGATGAATCTCCAGGTCAGATTCCTGGAGAAAAGTCCTCAGAATGAAGGAGAGACCAAGTTCTATTTGCGGCTAGTCATTGGTTGAGTCTGAAATTGGACAGGAGAGATGGAGACGTAAAATCCTGACAATCTGGTCACAAAGGCTAAGAAGCTGGAGAGGAAAGCCACAGGGTTAGCCACCTACAGGACTTCATGCTAAACCATGGTCTGATGTAACTAGGGTTTGTCAGGCAAGACACCGACATGGCTTTGGATGGCAGCAAAAGTAGCCCCCAAGTTCAACTCTGCAAAGCACAACGGCTCAATCTGTGCATCCTGCTGAGCCAAAGTCAAGCAAACGCTGTTGCGGGTGCCATTCAAGAAGGCAACAGGACGGAGGGTTTGTGTGCCTGTGGATGCAACTTGCTTTACTGGTATTTTCTGCTCTCTCAAAGCTTACAAGGGTGTTTCTAAACACTCTCCATGCCGGCCTCCAAGAGGCTGAGAGAACTAAATGGGGTAAGGAGGAGTGAGAGTGAGAATGAAAATGGGAAGGACCAGAATGAAATGCATATATTGTGGCCAATATAGAATCGATAGAGCACCAAGAACTAACGGCCTGTATTAGCCTTCCCTAACCGACCCATCACTTCCTGCAAGCTATCTGGGGGGCTCCATGGGGGTGAATAAAGTCAAAATGGCAGCCTCAGCTGTGCAATGCATGTAAAAAAGGGGCAGATCTTCAACTGGGCAGTTGCAGGGCCCATCTTGACATCTTTTTCATCTTCCCGCAGATACAGGTAGTCCTTACTTAATGACCACCATTGGGACCAGAATTTCAGTTGCTAAGTGAAGTGGTCATTAAGTGAATCCGACCCAATTTACAACCTTTTCTGCAGTGGTTTGTTAAGTGAATCACTGTAGGTGTTAAGCAAACCACATAGTCATTAATCAAATCACATGGTTCCCCATTGATTTCGCTTGCCAGAAGCTGGCTGGGAAGGTTGAATATGGTGATCATATGACCATGGGAAGCTGCGATGGTCATAAGTGTGAGGACCGGTTGTAAGTCATTTTTTTCAGCACCATCATAAATCCGAACCATCACTAAAGAAATGGTTGTTAAGTGAGGACTACCTGTACCCCTGAAGCTATCTGAAGGACAATGCTGTTTTTGCAGGTGGTCTGCTTGTGAAATGCCTCCCTCTTTTGTTTGGGAAGTTGTTTGGGGCAAAGGATGGGCAGATGGTTTTAGGTTAATATGTTTTGTGTACCAGCCATCATGGTTTATAAAACATGGTTTCGACTTAGTGTTTTTTGTGCACCCAACCACTGTACTTTTTAAAATGTGTTTTGCCACTGTTCCAGCCAAGGTCAACCTGGCTAAGCAAACCATGATTTGGGGCAATGTAGAAACTAGGTCAACGTCTTTGGCGGTGGGACCAGTTGTTAACAACTGCTGTGAGGGCTTCTTCTGGAGAGATCAGAAGAAAACAGACTGAGATCAGATTTGTCTATTGCATTAACAGGAGACTCATCCTGCTGAAAAGTGTGAGGCTCCCAACCCTGGTCTGGAGGAAAGCGCACAAAAAATTGAATTTTGCTTCCACCATAAATTGGACTTGCATGCTAGACTTGACAGTTGGTGGGATCCTTTCTTGAGAGCTTCCTGAGTCTTGTAATAAACATACTTCTCAGAGAGCTGAGGCCTTGATTCCCTACCTGCCCAGCTTCCAGTCCTTATATCAGCCGGAAGACGCCTGAAGTGACCACTGGAAAAGTGCATGGGGAGGGGAATAGGTCTGGGTGCCAGCTGGATAGTGGCCGTATCATTGGAGCTTTCTTGGATGTCTTTCCCCTCTCTCAGGACGTGATTGAAGATGAGCCAGTGGGATCGTTCTCCGTCATGGTCCTCCATCAAGCGATCATCACAGTCACCTGCATGTCGTACGTACCTGCTCCATCCTCATCTTCTCACCAGCTCTGTGTTGACTGTTGAATGTGTCTTGGATTTGGACCCAGTTCTTGGATTTCCATGCCAAGTCCCTGTGCTTTGGAACATGCACTGAATGGGCAGGTCAGCCCCAGGATTTGGAATAACACAGGAAGATTTTGCATACTAGCAATCTGAAAATTTCGGTATTTGAGGACTGGGAAGCTAGCTGAGCATGCTCATTTGGATGCAGTTGCTGGAGAAGCATCTGTTTCTAGAGCTGTTTACTCCAGCCCTGGGCCCTGGGTGCTCTGCTGCCATCTATAACATGCAGCATTTGGAATGCTGAACTGTGACAAAGAATAGGAGTTAAACCAAGCATCACAGCCAGAACCAGAGCTCCCAGTCCTGTAAGGCAAGGGCTGGACTTGGCCTTCAAGCCACATGCTAGAGACACTCTTCCAAAGTAGCAGGTGGAGCCAGGACCAGAACTCAAAGGGATTTCATTTTACAGCTAGTCCTCGCTTAATGACCACAATTGAGACTGGAATTTCAGTTGCTAAGCAAAGCTGTCATTAAGTGAATCTGACCTGATTTTACGACCTTTTTTGGGGCAGTTGTTAAGCAAATCACCATGGGCATTAAGCAAACCATGCGGTTCCCCATTGATTTTGCTTGCCAGAAGCCAGCCAGGAAGGCAAAAAGGGGATGCTGCAACAGTCATAAATGCAAACTGGTTGCCTAGCGCTCAAATCATGATCACATGACCGCAGGGACGGTGCAACGGACATAAGTGAGAGAACTGGTTGTAAGTTGGGTTTTTCAGCATCGTTGTAAGTCTGAACCATCACTAAACAAATGGTTGTTAAGTGAGGACTACCTGTATGACATCTAATTAAAACTGAGCATAGTTAATATGATTATTCTGCAAGGCTATATTCAATAATAGCATCTTCTGTTGCATTAAATTTTACAATTTGATCAAACTTTTGGAGGACGTGGGGAGCAAGGTTTATGGAGCCACCAGCCATCCTGAGGACTTTAGCTGTTAATCTCAGAATCTTCCAATTCTCTCCATCATTTGAGAAAATGATCCCCTGAATGTCTAAGGGCCCAATGAAATTGTGCAAAGCCAATTAGCTTCTGAGTAGCTAACTTTTCTTAGGCTTCTCCTTCCTGTGGTCCACTATAATCCTTGCACACTCCTGGATCAGCTCTTCCATGTTAGTCTCATCTTCTCAGCCGCCTCCTCTTTTCTTGTCTCGTAATCAGCAATTTGAAGCCCCTGCTGGACTCAGCTGTGAGGTCCAAGCTGGTGAACAAAAGTATCCAGAAGGTGTTTTCTCTGCCAGCTCTGAAGATGACAAAAGTGAAAGCAGGTAGCCCAACTCAACTAGCCCAAACTCAGGTGAGGAGTCCAGATGGCACAAAGCAACATGAAATCCACCGAGGCCTTTGGTGGGAGGATGAGGTTAAACCTCACCCAAGATCCACTCAAAAGCTCTGGATCCATCCATTGAGGCAAGCATATCCCTTTTTCTTTAGCCTTGAGAGCATGCTTCCTTCTCATCATGGACTTTCTTGGTAGGACTACATCTCCACGGTCTTCCTCCTCCTCTCCATTTTTTCCCTCTTCCTCCACTTGCTTATTTGTTTATCTTCTGTTGAGGTATCTTATCAGAGCAAACTTGCCACCTCCCCCTTTTGCCCCCAGAGGAAAGAAAGGCCATGGTGGTGCAGAAGAGCTCTGATTTGCATGCTCTGGCTATGATTCCCAGGTAGCCCCAAGGAACCCTCAAGGAAAGGTGGAATCTTTTTGACATGAGTTTGACTCCTGCTGACTTCAGGGTCATATCCATGTGGGCTTCTTAGCAACAATAGGGAAGTGCAAAATTGCACCATGCAAGTCCGAAAGAGGAGCAACGCCTAGGCTGCATGTTGGTCCCTGTTCAGATCCTGATAAAAACCTCAACGAAAGATTGTGTGTACTTTGTAGAAGAACACAGCTCCTGCCGTTGTTGAGACTGATGGATTTTCCTCCCAGATCAGCCAGAGGAACCATTTTAATCAGAATTACGGCAGAGGAGAAAAGAATTACTACTTCCATCTAGCTCTGTGAAGCACTCCTTGGCTTCCCCTGCTTTTGTATCAAGGGAGGACATCAGAAGACATTGCCCAATGGGATTCTGTCATTCCTATGGGGCATTGTGTCTTCTGAAAATGGTTGGAGAAATTCAGAAAAATCTGCCCATTAAGTCAGATAAAGAATTTCGAAAGGGTCTTTTTGTCCAGCAGTATACCATGGCTGATCTTGAAAAAGCTAAGCAAGATCAGGCATGGTTGGAACTTGGATGGGCAACTATCTAGGGTGGGCAGCTATCTTGGATGGGCAGCTGGGGCCCCAAGTGTGTTGAGGGCCCCATTTCTTGGCTATATTAACATCCATGCATTGTTTATTTGGCGACCATATATTTTTATTTTATACTTTTAATGGTTTTTAATTGTTTTAACTGTTTTATGGTTTTTATGATTGTAAGCCACCCAGAGTCGCTTGTTGAGATGTGCGGCTATAGAAATTAAATAAATAAATGAATGAATATAAACCATCTGACTATCCCTGGACTGTAAGAAAGACATTCACCCTTTTAGTAATGCCCCCAATTCTTTCCTGAATGATAACATTAACAGTGTCCTATCCACCTCATCTTTTTGCAGAGAAAGCATTCCCTACAAACTTCCCTTTTTCTCCCTTTCTGTCATCTGCCCAGCTAGATGGGCCACTCCATTTTCGGCTTCCTTTGTCCTTCGTTCCCTCCTCCTTCTGACTTTTTTCTCCTCGTTTTCTTTTTTTAGGATTTTTATCAACAGACAGTTACCGCCTGCAACAGTATGCTCACCAGCTTGCTCTCGGAGGCCCCCAATCTGGAGTCATTGCAGGATATCTTGATAGTAAGGATTATTATTATTATTATTATTATTATTATTATTCCAAGACCAAGCTATCAGACATTACAACATGTATCACAGTTTAAAAATCCATGCATATAAATTACGCAGAAGCCAAAAGCAATCATTTAAAAATTGCTCACTTAAAAGGAAAACAGTGATCTCCTCATAAGGGAGCTTAAACTTTCTAATAACTGGGTTATGAGTTCTAACTGCCACTGTGCATAAAGTGGACACTTTAATAGAACATGGCGTATGGATTCAAGCTTAGGACTAGAACAATCACAAATACCATTTTCATATGGGAGGTTGAAATGTCTTCTGGTTGTCCCCCTGATGGGTAGCGCATTGATTTGGGGAAGGGAAAAAGCCTCTTACGTGGAGCATGCGTGATCAGCCAAGGGGAAGTTCAGGAGGACAGGACAATTCCACCATAACATGGATGGGAAATTTTGGGCCCATCCAGCTAAATATTGAAGCCCTAGCCCTCTGTTTGAATTCTGCTAAAGTTTTATTGAGGCCTAAAGTAAGTGAAGCTGATATTGATAGACCACAATACATTGAATCTTGATCAGTTTGGGTAATGGCATGTGGGAATGACCTTGGGAGACAGGAGGAAGAGTGGCAGACTAGACAGTGGTCAGACAAGCAGCAGCTGAGTCCACTGAAAGAATGTGGGCATGGTACATGTCTCAGAAGGGACCCTCCCTAGTTTTTTGGGCTGTAAAGGTGACCAGGGGGGTGGAGAGATGAACTTTCAGACTTGCAAGATTCTATTAATGTAACCTTACAATAAAGTTAGAACTAGTCCTTCTTGATGTGCTTCTTGTCTGAACTACCTCTCAAGATGATCAATCTTGCAAGTCTGAAAGTACATTTCTCTCTCCCCCATCTTGCCTTTACAGTCCAAGAAACTAGGGAGGGTCCCTTCTGAGATGTTTGCCACACCCCATTGCTTCTGCAGACTTAGCTGCCACACTGTCTCGTCTGCAGCTCTTCCTCCTGTCTCCCAAGGTCATTCGCACATACAGTTACAATTTGCCTTCACAGGGTAGATACAAATCTATTGTTCAAGGTAAAAATGAACCAAGGAGCTCCCCTAAAGGATTTGCTTTGCCCAAGACCTTAAACAGCATGATCTTGCATAGGCCCCAAAAGAGATACAGCCCAATTCTAATTATGTTACACCATTAGAGTGACAGGTGCATGCTGTGGTTTTTAGAAATTTAGCTTGTATGGAGTCAAAGATTGAGAGCTTCTCCTAGACACACACCTAAGTACCATAAATCTAAAATTTTGGCCTTGAATAGCTTAATGACAGCTAGGACAAAATTATTCCCATGCTGGTTTGTAAATTTTATAATTGCTAGAGATGATCTTTGGATCCTTATAGCAAATTCCTTTGCTTAGTTGCCTTAGCAGGTAGAAGATTGGAAGTAGATCCCTAAATATTTGAAAAGTTTCACCTGATCGATAGTTCTTCCATTTATCAACCATCTAACCAACGGGTTGAAGTGTTTTCTTTTTAAAAAAACCCAGAACTTTTGTTTTTGAGGTGTTCTCGATAGGCCAAGAAGGCTTTTTTGATACAGAAAGAATGGCTGCATCCTCTGCTTATTAAAAAAATAGATATGGGGCAATTGGCAACAGATGAAAGATGAAGGTCTGGACTGGCAAAAATTTCAACAGTGTCATAAATATCAAGGTTAAACAGCAAGGCAGCAAGTATGCATCCTTCCTTGATCGCTTTACAGGTAGAAATTGGCTCCGTTAAGCCCCCGTTGCTATTAACCTTTGACCTGCGTGATTGTGCCTTGGTGCAATGGTATAATCAGTCTGAGAAGACAGTGATCAATGGTTGAGGCTGCTAATTTTCTCCAGCATTTCTCTTGAGGTATAGAATCAAATAGGAAGATAGGTGCTTTTGAACTGTGGTGTTGGAGGAAAACTCTGAGAGTGCCTTGGACCGCAAGAAGATCAAACCAGTCCTTCCTCCAGGCAATAAAGCCAGACTGCTCACTTGAGGGAACGATATTAAAGGCCAAACTGAAATACTTTGGCCACATCATGAGAAGACAGGACACCCTGGAGAAGATGCTGATGCTGGGGAGAGTGGAGGGCAAAAGGAAGAGGGGCCGACCAAGGGCAAGGTGGATGGATGATATTCTAGAGGGGACGGACTCGTCCCTGGGGGAGCTGGGGGTGGTGACGACCGACAGGAAGCTCTGGCGCGGGCTGGTCCATGAAGTCACAAAGAGTCAGAAGTGACTGAACGAATAAACAACAACAACGTAGAATCAAATGCTGCCTTTAGATCTACGAAGGCAACATGGAGGTCCCCATTTGGGAGATTATAGTATTTCTCTGCTAAATGATACAGAATTATTCACTACTTCATTGTAGATCAGTGTAAATCGACCTGCTCAGGCTCCTCAGGTATTCTCACAACGCAGCCAATCCGGAAGTTCATGACATTAAAACTTGGCATATAGTTTACTAATTATAACTGGGCCATAATTATCAAGGCCACACCTATCTCCTTTTTTATATATTGGAAGAATAATGACATTAAGCTATTCTTTGGGTATACATATAGAATTGTATATGGTGGTGGAAAAGGCTAACACCAATACCCACCAGGTTGGATTTAGCTTTAAAAATTCAAGTGGAATTAAATCTTTGCCAGAAGCTTCATTTCTTTTTTACTGGACAATTAACTTTTGAATCTCAGAAGGAGATACTGATGGCTACTCTGGAAGGGAGTCATATCATAGCTGAAAATGGGGGCACTGTCTTGAGAAGCTGTAAATGGAGCTCAGAAGAGCTGGGCCCAAGTTGCAATTATGATATTAATAAATTAAATTATCATTGCCGTAAGGGTCTACGTGACTGTAGATTTACAGAAACAAGGTGCCAAAATAGATGACAATCTTTACTTATCACAGCCTGATAGATCCTGGCCCAGGTGCAAACCTGCAGTTTTTCTCCTTTAATAGCCTCTTATATCTCTTTACTCACAAAAATGATGTATGTTTCACAGGATTTGAAACCATTAGCTGTTCAGGCCACCCTATATGTTGGTACTACCTTGGCTTTGGCTAAAACACATTCCTTATCTTAGCAAGCTTTCGGTCACTTACTGGGTTGGTATGAGAATGACATTAGGGTAGGTTGAGCATACTTCTGAGCACAGCTAATGAGACTTTGGAAAATTGATATTATTTCAAGACAATCATTTGCAGCAAGTAGTGATTCCTTCAGGTCGATAGTTTGTGGGGCATTGAAAAACTGAGCTGTGGTCAAAGCCAGCTTACCTGTCCACGTGGTTCTAAGCTACCTATCTAATGGAAGACAATTTTTAAGACATTGCTGACAGCTCTGCTCAATTCCTACAGAGGTGAAAATGCCCGGTTATGGTAGGTGATCATTTCCTGAGTGAAAAGCTACTCTAAAATGCAAAGAAAGAGATATACAGGTAGTCCTCGCTTAACAACCATAACTGGGAGCAGAATTCCAGTTGCTAGGTGGTGTGGTCGTTAAGCGAATCTGACCTGGTTTTATGATCATTTTTGTGGTGGTCATTAAGCAGACCACATGGTCGTTAAGCGAACCACATGGTCAATAAGCAAATCACACAGTCCCCATTGATTTTGCTTGCCAAAAGCCAGCTGGGAAAGTCGAAAATGGTGGTCATGCGACCACAGGATGCTGCGACGGCCATAAGCGTGAGGACCAGTCATAAGTCAGATTTTAGTGCCTACATAAGTCTGAACCATCACTAAACAAATGGTCATGAAGCAAGGACTACTGAATAGCCACTAGATATTAACTATAAAGCGGACACTCCATGGGACCCCCAAAAGGTGGACTTGCCCTCAGAATCCCTGGACATAAAACCATCCAGAATCTTCAAATCAAATGTTGTTGTTAACAAAAACAATCTCCCCCGCCCCACCCTCATGTTAATGCCAGGGTTTTGCGACTAATGTGGCATCTCCCCAGGAGAGAGGACTGTGTGGTGTTCTGTGCTGTGGAACAGCCCTGTTGCTAAATCCCATCCTGGCATTAAAGCCTCCGGCCAATATCATTACAGAGTCAGGAAACTGGGAGTCTAGGTCACTGAGCCCAGGCTTAAAACAATCCCAGTGCTATGAGTATGCTCAATGAGACTTTTCAATGGAAAGTAAGCATTTATCAGAAGAAATGTAATGTTTTTATGGAGGACTCTGTAGCTGGTGGTTCAGAGAGACAGACAGACAGGGCTTGTACACGCAGTGAATCTGGCAATAAATTAGTAATTCTCCCTAAAGGGCAAATTCCCTTCAGTCTCTGGCTGGCTGGGAGGGAAAAGGAAGTGAAACCAAGCGTCTTGTGAAAATATTATTGTAAATTGATTTAGATACTCTGGGTTGGGACGTTTGGCACACCACCCTGCAATATTTGAGGATATAAGGCTTATTGCAGGAATAGACAATGATAGTCCTTCAGAGGAACAAGCCTGCACAGTGCAAATAGGATCATTCTGGAAATCTGAATCCAGAAGGCCAGGTGGGACCAGGCAGACAAGGCACAAAGACCCAACAAATGAGAGCTACATGCAGATCTTTGTGGCATTTTAGGATGCGCATCCTGGTTGCAGTAAGCATCATCCTGAGCATTTTGGCAAACATCCATACCTTTATCTTGACTGTCCCTTAAGCTGGAGCTTACAGCATATCTGGTAGAAGACATGTTCAGCTCCGTGGGCTGAGTGGCTGCATGGCCTTTAGAAAGCTGGTAAGATCTGGTTTCCAAATCCTCCCATCTCTGAAGGACAGTGATCTGTTCATCCCTGGGTAGTAAAACAAAAGCGTTTGCATCTCTTCGGTTAAGGCAGAAGAATGGGAAGAAGTTAATTCAGTCCGAACGAAGCCAACTTTGTCTCTCCAAGGACACCTTCCCCAGCCAGGACAGGAAGTTGTTCTTGTTGCTTTTTCCAGCCAAACTGCATCTGAACCAAGCCCAGCTTCAGGACATGTCAGCAAAGGCTTAATTAATTTAAAGACTCGAGTAGCAAAGATTTGAAATATGGCCAGATAGTTTCTCATTTTGATTAACCTAAATGGAATGAAATGTAAGCAGGAGTCTACAACCAACTCTGGTGGCTGGGAGCCAATCCACAGCCATCTGACCTCCTTGAAAGGTTGGAATATGCAGCAGTAGCCCCACAGGATAGTGACTTTAGTGGCAGGAGGGCTTAGACGGTCTCGTCTACCCGTTTATCTTTCCCAGCTTCCCAGGCCATCTCATCCTGTAAATCTACCAGGGGATCATACGGATTACTTAACAGAAAGTCATTGCATTTTTTGCATTGACTACCCACTGGAGCCAAAGCATCCATCTGTAGCTGTTTCAAGGCTCTCCTTGAATTTCCTTCTATCCAGAATTGGATCGGTTCGTCTTTTTTTCTCCACGTTGCATCATCATCTAGGGAAATGCTGTGGTCTATCTGGGTGGCAATATCCACCGAGGGTTAAAATTATCGAAATAATTCCAAAATCGACTCTTTGAAAGAAAAAATGTCCAAGGTAAAATAAAATAGAATGCAATAAAGTTCTACTGTTAGCTTAATGAAGTGGATAAGCCATGGAGCTCAGCGAATATTGCCCCCAAAGCAGCGGGTTTTAGCTGCATTCCCAGCTCCTTATATTTAGCTTTCTTGAGCTGTATTGCTCATGTGAGCTGGCTCTCGCTGGGCTGTTCTGTCCTCTTTGAACTACCACCCATCTCTAGCCTCCTGTCCTAACAGTCAGGAACCACGCTGAGACGAGGAGTAGGTCTCTAGTGTTTATTACTGCTACATCAGACAGAAAATCCTAACAAACTGAAGAAGCATGGGAAAAACCCAGACAGATAAACCCCAAAGGTTAAGGCGGGTCTGATCTGTGTCTCTTTGAATGGCTGCTTAATTCCTCAGTACTACGCACGTGTTTTCCCCCCTGGATAGAGGCCCCTTCCTGCTCGCCATCAGTACTCATGACACCTCCTGCCCCATTGCTTTACCAACAAGGCCACTTTCTAGCACCGTGTTTCTCAACCTTGGGAACTTGAAGATGGGTGGACTTCAACTCCCAGAATGCTCCAGCCAGCTTGCTGGCTGGAGCATTCTGGGAGTTGAAGTCCACCCATCTTCAAGTTGTCAAGGTTGAGAAACATGCGCTAGCTACTCAAATTCATGATTTCAGGCCGTATTATCCTGCCCAGCTAAACTATTACAAATCATGCAATAGACCTGTGCTGTATGTTACTACAATTTTAGCCTAAATACACAGATCCTGTGTCTTTAAACCAAACCAGCCAGCCAGCCAGTGGGTTCTACCAGTCGGTGACAATTCGGGTTGCACAATGTTTTGAATTTGAATTCAGGGGCAAAGGTGCTTGATCAGCGTGTGCAGGAAGGCAATGCACCACCTCATCCCAGCTCTAATTCCCACCGTGTTTTCCAGGATTTTGTGGGAGCGGCAGAGGGCAATCGCATTCCCCCATAAAAGGCATGTCTGGATAAGGAGTAAAGGCTGGCGCTGTGTTCTTGCCTCTGTCCTCTTTAAAGCACATTTTTTAAACCTGGGAATCCATCGTCTTGCACAACTGCAGGAATCTGGTTATAATTCTAGTGTGCTAGAATCGTTGGATGCGCTTCGCTCGGGCCTGAAGACCGTTCAACATTTCTTTCAGTCCCATTTATCTCCATTTTTAACTTTTTCCATTCTGTTTTTCTTTTTACAGTTTCTTAGCTACCTTGCGTGCTTGCTTGAGTAAGACCGCGGGGCCGAGTCCATCCACTTTTTTTGAAAGCATAATTTTTTTGCTTTTCTTGACATAAAAACCCATTTAATTTTTTTTTTAAGTTAGCATAAGAATTTTGGTTTTGTTGGTATAAAAATGAAGCCAGCAAGTCCTGCCATTATGCAAAACTGAGGCAGTTACGTCCGGTGGATGCTTCTAGGAGCTGACAGCTTTGTGCTCAGGGGCGTCGGCGGGGGTCAAAAAAGTCATGATGGCGCCATGATGGACATAATCCAGGCCTTGCTCCTCTTTTACCTGCATCGTGCATGTGACACACGTAAAAAGTGGGGGAGGGCTTTGACCACACGGTTGCAGCTGCCCTCTTGAATTTTTGGTTTCTAAAAGTTCAAGGTGGAAGAAGATGGAACAAATGCCCTTGCCCCCCTCCCAAGTTACTCCAGCACAGAGCTAAGCATTGTCCACTATTCCAGAAACGTTCAACTGCTACTCTAGTTTTGACTTTGGAACAGACCTAAACTGCCAAATGTCTCAACTTGGCCTGGTTCCCTGGATTTTCTCCACAGCACCGGCAAATTTGGTGGCTCTGCAAACCCTGGATCCTGAATCCTTCCTTTACTGCTTGTCTTCCTTCCTTGCAGCACACCAATACCTGGATTGACTCCCCCAAGAATTACGAGAGAGAAAGGGCAATTAAGAGCACCAGCCACCTCCTGAAGTTTGTCTCTCAACACTTAGATTTCGATGTAAGTGACACCGTGAGGAAATGGCTTGGTTTGGTGGGCCCAAAGGTAAATTTAGAGAATTTAGGGTGAATTAAATCTCAGCAATGTAGAGATAACCTGGATGTGGGGGAAGCATTAAGGGGGGGGGGGAAACGGAAGCTCGCTCCATGGGGGAGAAACTCAAAATAAACATCAACTGCAGGCTTTTAAGAATCTGTTGTTATCTATATGCTACTAAAACTCTTGTGTCTGTTTGATACTTGTAACCTTTAGCTGGGCAAAACCGTGCATCGTAGGGCAACAATTTTTGAACCAAGGTACCTCAAATGGGCTAACTTACAGAATGTGTCCAAAATCCAGGACCCATGACTCCCATGGAATAGAAATTTGGCAAATTTTATAAAACGTTTTATGACATAAAAATTATCATAAAACGTATTATGACGTGATGCAAAATGGCATAAAACATTTCCCGTGGTCAGCTCCTGACGTTTGATTGGGCTATACGGTTCAACATTGGCTACTTTCAAGGCAGACACATCTTTGAATGTCTCTGAATTTTTAAGAACTTTTCCAGTACATTAGAAGCTCTGCCATTGTTGAAGGCATTGAGGAATCTGGTAAGGAAGTATCTCTGAAAAGATGACCCAATGGGTCATGAGTTGTCTAGTACCCTATAACAATAAAGTAGCCTTCCTTGTGGTATCTATTTCATGACCTGGCCTACCCTGAAGGGCTGACAGGGGCCCAAATCCAAATGGTTGTGTTTACAACTCACTGAGCCCCCAAGCAGGCAACCACATTTTGCCCTAGTCCCTTGCCCAGACCTAGCCAGCATGGTTTACACAACAGCATGATTAGCTAGTTCGGTGTGTCATGAGAACCCAGGGATTAGTATTAATGGAGTGGCCATGATTCATCAACCGTAAAGGAACAGGCACGCAAACAGAGCATATGAGAATTCCTGGCTGGCATCTCCTACCTCAGCTAACCTTTTCTCTGAGATAGGTAGACAGTCAGGGATCTCTGCTTTTCATTCACTTCTAGCAAAATGTGCAAACCAAGAGCCATTGTGCAAGGAGCCAGGAACATTTGCACACCAGAAAAAAGGGAATCAGTCATCTGAATCCCCAAACCCACCCACCCTCCTTCCCTCCCTCTCTCCCTCCCTCCCTCCCTCCCTCCCTCCCTTCCTTCCTTCCTTCCTTCCTTCCTTCCTTCCTTCCTTCCTCCCTCCCTCCCTCCCTCCCTCCCTTCTGGGGACACCTGTGGGGAGGTGGTCAAAAAGAGAAACCACTTGATCAGAGACTTGCCCGTTTTTTGCGGGCATGTAAAAAATGTGCAAAGGCTTCAGTCATGCAGCGGTGACCCTCTTCTTGAATTTGAGACACACCCCACCTGGCAAACTCCTTGCCTTTCCTCCCCCCAGAAGACCCCAATAATTCCCCTGCCTCTCCCCCAACCCAAGAAAGCTGCAGGGAAGAGGTCTCATGTGCTGTGGCGACCATGCATTTGGCACCCTGTTCCTGGGAAAGGGGCATGAAAGGAAAATCTGCCAGCTTGGCAGGCTGAAGGCTTCATGAGCCCCCCTCCCCATCTTTCTCCTCTTTCTGTCTTCCTCTCATTAGACCACTGCTGAGTTTTTCCTGCTGGGCCAGCTGGTGGGTTCGCTGGCCCTTCACATCGCTGACAGCATCAAAGAGATCGGCCAGATAGCCGCCGAGGCAACCTATCACCTCCATTACATCATCATGAGCAAAATGGGTGAGAAATTTCCTTGCCAAGCGGCTGACGCACTGCCAGGCACCAGAGCTGCCCACTGCCCAGAATAGCACTCAGCAGCTCAGCTTGGTGGCGCAGCCTCTGGCTTGACCAAGACCCTGGTCATTGGGCTTGGCAGAGCTCCCTTGAATTTGCATTTTAAAGGGTTGCATCTCAGTCTCAGGAGTCACACTATGGCAGCATTCCCACAATAAGCGGGTCCTTCAGACTAAGCAGCCACAGTCACCCACGTGCAAACCTGGGTCTTGTTAATCTTGGCGTGTCATTTGTGGCTTGCTATGTTTTGCAAAGCCAGCCTTTGGTAAGCTGATGGCTGTGTATATGGTGGGAAGCGAGAAAGTGGGTTAACCAAGTTACTGGCTGTTTTCAGACAATGCACAAGACAATGTCGGTGAAAGAGCGGAAGAGTGCTTAGCATCACCTTCTAAGCTTGGTTAGTTAAATGCTTAACCAAATCGATTAAGGACACAATGGCTGCATTTGCACAACATGCAATTTTCGTCAGGGTTAAGTCTGGCTGGGTTTTTTTTTTTCATAATTCACGTCTTAGGTAACCCCATCCTTTTTGCCCTATTTAAGGTCCAACTTACTGTGTTAACCCAGAAAAGAGGTTAATTCAGCAACTAAGTTAAGCAGCCAATATTACTTTTTTTGTTCCTGATTAGTTAGATCAGTGTTTCTCAACCTTGGCAACTGGGGAATTCTGGGAGTTGAAGTCCACACATCTTCAAGTTGCCAAGGTTGAGAAACACTGAGTTAGATAGTAATGTGGGTGGGGGTAGCAGGGTATGATCAAAAAATTAGGATGGCGGTCGTGATGGTGCAATCAAAGCTCTGCCTGATTTTATGTGCATCACACTGTCATGGCCACCATTTTGATTTGATCTTATTTTTTTTACCATACCTTGTGGCCACCCCTGAACGTGAGTGCCCTGATGCTTTGCAAAGTGTGTGTGTGAGAGAGAGAAAGAGACCGTGCCAGGTCACCAACCCTAACGCAGAGAGGCCCCCAACTGTGGCACGAGAACTGCCACGGCCACATTTCTTTTCCTCTCTGCAAGAATATTTGGCCTTCCACAGAGCAAGGCTGAGTTCAGCCTGCCGTTTATTCTTTGCCAATGTGGGTTTGGCAAAGCCATGAGAACAACCTGCACCTCACCCACCACTGAGGCCCAATCACCATCACATCCTTCATGTGATGACCAGTAGGATGTTGGTGCCCTGTTGGTTCAATAAAGGAAAGCTGATCAAGCCGTGGCTTACTGCAAAGTTAGGGCAGATGTGGCTGGCTCGTGAATAGCTTTGTTTGTTTAATGATTTATTTGACAGTGTTTATACCCCACCCCAGTCAGAAGAGTCTGGATAGGCTGCAGCACAGAACAATATAAAAAGCAACAATAATAACAGATCGGTCCCCTCTGATGGACAGCAGTGACACTTAATTAGGGTTGAAGCCATCTTCAGTGATCTTCCAGATGCCAACAGGGAGGGAGATTTACACGCTGCTGGGAGCATACAGTTCCAAAGTCTTTAGGGGGCGGGTGGCTGCCACAGAGAAGGCCTGCCATTGTCCATGTACCCCTAACAGAGTTGTACTCTTTTTGTGAAGATGCAGAGCCCCCCACCCATATTGCCAAAGGCATCACAACATCACAGCACAAGCTCCACCCCATTTGTACTTGCGCGTGGCTTATCACAATGCACGTGCAAAACGGGTGGATGCTGCTGGCATTATTTCGCCCCAGTGACACCCCCTGAGGACACTTCGGTGAGCAAGCCACTCCAACAGCAACAGGTTTTTCCTCCCCCCAAAGCTAAAGAGATGGAGAAGAAGCGCAAGAATAAGAAGGGGAATATTGTGAAATGGCTCCGGGAAGATTTCTTCATTTCGGGTCCAACCATCTTTTACAACAACATCTCCAAAGTAGCTAAGGTATGCTTTTGTTCAGCATTCTTCCCCTCTTCTTGCTAGCCTTTCTTTCTGACCTCTTGGTGCCCTGGGGATGGTCAAAAAAGTCAAGACGGTTGCGACTGCAGGATACAAGCGCCGTCCCTTTTTGACGTCCATCCAACAGAATGTCTGGAAGTCAGTATAAGAATTCCAGCAGATCACCAGATGGTGCTGTTCCTCTGTAATTAGCGAGCTAGGGGAGAATCTCCACTTCCAAATTAGAATCAGTTAAAAAACAAATAAATCTTACACAGAATGGTCCACTTGTGCAGAGACAGAAGAGGAAGAGACAATGCAGCTTTTCTAGCTCACCCAGCAAAATAAATCAAGGTCCTAATGCAGTTCCTGGCGAAAAATACTTTTTTTTTGTTTGCACAAAACTGAAAAAAGACTTTGGAAGCAAGTGTTCCCCTGCTTTCCTTTTACCCAATTTCCGTTCCTTTCCTAGAAATTCCAACCAGTTAAATTCTGAAGGAGCGGGACAGTGTCAAATCCCGCTGTTTCTTGCCTCAGTCCATCAACTGCTAGCTCTCTCTGTTCTACCAATAAAAGCGAATATTTGTAGCTCAGGGTTGGACTGTTACACCTCCTCGCCAGCAACCAACACCCACATATGCAAAGATTAACACCAGGATTAACACCAGATGAACCATCAAACAGCACAATACACCCTAATCAAGGAACTATCAACTCAGGCAATCAACCAAGCAGCGAACAGCAGCCCAATCAAGGAACTCCCAAGGAGAGAACAACACCCCCACCAGCACAAGCAGGGCAAGCCACGGTATATAAACTGAGAGCAAGGCCCTCTCCCTTTTCGCACTGAAGATGCTGCCTAGTCTGGCAATGAAACGTCTGCAAGAAAACAACAAGGCTCAGGGAGCACCGAGGACTCCACATCTCTCTGTTCTCCCAGAGATCTGCCTTTGCCGCCCAAACAAATAATCTCTTTGAGTCAAGGAGCTGTGGATTTTGTTACATCCCCATCCACCAAATTGTTTCATTCATGGTGCAGAATACAGGATGGATCACCTGGTGTCCTACTTTCCATCTCTCTTCTGAAACTGTTATGTACATAAAGGAGTTAAGGCTGGGATAACCAAGGGCCCCTCCCTTTGGGACTGTCTGTGATAATTGTGGGAATCAAAATGGCCTCCAATGCACACAAGGGTGTCTGCGGGGGGCGGGGGTAAAAAAAAATCAACATGACAGCCATGAACCAGCAATTGCAGCTGCCATGTCGACCTTTTTTAACACACACCCCGATATCAGTGGGCATCCCCAATTACATGGAGTAAGTCCTGCCTCTCCGCATAAAGTGCTTTCCCCAGATCTAGGCCAAAGTCTCTGACGGCCCTCCTGGCTAGTGGGGAGGAGGGAGTTGAAACCCTGATGCATCTCTGCGTGGCGTCCTTTTCTTCTTTCCGATAGGCCTTTGGTGAGCATCTCTCCCCCTCGCAGATCACAGAGCTGGTCCTGAAAGCAATCAGGTCGCTCGTGCATGAAGACAAGAACATTTCTCAGGCTGCAGGACTGCTCCTCAGCTCCTTCCTGGAGGAATGCGGGATGGACTTGGAGGAAGTAAGAAACCCACAGATTGGAGCAAGGGGGAAATAGGAGATTTGTAGAAGGGGAAGGCGAGAATGCATGCAGCCTCCTGTTTTGAGTTCCTATGGGTGACAGCAGGCTTTGGCTGGTTTTAAGAAAGCTAGGACTTGGATGGGAGACCACCAGGGAATCTCAGGGCTGTAGACTAAATGGGGTAGACATCCCAGAAGAAGGTAGGGGCAAAAACCAGCCATACTGTTTTCATGAAAGCTACATTTATCTACCCATGTTGTCTTCAGGCATCAAGCCTGGACTTGATTGGGGATAATGGAGGTGGTAGTCCAATACATCAGAAAAAGCTGTAGCACAGAGGTGGGGAATTAGTGGCCCTCCAAAATTTGAACTATAAACCCCAGCATCCCTTGCCACTGGCTGTGGCAGTCAGGAGTTCTAGTCCAGCACTTTTGACTGTTCCCAATCTTTTCTTTCCCTGTCATTCTGGATCCACTCCAGGTCCAGATCTGTTCCAAACAGGATCATAGGATCCTAGGGTTGGAAGGAATCCCAGTCCAGAGATTCCAGATAGTTGGTTGTCCAACCTCTGCTTGAACCCATCCAGTGAAGGGGAGTCACCATCATGCTGGGTCACTGATTTCATTGTCAAATTGCTCTTACTTTTAATGCTTTCCATAACATTCAGTGAGCAGTTACCTTCCATTATGTCATTATCTTCCACTCTGAAATTAGAACAGAACTGGACACTTGTCTGTATTATTTTCCTCAGTTGTGTTCCTTTTCTGTTCTTCTGTTTTGCTTCCTGCAGGAACCACAGCAGAATTCTTTTTCACCTCTAGTAGGAAGACCTAGATTAGTCCCTTGAAGTCTAAACAGGGGAGGAACCATGAGAGATACTGTGCTTTGGCTCTTTGTTCCATCACCCTTCCCTTTTGTGTCCTTAGACAACATTCTCTCCATTCTCTAATTCACGTAATTAATTTAAAAATCTTGAAGAGTGGATGAAATTTTGTGGTTCCCACTTGATACCTTCCTCCAATTTAATGATACCTCCCTCTAGTTAAATACCTTTCATTTGCATTGTTAATACCATTGTTGAGTAGCTTTTTATCCACTTAATTGTTTTGCCATCCAACCCACGCTTGCTAAACAGAATGCCATAAGGTAGTTTATCAGATACTTTCTTGAAATGAAGATATATTATGTCTGTAGCATTCCCACAATCTATTGAGAAAACTACCCAATCAAAGAAGTAACAGAATATTTTAACATATATCTCTACTGTCTTCTGTATAATAACTATTATTTCCTTTTTTAAAGTAATTTTATTAAAGATTACAATTGTGAAGGTGAAAGGTCCCCTCTGCAAGCACCGAGTCATGTCTGACCCTTTGGAGGGATGCCATTTTCGTGACATTTTCTTGGCAGACTATAGCAGGGTGGTTTGCCATTGCCTTCCCCAGTCATCACCTTCCTCAGCAAGCTGGTTACTCATTTTACCAACCTCGGAAGGATGGGAGGCTGAGTCGACCTGAGCTGGCTACATGAGAATCCATTGTAAAAGATTACAATTACAACAATAAAAACTAGTACAAACTAAAAAAGAAAAGAATAAAAAGAAAAAGTAGAAGGGCAGAAAAAGAATGCAGAGAAAAAGAGAAAGAGAAAAAAGAAAAAAAGAAAATATAGTAAAGAAAAAGAAAAGAAATATATACAGAAGTGACTTCCCCCTTCATCACAAATATAAACAATTTTAGTAACTTATCGCCTTCTCTTAAAATACAACAAATGATCTCTACTTCCCATATCCCATCTCTTATCTACAAACAAATCCTTAAAGCCTCGTCATTTTGCTCCTGATGTCAGCAAAAATCCATTAAGGGTTACCAGAGATAACATGTCTATTTTAACCTTGATCAAATAAACCCACTTTATATTCCTTCCTTTTACTTCTAAAAATCTTGATCTTTAGTCCCTTTAGATAATGCCCTAAAGGTAGGTAAAGGTTTCCCTTGACGTAAAGTCCAGTCGAATCCGACTCTAGGGGGCGGTGCTCATCTCCGTTTCTAAGCCTTGGAGCCGGCGTTGTCATAGACACTTCCGGGTCATGTGGCCGGCATGACGACTCGGAACGCCGTTACCTTCCCGCCGAAGCGGTACCAATTAATCTACTCACATTTGCATGTTTTCGAACTGCTAGGTGTGCAGGAGCTGGGACGAGCAACGGGAGCTCACCCCGCCGCGCGGTTTCGAACCGCCAACCTTCCGATCGGCAGCTCAGCGGTTTAACCCGCAGCGCCACCGCGTCCCAGATAATGCCCTAGAATTTGATTTATTTTCATTTTTTCTTTTTCTTTCCTCACAAAATTCTTCAAAGCTTTAACAAGCCTCTTCTGTAAATCCATTATAGGAAAATTATCCAGGTCACTCTCTTGGTTTGTTATTTGGTGGGGCACTTGTGGGCGATTGTGGCTCTTCATTCCACCACAGTCATCAGCTCCACTTTTCGCGGGACCATCTTCAGTCCGCCATTTCTTCCCCAGAAGCCCACTGACATAACCGTATTATTCCCAAGATGCTTACAGACTGTTTTTTTTTTAAATCTAGACTCTTCTCAAGTATCAGCATCATTTTAGTTCTCCTGATATTCCTCCACCCCGTTCTCCATAATTTCTCAGAGATAATCCATGAAGCTTGATTTCATCCAAGCCATCAGCTCGTTCTTTTGGTACCCTGGGGTGCAATTCAACTGACCCTCAAGATTTAAACCCATTCAGAGAAAAGAGACATTGCCAGGCCCTACTTCCATCCATCTCAAACTCCAATCCTGCCTGTCTTTCCTGCTGTTAAACAATGCCTGGTGGGACTTCCACTTTTTTCTTAGACAGGAGTGAACCAAGAGAGGAGTAATTCTGCGTTTTATTTGTTCCATGTTAGTGTTCTGATGTGTTCCCAGAGCAGCTGCTACCCTAATGATGTTCTCATCCTTTTATGTTGAGTGTATCAGCCGTTTTTGCCACTTGTAACATCCTCAACTCATTCTGGGCTTTAGCCTTTCTGACAACCTCTCGACATCGGCTCATTAAAGGTAGGATGCCCCCAACCACTAGCAGGCACCCTCTTCCATTTACCATAAGGAATTAAGCCAAGGGTGTCTGCAGGGTGTGGACAAAAAGGTCAAGTTGACATTCAGGATAGCGCAATCAAAGTTCAGCCCAATTCTTATTGTGATGAATATTAAAATTGGGTGGAGCTTCCATCACACCATCACGGCTGCCATCTTGACTTTTTTGACCACACCCTGCACACACCCCTAAATTAAGCAGTAGGGGAGCAAAAAGACTTTCCATGTAAAGGGTGGGAAGAAATGGAGACAAACGGTGGATCCCATTGCTCTGATCATTTCTCTGTTTTGTTGTAGCTGCCCATGATTGTCAAGGAAATTTACAATCATCTCCCCAAGGTTACTAACCCTGCCACCAGAGAAGAAATGCTGAAGTCGGTGTGTCACCTGGCCTCGAAACGTCTGAACGGAGTGGTAGACATTCTCCTGGAGTGCTCGGTGGAGTGTGATGAGTAGGGACCTCAGGGAGATGGCACCATCATCTCTCTCCTGTTATTCTTATAGACACCATGCACCTAGAAATGTTCCCATCGTCTATCAGATCTGTGTTACCTGGCATTTCAGGTGGCACAGATGGCCTGTTGGAGGGATCGCCAGCCAAAGCACGGGCCATTGATGGCATGGCACAGCTTGCCAACTGCTCAGCAGTGCCCCTTTGTTTCAGTGGAGCTGCCACTTTTCTACCTGCCCGTGCTGCCGTAACTTGAAGAGCACACTTCAGGAGGGGACAATGGTTTCCATGCTGCAGAAGATTTTCACTGCTGCAGGTCAAATGCTGCAGAGGCACAGGAGCACGTTAGGCTAAGTGCAGTCAAATCAGTTGGCAACCCTTTCTCCTTCATGGGGAGGTGGTAACCCAGACAAAGCCACAGAAATATATTTCTCAGGAACTTCTGAAAAATTGGAAAAGGGAACCAGTGGCGGGGGGGGGGGGAATCTATTAGTGCTACACAGTACTCTCTTCCAGCAGTCATTGAACAAATGATGCAAAAGTACAGGTAGTCCTCGCTTAACGACTGTTCGTTTAACGATGGTCTGAAGGTACAACAGCCTTGGAAAAATGCTTTACAGCCTGTACTCACACTTACGACCATCGTAATACGTTGCACCACTCCCACAGTCACATGATCACAATTCCGGCACTTGGCAGCCAGCTCACATTTACAACCAGTTGCAGCGTCCTACAGACCCGTGATCACAATTTGCCACCTTTTTAGCTGGTTTCTGGCAAAAAACATCCTTTGGGGAAGCTGGATTTGCTTAACGACTGTGGTGATTCACTTAACGACCATAATAAAACCAGTCATAAATTTGGGTCTGGTTACATGGTGACTCACATAAAAACCGCACCACTTAACAACCAGTTTTCTGATCCCTGTTGTGGTTGTTAAGTGAGGACTACCTGTAATAATTAGCCACAGTGTGCGCTCAGGAATTTAGCAAGAAGGTATTGCAAGTCTGTCACAGACTCTCTCTGCCACAGATAGTTTGAAACATTTCTTTTTATAGGGTCCTTCATTCAAAAAGGGGCTATTCCCAAGAAAATGGGGAAAACTGTATGGGCAGTAGGAACACTGTTTTTAGGCCAGTTCCTCCGGCCTTCCCCGCCGCCCCCCAATGCTCTAGAGCCCCAGGATTTCCATACTTCCGTTGGCCGTGCTGGAAGCCCACCCGTTTGGAAAGCCTCTTCCGAGCAGAAAGGGGAAAGCGTTAGAGGGAGGCCTGACTTTCCACAATCTGTTTTTGAAAACCTGCAGAAGTGCATCGGAGCTATGGAGGGCGCTGGTTGCAGACCCCTATTCCAACATCAAGATCATGAGACCGCTCCTGAAGAGACTGCAGGACGAAGACCCCGTTTTGGAAGCCAGCTCAAGGCGAAACAGCAAGTCGGTCATGCCAATCGCGGTAAGCAGCCAGCCAGCAACCCTTCTTCATTTTATCTAGAAACGGGGCGCTTGCGATGGCATCTCAGAAGAAGGGTCACCTCCTGGTTTCTCCCATCAGCGCTTGCGAGAGGCGCAAGAGCAGGCCTGCCATAGTTGGGGGAGGCAGTGGGCAGAGAGGCTGGGGGCGGAAATTGGAACAAAATTTGGGGTAAGGGCCACAGGGCCCCACTGGAGGTTGCAGCATTGTCTCTGTGCTTCCTGGGCAGTCCTGAGAACGGGAATGTGACCCGAGCAATGATGAGCAGAGCAGGTCTGGTATCTAACCAAAAGGAGATTGATTTGAGAAAATGCATGATAAAAATGGACAAAGCCTAACAGCTAACTAACTACCGTACATCATACAGGTAGTCCTTGCTTAACAACCATTCGTTCAGTGACCATTCGGACTTACGATGGTGCTGAAAAAATAACTTACAACCTGTCCTCACACTTATGACCGTCGCAGTGTCCCTGCGGTCATGTGGTCATGATTTGGGTGCTTGGCAACTGGTTTGCATTTATGACCAGCACAGTGTCACATGGCCACGTGATTGCAAATTTCATCTTTCCCAGCCGGCCTCTGGCAAGCAAAATCAATGGGACCCACGTGATTCACTTAATAACCACATGGTTCTCTTAACGCCTGTGGTGATTCACTTAACGACCACTGCAAAAAAGGTCATAAGATCGGGTTGGATTTACTTAATGACTGCTTTGCTTGGCAACAGAAATTCCAGTCCCAACTGTGGTCGTTAAGCAAGGACTAGCTGTATCAGGAGGTGAGGCGAGAGCACACACTCATGGCTGTGCTTGGGAACAAAGGCAGGAAAAGTGACTTCTGATTAGCAATTTCTCTGTCCCTTCTTCTGCCTCACTTGTGCTGCTTTTTGCATAAGCTTCATCTCCCTTTCGCTCTCTATCTACTGTCCCCCCCCCCCCCGTCCTCTTAAAAGTCGGGAGGGATTGCAGAATTTGCGCTTCCTAAGTCATACTTCCAGCAGAATATTGCACCGTGTCTCAGCCGTGGAACTCCCTGGCTCAGCACCCCGGGGGAATGAAAAGTCTTTTCCCTGGCTGGCCCCCATCAGAAGAGTTCCACTTTTGGACTTCGTAATTTAAGGAACCCCTGCGCCAAGGTGAACCTCCTTTCGTCCCGTTTCCAGGCCACCCATGCGCTGTGCTTCATCCTCTCCTTGCCTGACGCTTCTGATTCTCTCCAGAACAAATTCCCCAACCTCCTAATTGCACTGGTCACGCAAATCTATTTTGTGATCGGGACAGGGAAGCGGGGATCCAAGAGAGCAAGTGCAATCTCGGAAAACTCGGAACAACCCAACGCACTGAGGTAAGACGTCTCCTAGGCCCAGTCTGGATCATCTGTGCACACCTGAGCAGGTTGCCTACAAATTTCCCCCAAGATGCACTCCTGGCATTCTCATGGTTTGCATGGATCGGGTCCATCTAAGCCAGGAATAAACAGCAGCCAGGGGTGACGTATCATCAGGGAACTGGAGGACCAGGACCATGGCTGGAGGCCAAAGATGCAAAACAAGAAGGGCTGCATCATTTATTTATTTGTTTTAGATCCCTATCCCATCTTTCTCCAGAGCTCCAGACGGCTCAGGAAACATTCCCTCTCTAATTTATCCCACAACAGCCCTGTGAGGTAGGCTAGCCTAAGAGGGAGTCACTGGGGCATCCACATCGGCCATCAACGATGCCCAAATGGTGGGCGCAACCAAGTGATTGAACCCGATGCAAAAAGAGGCAGCCTTTGCCTGCCCTGAAGTTCTTCCTAGCAATTTTCTTGAGGCAGGGAAGGGTTTTAAATTCTTTTGGAATAATTGTACGGCCCATACAGTATTTTCTGGCTGAATTCACACAACGCTGTCAACCTTAAACTTGGGGAGCAATGCAAGGCTCTCTGTGACTCAAAATGGGGAGACAAAAGTCCACCCATTTTCAATACTCCCGCTGCCAGATTTCAGTGGTGGCTGCAACAAGTGGATTTGAGGCCAGATGGAAGATTTTGCTCCCTAGAATGGCCCATTGTGATGGGCCCATTGTGTGCCATCCCATAGACACTGCCAGCCATCATGGCTTGGTTCAATCATGGCTTTAATGGCATGCCTTTTGTTCAAAGTAGATGTAACTAGCTTAGCAGCCCTCCTCATAGCCATGCCACAGGCATCATTCCCAGCTAACCCTAAGACTCAGTGCCAGTTTGGGCACATGAGGGCCAGTGTGCCACAAGCAGAGCCCAAGCCCACTTTTACCCCAAGCTCGTATTAGCCTATGCAAACTAGGATCTCTAATCTAGGGACTAACCTGCAAACTGACTCATCACTGCCTGCATCCCACCAGCCAGGAGGCCCATGCTGTGTATTGACATGCCCTTCAGGACGTGTAGCCGTCCCAACATCTTCCTTTTGTGGGTTCACTCATGTCTTCCTGGGCCAGGTGTTTGTTGCTTGTTTTGTTGTTATTGCTTATTTCTCCTGAGGTTAAAAAGAAAAAAACTCTTCTCTGGGGTGCAGACCAAGGAAACTTGAAATTCACCACACCACTTTGAGCCCCAACAACCAACTTTATTCCTTAAGCGGAAGAAAAAAATAGTGTTTGGGGTTTTTTGTTCTGTTTTGTGGTTGCTGTGCAAGCTGCAAATGAAACCTGAAAGGTATCCTGAACACCAGCGAGTGGCAGGTTGACGTCAATGCAAGCTTGGACTTTGCAGGGGGCATCAGCTAAATGGTTTGCACTGATTCTTGTTCCTTTGTCTGACCTAGAACTGCCGTGCAAGCTCTAAAGAACCTGATTGTGTGTGCCGGCTATACCAGGGAATATAATATTTTGGATACAATAGGCTGCTGGGACATGCTGTCATCTCCAGATACTTATTTTGATGGCATTCTTCACCTGATCAGGTAAGAATCCAAAAAGCAGAAGAGCTTGGCTACAAGCAACAGCACCTGTGTTTTGTGTGTGTGTCTGTGTGTCTGTGTGAAAACAGGCAAGAGGACATTGTGGTGTCGTGATGCAAGCCCCACCCTTTTTGCACATGCATTGCACACATGGGCCAGACACAAGGGCCTTGCACCATGACACCAGGCATGCCTAGTTATTTATCTTTTCATTAATTAATTCATTAATTCATTCAGTTTGTACAGCCACCCAGCTCAAATACATGGGTCTGGGCAGCTAACCATAAATAAAAACAAGATAAAAACTTTGTAACAAAATAAAGAACATTATTCTTATTTATTATTACTTATTTAAATTTATTGGCCACCCGACTCCAATAGACTCTGGGCAGCATACAAAACTAGACATTCTCTAAATTGAGTAATTAATTAAATCCCTCTGCCGATAATTCAAACGTAATTCACTCTCTCCACCTTGGTGGTTCTTCTCACTAACCGGAAGACCTTGTCTTATCCCTGGGTACTGGATCTTTCAGGACCTTGTTTATGTTGTCCAAAGTGCACCTCAAGATGATGTTCAAACAGGCCAACACGTACTTGCGCCGTCTTGATCCAAAAGAGAGGACCATTGGGATGGCGTTCTTCACTGAGGTGAGCGGGAAGTTATGGTGCACCCCAATGCTTTGGATGTCAGGAAAAGGAGTCCAGGGTGGGTCTCCATGTGTGATGACTGGAATACCCACTATTGTAGTCAGAAGCAGAGTTGGGTTTGACTAGCCCAGTGTTTCTCAACCTTGGCTGGCTAGGGGTTTCTGGGAGTTGGAGTCCACCTGTCTTAAAGTCACCAAGGTTGAGAAACACTGGGCTAGACCATACAGGCCAAAGGGGCAAAGCCTAGTTGCCAACACTAGGGTTTTCCATTAGGGGTGGGTCTGAGCTGTTATACGACTCTCCAAATGCTTGGTCCATCTTGAAAACTGAGAAGGCATGAGGGTATCTTCTGTAATGCGATGACAAACCTGGAGTTGCTTCCTTTCCACCTCTTCAGTCAGCTGTTCAGTGTGACAATGAGCTGGTCTTGCAACAGTCTGGAGATCACCTCCAGCCTTTCGGGGTAGGCCAGGTCAAGAAACAGAAGCAGCAGGGATTTCAGGAATGCTCTTCATTTTTGCTCTTCATTCATTTCTTTCTTTCTCATCTTATACCAAACAAATCAAGTGGGATTAGAGTTTCTTACACACACTTCCCTCTATCTCAGGATTTTCTTCCTTAGCATTTTGTCATTCTCTTCCCCCTGATTGGTTAGCCCGGATAACAACCAGGGAGTCCCTTTCCAATCCAGCTCTGTGGAGGCTGATTGTTTGGCTGTATAAAGCCATCTTCCTCCAGTCAAGCTCCACGGAGGACTGATTGGCTGGCCCAGATCACGATCCTTTTTGTCTTTGCTTTTAAAAGGCCATTTGCACCCTGCACAAATTAGCCAAAGTCCATGTTCCTTTGCTAGGTTTACACAACTCATTTAACCTGATTACTGGATTAACCAACTGTTCTGGGTCTGTGCAATATCTGGAACCATACATTAATCAAGCAGCTTCGGTTCACACAGTATGCTTAGACACAACTAAAGATTAAAACTAAGAAAGCTTGACTAATAAAGTTATGCAGCTGAAGCCTCTTTGAATGACGTGTTTAATTGGGTTTTGTGAATCCAGCGTGTTGGTGTGGCTGAAACAGAAAACATTTTTACATGCATTGCACATATATTACATATTAAAAGGGATGGGGCCTCCAACATGCAGTCACACCTGCCATCTTGACTGTTTTGACCTTTCTCTGTAGACACCCCATTTCTCACTCTCAACTATTTACTTTCTACCCTGATTTGGAGGGCTAGGTGACTCAGTGATCCATCTAATTAAATAGCTTTTATTTATTGACTCTAAATGGCCAGATTCCTGTCCTGGTTCAAAACATGAAGAGATATTTCAGTAAAATGTAAATTAATTGCCACACCTATAATTATAGCTAGCTTCTACATTGTTATTTTATATTATACTTCATCCCATATTTCTAATCTTTTTTAACTGATGGTTTGGAATCAAATGTTTTTGAGCAAATGACACCCAATTGAATGGAAGCTCAAAACGTGTGCAGAATTGGCTCTTAATGCATATTTGCTACTAGCTTTTAACATTTTTTAATGTTGCACAAAGAAACAAAATAAACTGAACAAAACCAAAATCTATGTTCTGATACACTCACTAAGAAATTTGCCTCTGTAACTAGATAATTTAATTCACCAGAATTGTATCATTAGAAGCTATATAACACAATAAAAGCATTACCTTTTTATTAACCAAATGTACTATTTCTTTTCTTGACTTTGTATCTGTTGCTGTTCCTCCAGACTTGCCTGACTGAATACATATATTCTCTTCTATTGAATGTTGTTTATTCATTCAGTCACTTCCGACTTCCTGACTCCATGGACCAGCCCACGCCAGAGCTTCCTGTCGGTCGTCAACACCCCCAGCTCCCCCAGGGACGAGTCCGTCACCTCTAGAATATCATCCATCCATCTTGCCCTTGGTCGGCCCCTCTTCCTTTGGCCCTCCACTCTCCCCAGCATCAGCATCTTCTCCAGGCTGTCCTGTCTTCTCATGATGTGGCCAAAGTATTTCAGTTTTGCCTTTAATATCATTCCCTCAAGTGAGCAGTCTGGCTTTATTTCCTGGAGGATGGACTGGTTTGATCTCCTTGCAGTCCAAGGCACTCTCAGAATTTTCCTCCAACACCACAGTTCCAAAGCATCGATCTTCCTTCTCTCAGCCTTCCTTATGGTCCAGCTCTCGCAGCCATATGTTACTACGAGGAATACCACTGCCTTAACTATGCGGACCTTTGTGGTCAGCGTGATGTCTCTGCTCTTAACTATTTTATCGAGATTGGTCATTGCTCTCCTCCCAAGGATTAAACGTCTCCTGATTTCCTGGCTGCAGTCAGCATCTGTTTGTATTCTTTTGAATACAAATACAAATATTTAGTCTAATTAGATAATTTCCTATAGTGTTTTTTTACAAGGTCATTTCTGTAAGTTTAATATATTATGAAATAACTATTATTTATATTGTAGATCATTATAAAATAATCACCTAGTATGTAATTGAAGTATAATTCTGTAATATGAAATGTTGGGGGGGAGGTGTTTCTGTTTCATAATGATCCCCAAATTTCTACTTTGCATTGTGAGAAGTTTTGTACTCTTCCAGCTACCACTTGCTCTAACTTTTGCCACACTTAGACTGAACCGGATCTTTAAGTGATTTCCTTCTGTTTTCTTTTTTCTTTTTCTCTCCCCTTAACTGCTGAATTTGGAATAGCTTAGTGCAGACTGTTGTGGGATCTCCCCATCCTTTGCTTTGCTCACACTCAGCCTCACAACTCTTGTTTCTCAGCTTCTTTATCACCATGAGACAGGACTCTTCTTCATGAAGCAAGACATCCTGGATGTTCTCCAGGAATGGATGATGCAGCCTTATCCCCTTATGCAAGTACTCAGCATTAAAGGTCTGGGTTACCTCCTGCAGCAGCCCCTTGAGGTAAGAGATGGGGTGCTGGAGGTGAATGATTTTCAAGGTAGCAGCAATGTGTGTCTAGTAATGCAAAGACCTCACTCTCTGGGAAGTCTATAATGCTGGGAAGGGTGGAGAAAAGAGAAGAAGGGGACAACCAGCAGCAAGAGGGATGGACTCAGCTACAGCACCCGACCTTCTACAGAGAGGCAGGCACCCCTGGAAGATCTGAAGAACCAGGTTGGGGACCAATCCTCCTGGAGAAAATCTGTCTATGCGGTCACCAAGAGTCAACACCAACTTGATGGTACATAATCACAATCAAACAGTAATGTGCACAGAACAAGGCTTGGATTTGTAAAGTCACCTGGTCAGTGCAGAAGGCACTGAAAACAGAGAGAGCCTCATCAAAGAGCCTTACACTGCCATAAGTTTATGCTGTTATTTCTTTTTTCTTTTTTAAGATAAAACCAAAAGCACTTTCTTTAATGAGATAAATATGAGGTAGACCTCATGCCTGCCTGAGTTAGCCCTTGACAGAAATCTGACTCTTGGAACCAGCATATTTAAGAGAGCATATTGTAGGACGCACTCAGAAAATGGCATAGTGAGGTATTCATTCACTCAGTGGTATACCAGCATCTCACGGTGCCTTCTCCCATCCCAGCGGGGCCCAAATACATTGCTATAAATAAATAGGGAATAAACATGGTTTTGGAAATAGTCAGATGCTGTGTTGTGTCTATACCTACAAAGATCAGAACTGTGCAAGCCATGGTTTTCCCTGTGACACTCAATGGAAGCAAAAAGTGGACTTTGAAGAAGCCGGATAGGAAGAGCATTGACACTTTTGAAGTTTGGTGTTGGAAAAGACTATTAAGAAGACCATGGACAGCCAAGAAAACAATCCAATGAACCATCAAACAAATCTTTCTTGCTGAAGGCTCAATGACCAGCCTCAGATTTTCTTACTTTGGATGCATTATGTGAAGGTTTAGCTCTCTGGAAAAGTCTCTAATGCTGGGAAAGGTAGAAGGAAAGAGAAGGGGAGGACGACCAGCAGCCAGGTGGATGGACTCTGCTACAGTGGTGATAAGTGCACTGTTGGAAGACCAAGTAAAGGACAGATTGTCATGATTGCTAAGAGTCAACACCAACTTAGGTAAAGGTAAAGGTTTCCCTTGACGTAAAGTCCAGTCGAATCCGACTCTAGGGGGCGGTGCTCATCTCCGTTTCTAAGCCTTGGAGCCGGCGTTGTCATAGACACTTCCGGGTCATGTGGCCAGCATGACGACTCGGAACGCCGTTACCTTCCCGCCGAAGCGGTACCTATTGATCTACTCACATTTGCATGTTTTCGAACTGCTAGGTGAGCAGGAGCTGGGATTAACAACGGGAGCTCACCCCGCCGCGCGGTTTCGAACCGCCAACCTTCCGATTGACAGCTCAGCGGTTTAACCCACAGCGCCACCGCGTCCCTGCGGGACCAACTTAATGGCACGTAAATGAACAAACAAACATGGTTACTTTTTTAAAAAAATAATCTTTTTAAAAAATCAGGTGGGATAAGGAGCTGATGGACACAAGAGAAGACAAATTGCAGCCAGAGGCACCACACTGCCTACCTCTGCATTCATCCCGCTAAGGACTAATTTTGCTTCCTGCAGGAACTGTAACACAATTCTTGTATATCCCTAATAAAAACAGCCAGATTAATCTGTTGAAGTCTAAGCAGAGGGAGGGACCATGAGAGATGCTGTACTTTGTGCCTCAAAAAAGAGTCCTTAGATGTTCCTTACAATGTCTAAAGAAGAAGCCTGGTTCTTCTGGCTGAGCTGTCCTATTGGGTCTACAACGAGCAGAAATTACTTCACCAAATCAACTAACGTGAAGCCTTCCCAGCCACTACACTCCTGTGGCTTTGCTTCAAGTTGTGATTTGTCCTGAAACTCCTGGGATGAGGAAGATACTGAGCTGAGGCAACCTGAAATCCTCCAGCTCCTTTCTTCCAGATGCTTGCTGAAGATCTCCCCTTGCAGATCCAGAGATGATGGAGCACTTCCACCTGGAATGCTGATTATTATGGTTTGCTTTATTTATACATCTTGTCCTAACTTCTCATAATTTCAAGCAGCCCCAAAGAAGAAGTGCATATGTCTATGTGCTTGGAATGGTGCATATTATGATATGTTTAACTGTGTAAGCTGAAGTGTTTGTGCGTACAGTATATCTGCATTAGTCAGAGAGCTACAGTGGCCATGTTTAATTGCTTGTTCTTTCCCTGCTTCCTCCAGAATGAGATTTTAGAGCCTGTTTTTATTCCCCTGATAAACTGTGCTAGCGAACCAGACAGGGGAATTGCTAAAGAGTCTATCAAGGCACTCCAGTACATGTTCCGACACCTGGAAGTTGAGCTCTACGGGTTCAAGGCAACTGGTCTTATCCCGCACCTCTCGAAATATTTCAGTGATGTAAGTCAACCAGTTCACGACAAATCGATCCTCTCTCTTTCCCCCTTTTTCTTTTTCTCCCAGAATTACGGCAGGTGGACCATCTGCAGGATTCTACTTAGTCAGGAATGCTTAGAAGTAGGCCGGCAACAATTATGTTATGGTAATATAAAGCGGAGCGTAAGCTTTCAAATGATCTTTGAGCAATCCTGGAGAACTGGAGAAGTGCCAGATGACTGGAGAGGAATGAATGTTGTCACTCTCTTCAGCTCCAGCAAACCACACACTGGTCTGTCTGGCACTGGTATCTGGAAAGAGTCTAGATCAGTGTTTCTCAACCTCAGCAACTTTAAGATGTGTGGACTTCAACTCTGCTGGCTGGGGAACTCTGGGAGTTGAAGTCCACACATCTTAAAGTTGCTGAGGTTGAGAAGCACTGGCCTAGATCATATCGTAGAGGTTGATCTGTAAGCACTTTATAGCAATTGCCAGTAGTTAGCATGGAACTGTCAGGGGAAAAAAATCTTGCCAGGCTAATCTTACCTTGTTTTTTGAGTATGTAACTTCCTGTTCACCCTCTCAGTTAGATCAGACTAGGAAACCAAAGTTATGAATACTAATACTACCTTTATTATAGGGTTACAGAAACAGAATCTTGCAAGTCTGAAAGTGCCTTCCCACTCCCTCCTTTATCTTTAAGAAAACTAGGGAGGGTCAAGCCTGAGTCGTTTTCACAAATTACACTTCTGCTTTGGACTCAGATTTTGTTAATCTGACCATTGACTCTGCTGTGGCTCTTCCTCCTGATCCTCAAGGTTATTCTCACAGGCCGTTATAATTCCTTAATAGAGAGCCAGTTGGGTGTAGAGGTTAAGGACCAGACTAGAAACCAGGAAAGGAGGAGTCCTAGTCCTACATTAGGCATGAAGCCAATTGGGTGACCTTGGCCAGTCACAGTTTCTTAGCCCTAGGAAGGAGGCAAGGGCAAACCACTTCCAAAAAAACCTGTCAAAAAACCTGCAGGGACTAGTCCAGGCAGTCGCCGGGTGTCAACGCTGACTCAAAGGGACAAAAATAAAACTCCCCTCCACAAGTCTGTAATAGATTGTGGGGATTTGATAGACATAATATATATTGATTTCAGCAAAGCATTTTACAAAGCATTCCATGATATGCCAATTATCAAGCTAGTTAAATGAAGGAAAGACAGCATTACAATTAAGTAGATACATAGTTGGTGTGACCCTCCAAGGCGAGGGTCACCTTGGAAGAGGTGCTGCCTAGGGAATGATCAGATAAAAGAGAAAGGAGCCCGTAACGGAGCAATAGACAGAGAAGGAAACTCAGGAAGGATGCGCCCTGATTACTCAGGCAGCAAATAGGGCGAGAGGTTTGTGCTTTCAGACTTGCAAGTTTCTGTTGACGTAGCCCTTCAATAAAGTAGAATTAGCTCATCTGGCTGTGTTTCCGGTACGGTCTACCTGGGAGGGCTGACAGTTGGGATGATTACCATGCCCAGAGTGGTCATTAACGGTATCTAGTGGGGAGCCACATAGCTCAATCTTGGTTCATCTACTTCTCAATATTTTCATTAATTATTTGGTTGAAGGAAAGACATCCCAAATGTGTAAGTTATGCAAAATTGAATAGGAAAGCCAATATCCTAAAAAGGAAATGCAATTCAAAATTATCTTGATAGGTTGAAAAAAAATGGGCTGAGAGTAACGAGAAAGAAAATTAACAGAGACAAGCACGACCAAAATAGGCATAGGATGGGAGGTTACCTGGCATGATATTAGTACCTGTGAAAAATATCTTGGAATAGTAGTTGATTGTAATCAGAATATGAGCCAGCAACGTGATGTGGTTGCGAAAAAGGCAAATGGAGTTTTAGGGTGCAGTAACAGAAGTATAATGTCCAAATCACTGGAAGGTATACGTAGTCCCACTGCATTCTGGTTCCCAGAGTCCAGTTCTGGGCATCACACATTAACACAGATGCAGAGGAATTAGAAGGGGTTCAGACAAGAGCAGCACAGGGGATCAGGGGACTGGAAACAGCAATCCCCGAAGATTGAGTGAAGGAGCTGGGCATATGTAGCCTTGTGAAAAGATGACCAAGGGGATATAACAGCACTCCTCCAATACCCGAAAGGGTGTCATTTGACCCATTTGACTTTGCACACCTTGCGGGACACAAAATAATGGAGCTAAGTTATAGGAAGGCAGATTCTTGCTGAATGCTTGGAAAAAGAAAAAAAAAAACCTTTCCTAATAGTAAGGCCAGGGGTTGTGGTTGCCATCTTGACTTTTTTGACCCCTCCTCCATGGGGGGAGGGGTCAAAAAGTCAAGATGGCAACCACAACCATTGGGTTGCCCTGAGGATTTCCCAAAATTTGCTGGGATAAGTTAGTCCAAGGTGAACTGCCAGTTGTGACAGCATTCGCATGAGAAGCCCACGTTCATCCCATTTTGAACTAAAGCCACACTGATGCCCTTCATTTCTCCTGGTTTATCATTTCCACCCAACCTAGGACATCTAGGGATGTTGCAGCCTCACCCCTCTGGAAGACACCGGGTTGGAGAAAGTTCCTTAGAGCAGCAGCAGGATTGAATCACCCGAAAGTCCTGAAAACTGTGGCAAGATTTTCCTGACCAGAGTACGAGAGTGACTAACCTGTTGAGTTCTTGGTGTGGTTTGAACTTGGCTGTTTTCCTGCAAACATAATGAGACGTCTGTAGGAGAACCACCAAGCTGAGACCACACCAAGAACCCAACAGTTTGGCCCTGAGCTACATAAATTGTCTGCTGTTGGAAAGACTAACCTGCTTCTCTTCCTTCTCAGGAAGATTATGAGCTGCGATATTTCTCCATCAACCTTTTTGGGATACTCTTGAAAGGGGTGAAGGAGATACACAGAAGCACTGTGACAGAAGACGTCCTCCAAAGTCTTGTTCCTCTCTTTATCCAGCTCACAGATGATTTGACCAGAGAAGTGAGTTGAAGGGCTGGGTAACCCACAGCTCCTGGTCTGTTCATGCCACCTTCTTCATGGTACCACCCTGAACCCTGTCCCAACCCAGAGCAATGTTGCTTTATCATGTGGACACTCCTGATGATGCAAAGAGGTTCTGGATAATCCTAAAACTGCCTGTGGTTGACACAAAAATTGTCCATGGGTTACAGAATCTCCCCATGGGAGCTACCAACTGTATGATGGTAACCTTCCCCAGCCAGGCTGTCTCCAGATATTATTAGACTACACGTCACATCATCCCTTACCACCACTGAGGATGATGGGAGCTAACAGACCTGGAGGAAGCTTGGTTGGGGAAGGCTTTGGATACTACAAAGCCGGTATATATCTCCTGGCCTTGAATGGGTTGAGCTCTGTTTGGTCTCCAAGTCAGATTCAATGGAGAGCTTGCTTTTTTTTAATCCCCTTTCTCTGTGGCTTTCAAGCCTTGCTCACATTGCCTCTGTTTGATCTGCAGATATCAGACTGTCTCCAGATACCAGTTGTAGAGAAACAAGCACAGGAGAGCAGTAGGTCCCCATCTTCTGCTTGCAAGGTCCCCAGAGGCATCTGGTTGGTCACTATGAGGAACAGAACCCTGAACCAAATGGGTCTTGGCCTGATCCAGCAGTTCTTCTGTTCTGTTACCTAGACAGTGTCTTGAGCACTTAATTATATCCTTCTACAATAATAAGAGGCAACACGTGGTCCTTCGGGTGCTGCCAAGCTGCCAGCTCTCAGCTCTCAGCTCTGCTACCCAGGATTGATGGAGATGGGGACCTACACATTCCTCTCTCTGTTCTACAGCTTCAGTTCTGCTAAAATAGAGAGATTTGGCTCTTCCACCATCTTATTACAGATGCTGAGAGATATGTTCTTTCCGCACAGAGACTCTGCAGTCATCACTCTCCCCCTTACACTGACATATCTTAGTCCTGGGTTAGCATGTCAAAGTTCCCATCTGCTGAGCTAGGAGAAGGGGTGGATTTTCTCTGCAGACCATGTACAAAACCAGGATCAGGACTCTCTGGCTCCATCTTTCATCCCATTGTTTAGATCGCCAAGGACACGCTCAACTCCTGTGCCTCCTACATGAACTGGGTAGACATGCCCAGCACCTTGTTTGATTATGAAACATATGCCAGTCTCAACAACATGTACTTAAACATCTGCCAGTTCATTGTGAGTATGACCCATGGTGGATTATCTTTCTCCAGGTTGGAGTATGTTGACTAGAGGGATTCTTCTTGGGTTTCTGCTCTCTCAGGAACAACAAGGGTTCCATGAAACCATGAGAACTAAAAACCTTACCAATTATGGGTCTGAAGATTAGAAAGGGTAGCTTATGGAAAAAAGGAAATTATGACATAACTGTAGAGGGGGGGGGCAAAATATAAATGTATTTATAACCACTGTGAAGAAGATCAGAAGCTACTTCTTTATAACCTTCCTTTTCCTTTTCCTTTTCCTTTTCCTTTTCTTTTCTCACTATTTACTATCATCTTTATTTTATGGTTTTTACTTGGTTACAAATTTCTTCAGTAAACATTATTTTTTTAAAAAAGGACTAGAAACCTTACCAAGAAAGTGGATCCTTTGTGAAAGAGGAAGCTATAGTCTATGGCTTGTTCGTTGCTTTGTTTCCCCCCAGGTATCCAAACACAAGGAAAAGTTTCACAAAATGCTAGTTCAGATGCTGAATTATCTGAAGAGCAGGAACGCGTGCTATCGGGAGACAGCAGCCATATTAATTGGTAATTAAAAATACAACTCCTGGAGAAGAGGATGTAAAGCCAAGACAGCTGTTCAGACTAATGCAATGCATGCTGATAATTATAATCAAAAGGTGGAGAATTAAGCAACATTGCATCAGATTGGAAGTTGATTTTATATCATGAGTGACCAGCTGGTTCTCCATAATTCCTATCAGCTTGTTGCTGATCTGAACAACTGGGATGCCACTGACACTTCTCAAGGAGAATCTCTGTAGCTCAGGGTTGAACTGTGGAGTCCTGGGTACTCTCTGAGCCTTGTTGTTTTCTTGCAGACGTTTCATTGCCAGGCCAGGCAACGTCTTCAGTGCTAGAAAAGAGTGGGCCTCGCTCTCTGTTTATCTACTGTTCATTCACTATTTATACGTGTATATAACAGAGAGCGAGGCCCACTCCCTCCTCGCACTGAAGACGTTGCCTAGTTGGGTAATGAAACGTCTGCAAGAAAACAACAAGGCTCAGGGAGCACCAAGGACGCCACTGACACTTCTGGTTATCAGAAGCCTTCTTCCTTGCTATGATTTCCACTTCCTCTCTCCTTCCCTCCCCACATTGGCCCAATTTATTAAAAAATAACATCCCCCTTGTGTTGAACTGGTACTTGTACGTGAACATCTCTCTCTGTTATGTAGGCAACAACACAGAAGTGGTCTGTCTTCTGGAAATGTTTTCAACTTCCCAATCTTGCCTGTAGTCCCTTGCATGTGGTCTCTCATCCAAGTATTAATTGGGTCCAACTCTGCTTAGCTTTTTTCATGATATATTATTGATTAACTAATTATTATTTATTGGACTTTGACACTGCCCAACTTAAATTGACCCTGGGCAGCTCACTCAATAAAACCAAACAACAATATACAATCCAAATCTCAACCAAGGTTGGCTAGATATCACTACTTTGCAGAACATCTTGATTTTGCCAACCTTTTTCTTTTAAGTTGGCTAATTCTTATTGCCTCAATGGAGATGGGGACTTTGGCAGTTGCAACAAGGATCAAAGGCACAAACAGCATTTTTTTCTCTTGATCTGTCTAGCATGCAGTGCCCAGTATATGAAACCAGATGTAGTCACTGCAAAACAAGTTGAGGAGGTTTATCTGGGTGAGTAAAACTGTTCATTAGGTTGGACCAGTGACTTTTTCTGCATAAATTCTGTAGTTTATAACGATTGGTCTCAAGGTCATTTTCAGAAAGTACTAGTTCTCTTTTATCATTTCAGCACTCCAGGACCTTCAGGGCGATTGTGAAGCGTCTGTGGCCAAGGTTGCCGTTGAGTCTATGGAGGAAGTGTTTCGACATTGTGGCCATCGCATTAACCCGAACCTCGTTCCCAGCCAGCTCCTCACCACGCTAGCCAGAAACATATCCAAACAGTCCTCTGAGAGCAAGCAGTGATGCCTCCACCCCAGCATGGTCTTGGGGGAAAGCAGGCAAGCAAGAGGAGAATTCTTGCATCTGAGGACCATGAAGGAAAGTCATGGAAGGACCTGGCAGGGCGACTCTGGAAACAGCCATTGGAGAAGGCCAGGACAGTTACAGAGAGCAAACTGCAAGACTGTCACCGAGCCACCCGCATAATGGAGAAGGACTGTGGCAACCACCAAGCTGATGGCCATGTTGCCAACATCCAGAAGATCTCTGCATTGGTTGGTCTTCCAGCAGAAATAGGAACCTGTAGGATAAGGTAGATGCAGAGAGCTGAGCACTCAACTGGTGGGAGATCAGATCTCCTCAAAAAGGTTCTCATTATCAACAAACAGCATTAAATAAAAACCTCCATGAAAATTTCTGGATCCCAACCTTCTCATGTGTCTTCTAATGGGCCGTGATCTCATTTGCAAAGCAAGCCAACTTTGCAAACTTAGTTTATTAATCCAGAATGAGACTGAGCACTGAGGATCCACCAGCAGCCCTGTTTCCTGCTACCTCCCTCCCTCTGTTTAGACAGGACTCAATTCTTATCCCAGCTTCCCCTTAAGTGTGCACATGGAAGGCTCATTAACTGATTATGCAAGAGCTAGGATTTGCAAGCCATATTCAAGCCATCTGCTGTGGCTAGTTTACCAAGTGGCACAAACAGGGGAAATAAGCCTAGAGCAGAATGATCCATCAAGACAGTGCCCCCACCATAGTCCTCCGAGCCCTAATGTATCCTATTTCCCATCTCCATGTTGGGAGGTGAGGGAGAAAAGAATTCAAGCCGTGACCTCAGAACAGTTCTTGTTGAAGAGGGACAGTGGGTACATTCACACAATCATGTTTAACCTGGTTGCTGGATTAATACATTTTCCTGGATTTGCCAGTTACCTTAGACTGTAAACTAAAACTGGGCTGAGTTTGTGTGACATGCTAAGCCCTAAAATAGCTAAGATCAAAATTAACCAAGCTTAGCATGCTGTTCAGCTGCGGCCACTAAGTCTCTAAGTAACCTGGTTAATCTCATTGTGTGAATGCCCACCAATAGATTCCAGAGCAATTGAGTGGAATGCGGAATCCTGAAAGACACAAGATAATATCAGAACAGATCTGTATTGAAGCATTATTCTCTCCTGCTAATCTGCTGAAATAGTTACAACTGTGCAGAAGAGCAGCATTGATCAAGGGTATCATCAAGAACAAAAAATATATTAAAGGAAAAGATGTACAAAAACAGAGATATCATAAAAAATAATATATTCCCGTGCCTTCCATGACGGAAAACTGTTTTCAAAAAGCATCTACTTTTGGCAGAACTGCCAACAAAAATGCACAGATGTGGAGAAATGTGGACCAAAAATGCATCAAGCTTCAATATGTATTTCAAAAGAATATGTCGAGTTGGGTAGAAGAATCCGAGAGAATGTGAAAATCAGTCCATCAGCTCTTCTCTCTGGGAGAGGGGATGGATGGCGGTTTTGTGGGCCGAGAGGAGCACATGGCATGGCTGTTCACTTCTGCAGAACAGAGAATCATCTGGGGCCCAGCAGGAGAAAGCATCTTTCTAAGAACAGACAGTCGAAGGCATTGCATGCCAAAGATCACAGAGCGAGAGCCATTTCCGCTTCAAAGCATCTCCAAGCAAGAACAGCTGTGATGCTATTAATTCCAGGAATTAAAACCATCTTGCTTTCCTGATACTGAAATCTTTTGCACTGGCCTTCCCAGTTCAGCCTGTGCTCTGGTCTCCCATCCAAGGATGAACCAGGGCAATCCCTGCTTAGGTTTTCAGAATCAGCAGACTCAGCTACCTCCTGCACCTGTACATCTTTTTTTTTTTAATGTAAAGGAGATGCCAGGAGAGCCTCTGCGGTGAGGCTGGAGTCAAATCCTCACCCAGTTTGCATAACGAAGCAAGAAATGTGCATCTTTATTGCATTCTTTAGGCCTTGAAATAGTAAGTGCTGGGGAAAATGTATAGATATGGATGGACAGGGATAGGTAGAGATTTAGTATTATACTAAAATAATGCACAAAACAAATAATAGGTTAATATTCTGCAAAGGAGTTTTGTATCAGTTCCCTACTATACAGGTAGTCCTCACTTAACAACCATTCCTTTAGTGATGGTTTGGACTTACGACGGTGCTGAAAAAATCTACTTGTGACTGGTCCTCATGCTTACGACCGTTGCAGCATCTCCCCCGGTCACATGATCACAATTTGGGTGCTTGGCAACGGATTCACATTTATGACTCCCATTTTTGACCTTCCTGGCCAGCTTCTGGTAAGCAAAATCAATGGGGAACTACATGATTCACTTAACGACCACATGGCTCGCTTAACACCTGCAGTGATTTGCTTAACAACCGCTGCAAAAAAGGTTGTGAAATTGAGTCAGATTTGCTTAATGACCACTTTGCTTAGCAATCAAAATTCTGGTCTTAATTCTGGTTGTTAAGTGAGGATTACCTGTAACACTTTTGAAAGATGCTAGGAATGAAAAGGTGGCATCCCTGTACTGAATTTCCGTAAGACCCTTAACCTGGTTACTAAATTAGCCCATTTTCTGGGTTCAAATACATAAACTATTCCAAAGGGATAAATTTGTGCAAGCTGCTTAAGTAAAAAAAAAACACAACTGGCCAAAGTTAATGCTAACCAAGCTAAGCACATGTGAATAGAGCCACAGCCTCTTAGGTATCCTAAAGGTCTTGTGTGAACCCACCATGTGTCGACAAGAGTTGTAGAACAGAGGCCACCCAGTCCATCAAAAGTAACTACATCTGACTTGGTGGTAATGCTTTTTTATTTATTTTTTCTCTTTCACCCACTGCTCTTTCTGTACAGCTCTGTCCTAACAAAAGTGTTCTGCAGAACTCAAATGCTCATGGGCTGCAATGCGTTCTAACGAACACATTTCATTTCGTTATGCACTAACACTTTCCCCCAAGTCTGTCCAGATGCTTCCAGCAGATGGTGACAGCATGCAACCTTAGGAGCCTTCCTCAGGCAGATTGCACGAAATCAAGAGTCTGGTAGCACCTTTTCTGACAAACACATTTTAAAAAAAGGCAGCTGGAGCCCAGATTAACTAAATTTTTGTGAGTTGCAGCTGGAGCCCAGAGTTGCTGGGAGTCAGGCAGCACATACATTATTATTATTATTATTATTATTATTATTATTATTATTATTCACAATTAGATTCACAGTCAAAAACTGGTGAAAACTTAATAATTCAAGTCCTAACCAAGGACCTAAGAATTATTAAGCTAGTAGCATTTGAAGATATAAGCAGTTTCAAGCAGGGTATTTTTTTGTAAAATTAGGGTGTTCAAGTCCGATAAATTCAAAATTTCCAAACATCGAGGGAATCCTTTAGGTATTGCACCAAGGGCTCCAGCCACAATTGGTATAAGAGCAGGTTTCTTTTTCCATAAGTGTTGAACTTTGATCTGCAAGTCCCAGTATTTTGTAATTTTTTGTAATTGCTTTTTCTCAATCCTAGCATCGCCCAGTAAAGCAACATCATCAACAAACCAGACATTCTTCTTTTCAACAACTGCTGTGTCAGGCATGTTATGAATAAGGTGCCTGTCTCTTTAGATTTTAAATCCCATAAAATCTTAACCTGTTCATTTTCCAAATCCTTCTCAATTTATGGTCCCAGCAGTTCTTGCTACATTCAAATCCAAACCTCTGGCAAAGTTTCCAATGAATAATTTTGGCAACTGGGTCATGGTGCTGCTTATAGTCAGTTTGTGAAATTTTGCTGCAGCCCCTGATCAGATGGTCAATTGTTCATTATTGTTGTTGTTGTTGTTGTTGTTTCATTTTCAGTCCTGAGAGTAGTTCATTGCAAACCCAGTGAAATAACAAAGAAGCAAGGGCTGGTGAATCTCTGCAAATATCTCTGCAGAGTTGTTGGGTGTTGGGCAGCATACAAGTTTAATTATAAATAAATAATCAATCCAGAGATGGCCAATAATAATAATTACCAGAAGGATCTCACTGGATGGACAGAAGGATGGACATTTCCAGTAGGGGAATAAACAATAAAATATTGTTTATTCTTAACAATATTTAATTTTTAAATACTGATTTTACCTTTTATATGACTATTTATATATGCATTTTTTGAAAAACTGATTGTTGTAAAATGCCCAGAGTCACTTTTTGTGAGATGGGCAGCCATAAACTTTGATTAACAAAGAAACAAATAAATAAATTATACTTCTATCCTGACTTTACCAAGGGACATCAATGGTTTTACACAGGCACACAGATACACAGACACACACACACTTAACTTGGTTATTGAATTCACCTGTTTTCAATTAATGGAACCATAAACTACCTGAATTTTCTAGACGGTGATGATGGTGATGATGATTTGCAAAGTTAAAATTAAGCGAACATGAAAGACCAAGAGAACATGAGCTACTAACGCAGTTTGGGTCTTTACTTGACATGGTAAAACATGTTGGGTGAACACATTTTATCTAACTCTGTGAAGTAGAGTAGGCTGTGTACGAGAGAGAGAAAGACAGCATGCTCAGCCCCAAATCACCAAGTGAGCTCTGAGTTTTGTGGTCAAATAAAGACTGGACATTTATTTTGGTTGCACTTACTTATTTACTCCGGCTTTTACTCTGCTTCAATCGTCACCAATTCAAAGTGGCTTATATTCCCAATCCTCAGGAAAAAGATGGAAAAGATCTAAGAGAGCCTAACCGTAATCCTGTCCCACCATAACCCAGCAAGGAACAACAATTGTCTGTTACACCATTCAAGTCTCATCTTAGCTTTGGAAGAGTGAGTCAAGGGGTGGAGGTCAGGAAGTTGGATCCAGAAATTCACCCATTTCTCAAGCATCTGCTTTTCTCCATAGCAGGTGTCCTAACAGCAACCACGCTGAGGCGAGAAATAAGTCTCTAGTGTTTTATTACTGCTACGTTACACAGAAAATCCTACCAAACTGAAGAAGCGTGAGAAAACCCAGACAGATAAACCCGGAAGGTCAAGGTGGGTCTGTTCTGTGTCTCTTTGAATGGCTGCTCAACTCCTCACTACTACGCATGCATTTCCCCCCCTGGATAGGGGCCCCCTCCTGCTCGCCATCAGTGCTCATGACAGCAGGTACCAGTCCTGACATGGTACCCAAATTTTCTTCTCATCTATGTCCATGAGGAACTCCTGCCCAGTGCTTTGAATTTTAAGAGATCTGCACCACTTCAGGGATATGATTGTCATCATCCAAAAGAGGGAAATTAAAGCACAGTAACTCATAAAACTTATCTGCTTGAAGAGTTGGCAAACAATTTCTCATGTGAACAGGCTTTGAGTGAAAAGGAGAAAAAAGAAAAAGGAATTCCAGGAAATGGAGAGGGCAGAAAATCAAAAACTAATTTGGCTGTCCCACTTGGGTCCTCTCCAAATTCCTTCATTTCCAATGCAAGGACAAAGTAGGGCAAGAATGTTGCCCATGGAACTCCCTTACACAAGAGATCATCTCAGGATGATGTTTGAGATGCCAGGTGGTCCATATCTCTTTACTGGTTTCAGGGAATTCTGGGGTGTCAAAAAAAAGTCAAGATGGTAGCCAAAACCATGTGACAGAAGCTCCAACCATTTTCACATGCAATCATATGATTGTGGCCACCATCGTGACATTTCTGGCTCCCCGTGAAGACACCCATGACTGGTTTCCTTCTATTCATTGCTTGTTTGCACACTTCTCCTTTCTCATTCTTGGTTCATGTAAAACGCTACCTGCTCAGATTTTATCAGCAATTTTACATTTTTATTCTATCAGTGCTTTCTCGTGATTTGATTAAGTCTCCTTGAATGCCACCAGGGCAAAACGGTGGCATGTTTTAAGGGGGAAAAAAGAAGTAAATATCAAAGAGAATCGGGTTTCCTTCCTGGTGCTTCAAAGAGATGGATTTATATTAAAACCCGCCCTCTAGAAATGTAAGCAACTGACAATTTCCTTGTTGGGGTGAAATTTCACATTAACTTGGGCTGCGTATGTAATTTTAGTTCTGAATTTTCCACACTTGCAGCCATTGTAGCATCAAAAGCCACATATTTAGTTTCCCATTTAAAGATGAAGTTGGTGGCAGCTCATTGCCTCTATCTCTGCATTTCCAAGGTCTGAACCCAACCTAAGTGACCACCATTTTTGATGGTGGATCTTCCCTTCAATTCCTCATGGACCTTTGCAGCTGTCAGGGGCGGGGCGGGGGGCAAATTATGAAAATTTGACATCATCACTGTCATGATGCTTTTGCAATTCAGCCCCTTTTGTGCTTGCATCCTGACATCACAGGTCAAGGAGAAGAGTTTGCATTTCAGTTGAGGTGCAACTACAGATCCTTCTGATGCTTCTGCTATCAGGGCATCCTGTCTACTTGAAGCAAGCCAAATCCAGTTCAGTGGGACTCTTCCCAGAACACAATGGATCTTGAACAATCATCTTCACCCTAAGTCCCTTAGGGCTCCCGGGATTCAACTGCTTGGCCAACTTACATGGGGTTGCTCCTGAGGCTAGAGGCAGAACTTGACTTTCCAATGGCATCACCTTCTCATGTACTTTTCAGCCTGATCTATACGATCCACCCCATTCAAGGTTCTGCTGCTCCCTGGGCTGGTGTCTGCAGGGCTCTGTGTCTGGGTGTGTCAAAATCTCCAAGATGGTGGGCATGATGTCACAATCAAAGCCCTGCCCTGCCTACCATCTTGCAGGTTTTGGTGCGCGTGTGCGCACGTGCACACACACACACACACTTTGGATGCTCCTATGCAGATCCTTCCTTATCTTGGCAGGAAAACATTTTTCATGCTCCTGATGAACCTCTGGACAGCTCCAGCTTTTAAGCCAGTATTTGCACAGGACTCCCTGTTTGAGCATCAAATTATCCCCATAAGCCTTTTATTAAATCAAATGAATTCATTAATGGCCCCACCTTTCCAAAGCTCTTATTTTAAAAAGCATAGTGCTGAAGAAAGGGGTTGCCTTTATCCCATATAATAAATCAAGAGGCAGTAGAAGCTAAGTGAACAAGTTCACATTTTTTTGGTTATCGGTGGCGCTGCAGATTAAACCGCTGAGCTGCTGAGCTTGCCGATCGGAAGGTCGGCGGTTCGAATCCGCGTGACGGGGTGAGCTCCCATTGCTAGTCCCAGCTCCTGCCAACCGAGCAGTTCGAAAACATGCAAATGTAAGTAGATGAATAGGCACCGCTTCAGCGGGCAGGTAACGGCATTCCGTTCAGTCACGCCAGCCACATGACCACAGAAGTGTCTATGGACAAACGCCGGCTCTTCGGCTTTGAAACGGAGATGAGCACCGCCCCCTAGAGTCAGACATGACTGGACTTAATGTCAAGGGAAACCTTTACCTTTACCTTTTAACTCATGGCGAAGTAGAAAAGCCATGTCAAGAACCCATTATTATCATTCAATTTATACAAAAGTAGCTGAAGTAGTAGGTGGAAAAGGCCAGGTTATTGCATTTGTAGGCAGCAAATATAAAATTGGCTGTATATTTAAAAAAGCACATTTTGAACATAATTCTTTAGCAGTTGGCTTAAATCATAAGGTGATTTAAGATACACAATTTTTACATCTTCAACAACAACTTCCAAAATTATTAACAATACAACTTACCTTTTGGGGGTATCTCAGGAGTTACAAATAGAAAGATAGAAGATGATAGATAATAGATGATAGATAATAGATGATGGAGAAAGAGAGAGAGGGATAGATGGGGATGATAGAGATGATAGGTAGATAGACAGACAGACAGACAGACAGATAGATACTAGTGCTGTTGAATTTTCTATTATTAATAGAAAACACCACTAAAATTTGTCTAAAGATAATAGCAGTAACCACTGAATGCAACACCTGAATATTTCATCTCTTTAAAATGTAGATTCTTAAATGGGTATCTGAAAATAGACATCTCCTGCCACAACAGCAAAATAGAGAAGTTGGGTGCCACCATGAAGAAGGCCCTTTCTATAGATCCAATACCATGTACTTAAAAGGTGGTGGATTCAAGCTAAGATTCTCACTGAAGGGTCTCAGAAAGGTGCATCTAAGAGGAAACAAGCCTTTGGATTTGCAGGTCTCAAACTGTGAAGAAATTATAAAGCTTTCTTGGAAGCAAATGAGTAAAATGTTGAAGATGGCACAGGACTGGTTTGTATTATTTGACGGCCTCGTCTTCAGCAAGGCTCAGCCTGTTCTCTTCCATGTTTCAATTGAATATGTCCTCCAAATCTGGTCGGCAAAAATCCAGATGCCTGCTAGATGGCAACCAAGGCATGCAGACAACATATATGGTATGGTAACCCTACAGCTGAAGGTTCTCTGCATTGAATAGAATGGAGGCATGTTTGGGCAATCAGGTTGAGATTTTCCAGGAAAGAGTAACGTAAGTACACCTGTGAAAAGAAAGCAAAACCTGTCTGGGCTCCACCTGTTCCTTTGGGCTCCTGGAATTCTCCCAAGTGGTGAATCTGAAGGACTGTTATGTCAAAAGGCTAAGAGCAAACCATCCAGAGATTGTGTTTACACAATTCCCTGACAAGTTGGCTGCACTAATCCATTTCTGGATTTGCACAACACATTGACATCTCCACATGAACCAAACAGGCTGAGTTCACGCATGTGCTAAGCCACCAAAACACTTACTAAGATTAACCAAGTTATGAAGGTTAAGTATCTACTACCATCAAGGTTTTGGAAATGATGGTAATGATTTCAGCCTTGATACATTGGGAATCACCTACCTAGGAGGAACCTGCCCAAACACTAACATACATACATACATACATACATTTATTGTATTCATATAGCCACTCACGAACTTCTTCTTGCACAATTTAGGATCAGACTAAAGAGATTAGGGAAGACCCACAGATCAGCTAGATATGAGCTCACTAATATCCCTCAGGAATATGCAGTGGAGGTGAAGAATAGATTTAAGGGACTGGACTTAGTAGATAGGGTCCCGGAAGAACTATGGACAGAAGTCCGCAACATTGTTCAGGAGGCGGCAACAAAATACATCCCAAAGAAAGAGAAAACCAAGAAGGCAAAATGGCTGTCTGCTGAGACACTAGAAGTAGCCCAAGAAAGAAGGAAAGCAAAAGGTAACAGTGATAGGGGGAGATAGCCCAATGAAATGCAAAATTCCAGAGGTTAGCCAGAAGAGATAAGGAATTATTTTTAAACAAACAATGCACAGAAGTGGAAGGAGGCAATAGAATAGGAAGGACAAGAGCCCCCTTCCAGACAATTAGAAACATCGGAGGTAAATTCCAGGCCAAAATGGGTATGATCAAAAACAAAGATGGCAAGGACCTAACAGAAGAAGAAGAGATCAAGAAAAGGTGGCAAGAATATACAGAAAACCTGTATAGGAAGGATAACAATATCGGGGATAGCTTTGACGGTGTGGTCAGTGAGCTAGAGCCAGACTTCCTGAAGAGTGAGGTTGAGTGGGCCTTAAGAAGCATTGCTAATAACAAGGCAGCAGGAGACGACGGCATCCCAGCTGAACTGTTCAAAATCTTACAAGATGATGCTGCCAAGGTAATGCATGCTATATGTCAGCAAATTTGGAAAACACAAGAATGGCCATCAGATTGGAAAAAATCAACTTATATCCCCATACCAAAAAAGGGGAACACTAAAGAATGTTCAAACTATCGAACAGTGGCACTCATTTCACATGCCAGTAAGGTAATGCTCAAGATCCTGCAAGGTAGACTTCAGCAATGCATGGAGCGAGAATTGCCAGATGTACAAGCTGGGTTTAGAAAAGGCAGAGGAACTAGGGACCAAATTGCCAATATCCGCTGGATAATGGAAAAAGCCAGGGAGTTTCAGAAAAACACCTATTTCTGTTTTATTGACTATTCTAAAGCCTTTGACTGTGTGGACCATAACAAATTGTGGCAAGTTCTTAGTGGTATGGGGACACCAAGTCATCTTGTATGCCTCCTGAAGAATCTGTATAACGACCAAGTAGCAACAGTAAGAACAGACCATGGAGCAACGGACTGGTTTCAGATTGGGAAAGGAGTATGGCAGGGCTGTATACTCTCACCCTACCTATTCAACTTGTATGCAGAACACATCATGCGACAAGCTGGGCTTGAGGAAGCCAAGGCTGGAGTTAAAATCTCTGGAAGAAACATTAACAATCTCAGATATGCAGATGATACCACTTTGATGGCTGAAAGTGAAGAGGAACTGAGGAGCCTTATGATGAAGGTGAAAGAAGAAAGTGCAAAAGCTGGCTTGCAGCTAAACCTCAAAAAAACCAAGATTATGGCAACCAGCTTGATTGATAACTGGCAAATAGAGGGAGAAAATGTAGAAGCAGTGAAAGACTTTGTATTCCTAGGTGCAAAGATTACTGCAGATGCTGACTGCAGTCAGGAAATCAGAAGACGCTTAATCCTTGGGAGAAGAGCAATGACCAATCTCGATAAAATAGTTAAGAGCAGAGACATCACACTGACAACAAAGGTCCGCATAGTTAAAGCAATGGTGTTCCCCGTAGTAACATATGGCTGCGAGAGCTGGACCATAAGGAAGGCTGAGAGAAGGAAGATCGATGCTTTTGAACTGTGGTGTTGGAGGAAAATTCTGAGAGTGCCTTGGACCGCAAGAAGATCAAACCAGTCCATCCTCCAGGAAATAAAGCCAGACTGCTCACTTGAGGGAATGATATTAAAGGTAAAACTGAAATACTTTGGCCACATAATGAGAAGACAGGACACCCTGGAGAAGATGCTGATACTAGGGAGAGTGGAAGGCAAAAGGAAGAGGGGCCGACCAAAGGCAAGATGGATGGATGATATTCTAGAGGTGACGGACCCGTCTCTGGGGGAGCTGGGGGTGTCGACGACTGACAGGAAGCTCTGGTGTGGGCTGGTCCATGAAGTCACGAAGAGTCGGAAGCGACTAAACGAATAAACAACAACAAAATAGCCACTCATCTCATGAAAGTGACTCTGGGAGGTATACAACAGTTATGCAGAAATCCTTTCTCAATGTCTCATGTCTGGGACGGGTGTGCTATCCAAGAAGGACCTCCTCAGGTATGGTGCCCAACCCTTGAAATGCCTCTTCTTTGCAGTCCAAGCTGGCATAGACACTTGCCCTCCTGTGCCACAAAAATCTGACTTTCTGTTCTCCTGTTTGAAACTTAGTACTCATGGAATGACATGCCTTTTGTCCCTTGCATCTTTCTACCAATGTTGCATGCTTATTATTGTGTGTTTTAAATTATTTATGTAAAACACTCAGTTATAAATCACCTTATCTCCCTGACCTTCCAGTGCCTAGAAAAAACTCCAAATTTCTAGCCTCCTTCCACAGCCTGATACTTTCCAGATACAATAGATGGTTATGATGATAATGTGCCATCGGGTCAGTGTTGACTCATACCAACTCCATTAATTGATCTTCTCCAGATGGACCTGTCCCCAACCTGCTCCTCCAGGTCTTCCAATGGTGCACCCATTACCCCTGTAATCAAGTCAATCCACCTTGCTGCTGGTTGTTCTCTTCTCATTCCCTCCTCCTTTCCCAGCATTATGGACTGCTCAAGAGAAGGTACAGTAGATATGGTAGAAGATACAGTAGATAACCCTCCATAATTCCCACCGAACAAGAGGATTACAAGAGTTGAAGTCCAACATACTTGGAGAACACCAGGTTGCTGAAAACACCTTCACAGCCTCCTTGGAATATGAAGGAACAGACTATAATGATGACATAAGACTTCAGATCACCCCAGTGGTTTCACACAAAAGATTAGATAGAATGCATGGTAGTACTTTTGAAAGTTGTGCTTTGCAAAGTGTGTTAGTGAGAGTGGAGCCTTTCTCTTTGAAGGGTTACAAGAGCCATGTGTTTTGGGAGAGTCATGTGGCTGCTTCGAAAACATGCATGCGTGTGCCAGGTCTTTGCAACCATCAGCAAAGTGAAGCAGTGATATAAGCACACACGTACATGGAGACACCAGGGCAACATTCAAACAGTTGTAGGAGTCTTGCAAAGGATATGGCTGCTATAACATTTCATAAGACTTTTTCCCTTCACTGAGTTGAAATATCCTCCACCCATCCTACCCCAAACACCCAGGTATACTGGTGTGTGGGAAAGTCCTTGAGAGACGGGGCAAAGAGATGCTGCTTAGGGAATGGTCAGATAAGAGACAGCACAGCCCACAGCTGGATAGTGGGCTGGGCAAGAGGCTCAGGAGGGACCCTCCCTAGCTTCTCAGGCTGTAAAGGAGACAGTGGGAGATTTGTACTTTCAGACTTGCAAGATTCTGTTAATGTAGCCTTGCAATAAAGTAGAATTATCTCATCTGGTTGTGTTTCCTGTCTGGTCTACGTCAGAAGGCTAACACCAGGTGACAATGACTGTCCCCATTCATGATCTCAATCCAGATTCTCTTGCCTTTCTTTCAAGTCACAGCAGCCACCTACATCCCTCCAGGGCAATACATGATTTGTCACAGCTTGAGGCTGTTGCTGACTTCTGTTGGATTACGTTGGAAAATTAACACTGGCTCACCTAAGGACCATTTAAGGGTTGTGGATGAGATGAAGGCAATGTCATGGAGACACACAGAAAAAAAGATGGCCAAGTCACATTGGAGCTGAAGTGAGGCACAAGCAAAGAAGAACCAGAAGTATGTTTGCTTATATATCACTTCCAATAGTTTTGTGTACTCGATCATAGTATTGGCTTTAAAGTTGAGTCTTACTCAACTCAAACCTAATTATAGACAGGTCCACGTGGCAATAATGCTAAAGTGGTTTGGCATTGTGTTGGTTTTTTCCCCCCAACTTCCTAGTGTGGTCTAACCTCCCTCCCCGAGTCCTGCTATGCTGCCTTATTGTGGTAGTGGGTGGCCTGGGGGTCTCCCATCTAGGTACTGACCAGGCCTCCCCCTGCTTAGCTTTGTTTTGGGGCCCCACCCTTGGAACCAGCCTTGTGTAATTGGAGCAGCTTATCATGGCAAACAGCAGGCACCGATCTTCACTTGCTTGCCAGAGGCAAGATCCACCACACCCACACAGGTCATGACAGATGTAGATCCCCTTCACCATCCACCCTATATTGTGCAATTCAATTCTTGCCTTAAAGAATTCCAAAGCCTGCAATAATAATCACTGACTGAATTCTAGTGAGTCTTTGGAAATAATGAAGTTATTCCCAACTTATCTTTTTAGAATCACAATAATGTAACACTCCCACTTCGCTCTGGAGACAAGAGACCCCAAAGATTGCCATTGGTAGCTTGACTTAAACTCTCCTTAAAGTTGTCTTTGTGAGAAATGAAAATGGAGATAGGTTCCCCCACCACCCACCACCACCTTCCAGCAACTAAAATTTCTTTATTTATAGGAGGAATACAAAGTAAAGATGCAAGAGAAATGCACGATGTATTTCTTTTCCTTCAAGAAGTCACAGTGTACAAAACTGGTGTGTGCTACAGTGAATTGCCCATGCTTAAATTGTCATGAAAGAAATGTCATTCATTTGAAGATGCACTGGAAGAGGATGGATGCTTCTAAAACTCAAGGAATTAAAACAGAAGAGGTGTTGGCAGGTCATCTGAAATGAAAAAGACTACTGCTACGCCCGTTTTCTTCTTAAAAGGCTCTATGGGAAAATTACATTTAGACCTCATAAAGTGGATTCAATTGCAGAATGTGGAAATTAGCAAGGAACTAAATGAATCATAAAGTCACACACTTGAAAAGCCACACCCTTGAGGTCATCAATCTAACTTCCTCTTCAGTGCAGAAATGAAAATTAAAACATTCCGAACAGATGGTTTTCTGGAGAAAATCTATGTGGTCACTAAGAGTCAACACCAACTTGACGGCACATAATCAATCGATCGATCGATCAATCAATCAATCAACTAATAGATGATTGATAGGCCTCCATTTCAACCATCCAGTGAAGGGTAGCCTACTTGCTCCATTAGTAGCTGAACCAATGTGATTGTGGCTAAAATATTAATGTGTGCAGTGAGACAACCCAGATTCTTGTCTATCACAAATTTGTAGTGAAACTCCATCCAGCCTGACAACAGAGTTTCCAGTCATGACTGGACCAGCGTCAGGAGGCCCACATTGATGAAAAATCTTGCATACATAACATAAAAGGTTATATATGTTTCACAAAAGGTAGCTTCCTTGTGGAATTGCTCTCTGGTTAATTAATCTTTCTCCCCTGGCATTTCAGCTTGGCAGAAGGTGCCTTAGAAAGGGTGCTTTACGTGATTGAGACATCCCAAGGGCAGTGGCAGATGTTCAAGAATGTTCAACTTCATGACTTCTCTTTGAGAAAGCCATATAAAAAAATGGCTTTACTTTCTCTACTTCCCCAAAGAACAAGGCATTTTCTTCAGGGAGAATATAGGAAGTATCCAGAATGTTTATGAATAAGGACAGTTTATTGAGAAACGTCCTTGTTGGACCAGAAAGAGAGCCTCTGTTGGTCCTATACATGGGATGGAAGCAGGCCAGGGAGCTAGTGTGCAGACTTGTAGTGGCTGATTGCCATTCAAATTCTCTCTCCTTGCAAGGCATCTTTGAGAAAAGTTGGTTTAATGTTGGCTGTCAGGATGACTGGCTGTGGATGAAGGGAAGAGGAGGGCAGGTTGAATTTGCTGCTGGAAAAGATTTCTGATCCAAGGATTCCCACTGAGGAATCTCTGAAGAGAAGGGATGGGAATTCAGCAGTTGCATCATTTGTTTGTTTGCTTGCTTGCTTGTTTATGGGAATTCAGCAGTTGTGTCATTTTTTCATTTGTTTATTTGCTTCTGAGTTTCTTCCTTTACACTCATATTTCTGTTAGCTTGACTGTGCTTCTCACAGAAGACCCTCATGGCTATCAGATTAGATCTTCCTTCCTTCCTTCCTTCCTTCCTTCCTTCCTTCCTTCCTTCCCTCCCTCCCTCCCTTTTCTTCTAGCTCAAGGTAATGTCCATAGCACTCCTTCCTCCTGTTTTTCCCCACAACAACCCTGTGGATTAGGCTGAAAGTTGCTGAGTAGACTTGAACCAGGGTCTCCTCACTCTTAGTCCAACACTTTCACCACTACACCACACTGGTGTTCCAAGGAATTCAGCCTTCCTGCCTAAACATATATAGATTTATACATATCACTGTTTTAAAAGATTTTCCCTAAATCCATAACCCCATGAAATAGGTTGGGCAGATACAGAATGACTGTCCCAAAGTCTCTGAGAAAGCTTCCATGATTAAATGACACTAGTAGTTGGATCCCCCACTTCTAGTCCAGCATCTTAACCATCATCCTACACAGACCTGTTGGGCTGAGAGCAGTCCAAAATCAACCAGGTTTCTTCTATGGCCAAGGGGGACTTAAACTTGAGTCTCCCCACGGTTAATCCCAGTGTTCTCATCACCATCCCACCATCACATCAGTTCTTTGGTCAAGAGAAGGGGTCTGGCCCAAATCTGGACTTGAACCTAGATTTCTCTGCTTCTACCCAGCACTTTCACCACCACATAGGCTCTTGATACATGAGAATAAAACCTCAAACATGAGAGTACTAACATATAATACAGTATCGTACAAGCTAATGGCCAGGCCTTAAAGGGTAGAAGTGCTGCACTCTTTGAAAGTGATGTATAGTTATGGCATCTGGTTGCACAAGACATTCAGAGGCATTTCAAGATGTACCAGGCTGTGAAGGAGAGGGAAACTACTTAAATCCATCACTCCGACAAGTTTCTTGCATTCCCTGAGGTTAGAGTTACAGCCTATGGGCAAAACCAGACCATCCTGATGACACCTACAAAGGTGAATGACCTCTGTAGCTTGATGAAGAACCATCAATCAACTCAAGGGGCCATGCTGAGATATTCCAACATTGCCTATAAAGGGGAAGTGAAGAAAAGAGAAGTTTGAAGTCCTATCTTCCACTCCATCAAGGATAATCTCAGAAAGCTATCTGGACTTCCCACCCACTTTAATCAGTTGGCCAACAACAAGTAGGGTTTCTTGGTTTGTACGGTTGATGTGATTGAGGGAGTGAATGTAAGATGCTTGTATTGCTAGAATAAAGCTTTTTAAAATCTACCAGTGGTCTCCTGGAAATTTTGGGTGGTGTTCACTGATGTTGCTCTAGCACTGCACAAAAAAGGTTCCTAAATTCTATAGCAAATGGCAAACTTCTTGAAATGTACATTTGTAACATCTGGCAAGATCAAGGAGGGCCAGGAAGAGAACATGTGGGAACATGTGGGGCAAGTCCAAAAGCAGAGGATTTGCCCACTGCAGGCTTATCATGTTGTGCAAACTCCGCCTCGGGCAGGGAGTGGCAGCTTTAAACACAGCCTCACTTTCCCCAAATCAGTTGCACACTTTTTCCACAGATTATCATAATTTTATTCAACTGCACCAAAAACACCCATTTTTTTTTTCTCTTCAAGCCAGCCTTTCCCAGACTGGTGGATGGGAAGTGTGTTCAATCTCAACACCCAGAAACCCTGGCCTTTGGCAGGGCAGGCTGAGAATTCTGGAGATGAAATCCATCTGGGGTGTCTAGAATGTCAAGATGGTGGCTGTGATGATGCAATCAAAACTCCACCCTTTTTTTTAATGTGTATAAAACTAGTGGGGCTTGGACTGCATCACTGTGGCTGCCATCCTGACTTATTTTGACTATGCCCTGCATCCCAGTGCATCCAAAGACAACTGAGTTAGGGAAAGCTCTTCTGAAACATGGAAACCTTCTCATCTCTCCCACCACCCTGAACAACTTCCCAGCTTCTTAACAGTGCAATTTATTTCTTATTGCTGTCACAGGAGTTAAGCGGGGACACGCTCCTTGGTTGCATTAGTGATTTGCATTTGATGTTGCTCGGCTGATTTGTATTTTAACTTTTGTGACGTTTGTAATTGTTTTTATTTTATTTTAATTCTGTTTGCTGCCCAGAGCCAATTGCTGAGACGGGCAACCATATAAGTTGGACAAATAAATAAATAAAGAGAGAAAGAGAGAGAGATGAGAGAGAGAGAGAGATGAGAGAGAGAGAGATGATGATAGATGATAGATAGATAGATAGATAGAGTGAGTGAGCGAGCGAGTGAGCGAGCGAGCGAGCGAGCTATGGATTCGGATATATAGGGGTGGATGGATGGATGGATGGATGGATGGATGGATGGATGATAGATGATAGAGATAGATAGATAGATGACAGTTAGATGATAGATGATCAAAAGCACACACTTTCAACAATAACATGAGAAGCCACCTCAGAAGGAACACTTAATCCTATCTGTCTCTGATTACCTTGGACATGATCCATGAAAGCATTTCACTTGACAGCACTTGAGTACTGGACGGACCTCCATCTTGGTAAAAATGAAGCTGAGGGAGGGGTGGAGGCAACTTACTAATCAGATGATGCCCTGGGGAGGACCTTTCTTTCAACAAGTTGCAGCTTTACCCAACACCTTGTCCTACCAAAATCACACCCACTAAGAGAAAGAATGCAAGATTAACAGATTGAAGGAATGGGTATTATGAATTCTGAGCCATGACTTAATGAAGTTCATTGATGTTGGAAATTTAATTTAAGCCATGTGAGACACTTGAGCTGATTCATTGTCTTTCTCCTGAATGGTCCACCCACCTACTTCCACAGAGAAGGCAAAATTTCCCTGCCTCTTAGCTCCAGGGAAAAGGATCAGCAACCAGCAAAGAAACAGATGCAGGGAAGTGAATGGCACCTTGTGAATATCTGGGTGAATAAGTGAAATTGAATCCCTTCAGGGATCTAGCTAATACAATATTTATTAATGGTTTGGGGGCAGAAACCGATCTTGCCATTATGGGTGTCTCTGGTGAAAAGGAAGTGGGAAGAGATGAGACCTGCACCCTGACATCATCAACATGCAAATGATGTGGAGTATGCAATTCACATCACTTGTGTGATAATGTCACATGTATATGATATCACCATGGCTCTTACCAGATGTCTACATATGCCATTCTATTATAGTTGCCTTAAACTCAACAGGGGTTGATAGGGCACAGCTACTTAAGAAAACAGTTGCAACTACTTCAATCAGTTGATTGCCCTCTGCCCAAATGAGGGTAGGTGAAAGAGTTATTAAATATTTCCAAAAAATGGGGAGGTTACTCAAATATACAACAGTAATGCTTGATTAACAGCAGTTCCAAGGAAGTATTGGAAGAAACAGATTCCTCCAAAAAATAGGACAGATGAAGAAAACAAAAGGAAACAGTATTTTGCACATTAGTCTCTAATGCTGGGAAAGGTGGAAAGAAAGAGAAGAGGACAACCAGCAGCGAGGGGGAGCGGCTCAGTAACACTGGTGATGGGGACACTGTTGGAAGACCTGAAGGACTAGGGGACAGATCGTCACAGAGAAGGTCCATCTATGAGGTTGCTAAGAGTCAAAAACAACTTGATGGTACATAATCAATCAATCATTGTGCACCAAAGAAAGGATGTTACTGGACATGTTGGCCATGTTGACTGGGAATTCTGGCATCCACAGTCCTCAAAGCTTTTCCAAGTGGGGGAAGACGGGATGGTTTTTCTTTTATATTTTCCCAAGACAACAATTTGGAGTAAGTTTACTTGAAAGACAGCAACTTGTCATAGTCAGATCACGCCCTGGTGGCCCTGAGATTCTCTTATGCTGGCCCCCTCCACAGTGAGGCTGGACTAATTCGATTTGTCCGCCCCTGGCAACTGATGGACCCAGTACAGTTTCAGAGGGAGCTGGGGGTTATACCCGAGTCTCTCCTGCACGGTCCAGCAGAGGCCCTGGCTGCTTCCTGGAATAGGGCTGCGGCCGGGGCCTTGGACAGGATCGTGCCTGTGCAGCCTCTCTTGCCCCATCGAACCCCACACTCCCTGTGGTTTATGGAGGAGTTGAGGGTTCTGAAGAGGGTTAAGAGATGCCTAGAGTGCTGCTGGAGGAAGACGAGTACCAAATCTGACCGAACACTGGTTAGGGCCACGATTAATGGCAATAAGAGCGGCGAAGTGTCAATATTTCTCCGCTCTTATCTCGTCTGCAGAATGCTGCCCAACAGCCCTGTTTAAAATTACTCGATCCCTTTTGGGGACAGTGGGCCAGGTGACCCACCTACAGGGCCATGCAGAGGAGTTCTCAGAGCATCTGCAAGACAAAATTGCTCAGATCTGCTCTATATTAGACTCCAAGCATGAGGCATGGTCCGTGGAGATACCAAGGGAGTGTATTTACCTAGTTATCTGGGAACAGTTTGATCCTGTTGGGCCCAAGGAAGTGGACAGGATCCTCCAGACTGTGAATGCTACCACTTGTCATCTAGACCCATGTCCCTCCTGGCTGGTGAAAGCGGCTCGGGAGGTGACATGTGGTTGGGTGAAGGTGATGGCTAATACATCCTTGAGGGAGCGGGTGTTTCCAACTACCTTTAAGGAGGTGCTGGTACACCCCCTCCTCAAGAAACCATCGCTGGACCCAACTGTGCTGGACAATTTTTGTCCAGTCTCCCACCTCCCGTTTTTGGGAAAAGTGGTTGAGAAAGTGGTGGTGTTGCAGCTCCAGAGGGTTCTGGATGAAACAGATTATCTAGACCCCTTTCAGTCAGGCTTCAGGCCTGGATACAGGATGGAAATGGCATTGGTCACACTTATGGATGACCTCTGGTGGGAGCAGGATGGTGGCAGTGCATCCATCCTTGCTCTTCTTGACCTCTCAGCAGCTTTTGATACCATTGACCATGGTATCCTTTTGGGGTGGCTCAGGGAGTTGGGGGTGGGCAGTGTGGTTTCGCACTGGTTCTCCTCCTTTCTCCAGGGCCAGTCCCAATCAGTGTTGATAGGAAGCAAGAGATCCAGCCCATGGCCTCTACTTTGTGGGGTGCCGCAGGGTTCAGTTCTCTCCCCGCTCTTCTGAAACCACTGGGTGAGATAATCCATCACCATGGGATGAGGTATCATCAATATGCGGACAATACTCAACTATACATCTCCATCCCAGGTGAGGTAAGTGATGCCATGACTGTCCTCTCTTGGTGCTTGGGGGCTGTAGGGGCCTGGATGGGGAACAACAGGCTTCAGCTGAACCCCAGTAAGACGGAGTGGCTGTGGGTTAATGGCTCCTCAGTATTCGGGAATTTACCATCATTGTTTCTGGATGGGGTTGCACTGCTCTAGAAAGACCCGGTGCATAATCTGGGGGTCCTCCTGGACTCACAGCTCCTGCTCAAAGAGCAGGTGGCAGCCGTGGCCAGGAGGGCCTTTGCACAACTTTGTGTTGTGCATCAGTTACGCCCTTTCCTGGATCGGGAGGCCCTCCAAATGGTCACTCATGCCCTTGTTATATAGACTACTGCAATGCACTCTACATGGGGCTACCCTTGAAGACTATCCGGAAGGTACAGCTGGTCCAGAATGAAGCCACCCGGGCTATCTTTGCCGCCCCTAGAAGGGCACATGTAACCCCTTTGCTGCGTGAGCTGCACTGGGTACCACTTTGCTTCCGGATCCAATTCAAGGTGTCGGTTATCACCTTTAAAGCCCTACATGGCATGGGACCAGGCTACCTGAGGGACCACCTCTTCCCTGTTACATCGACCCATCCCACCTGGTCAGGCAGAGAGGGCATGCTGTGGACCCCATTGGTAAGAGAATTCCGTCTGGCGGGGTCCAGGAGGCGGGCCTTCTCCGCAGTAGATCCCGCCCTCTGGAACACTCTTCCCCCAGAGGTGAGGTTGGCCCCATCACTCCTGGCCTTCCAGGGGAATTTGAAGACCTGGCTCTGCCACCTGGCCTGGGGCAGGGAGGGGAGTAGTCACATTTGGGGATGGCTAGTGCCCTAGAGTGCTCCTCACACACATGGACTGAATTAGACCTTTCTGCCACTTGGATTTTATTTTTATTTATTTTTATTGTCTACTTGTAATTGTATTTTTATATATCGTATTTTATATATTAATTATATTGTATATTGATTGTTTTATTGATTACTTTGTTGTAAACTGCCCAGAGTCCCTCTGATGGGAGGAGATGGGCAATGACAAATTTGATAAACAAAATAAAAAAATAAAATAAATAATAGTATATCTAATAAAGTAATGGTTTGCAATCAAGTCACACAGCTTTAGTGTCACATGCCAGAAATAGTTTCTGGAGATGTGATGCAACAAAGTCTATAGAAACCAGCAAAACCAGAGAGTTTTGCTTCAGTTGTGTTCCTGCATACGTGTGTAGTGGGAGAGGGGAGTGGGCTTGTCAGTTTTAGGAACACTAATTATCTTCAGATGGAAGTTCCTACCCAATGGAACAACAAGGATATATCAAGGTGTTGCACAACTGCAAGTTGCAATGTGGCTTAATCACTTTGTGGAGCAACCACCCGTAACATTCACATGGCTATGACAGCCAAACATCCCCTGCTGTGTCCGCATCGCACAGCACCACAACCTTAGCCAAGTTTCTACCTTAATCACTTACTGGGTTTGCTCAATACACTGACCCACAAACTAAACAAATGGGGTGCCCTCACACACCAGGCCAAGCTGTAAAAAATTAACCAAGGTCCACACTATCCAAGGTTTCCATGTTGTGTGACAGTCGCCTCTAAGGTTGCCACCAACCTGGTGAAGCATGCTGCATGAATGCAGTCATGAGCCTTCTTTCTCCCCACTGTCTGTGTGTGGGCTTCCCGGTGCAACAGCTGTACCCTTTTGCAAAAGAAGTTGAGTTCTTTTGGCCCAGCATCTCTGCAGGACGCAACTGGCCCAGCACCTCTGGAGGGCATATTCCATATGAGTCACAGGTTGATGAGTTGTTCATGAGTTTCTTTACAGATACAGCCAGATGAAACCAGCCTTCCTGCCTTGAAGTTCCTTTCTCTTGCCTCCTTCCTTGCAGATATTTTTGGGGGGAGGGGTGGATTTGGAGGTTCCTCCCCCCTGACTTCCTGGAATCAGATGTCCTGTTTCCTATTGGGTCATTTGAAACAGGCCCTGATAGGATGGCTGTTGGCTTCTCTCTTTCGGCTGTTGGGACCTATTAATGAGTCAGTTCCCTCTGGATTGATCCAGCCCAAAAAATTTAGTGCACCTTTTCAAGCTGCACATCATTTAGCCAACACAAGGAAAAATGCTTCCCCCCCCCCCATCCCCTGCCTACTGGATCTTTTCCTGCGCCTGTCCCTTGTAGGAAGTGACTGGAAGCCCAGTGAGATGCAAGGCTCCAGCAGGGCTAGCAAGTTCGGGGGGGGCGGTTTACAGAAGGAAGTTCTGGGGTGCCCAAACACCTGGATAGACAGGGCAGTATCAATTTTCAAGGTGAGCAAAGAACGTTTAAGGGAGAAAATCTGGACTGAAACCAATTGTAGGATTTAAGCAGTTAGTAAGTTGGTTGTAGTTGAGCATGCAGAGTTGTTTAGGGCAGTCAAAAAATTCAAGATGGCAGTCATGCCCTTTTGCATGCATTCTGGCAGTGCTTAGTCAGGCATGTTTGACTTTGTGTTCCTGTCCTGAGCACAGAGTGGACTTGATAGCCTCAAGAGCCCCTGGTAATTTTAGATATCTGATTCAATTCTCTGATTCTCTGGTTTCTAATAAACATGTTTGCAAACTTCCAAGAGTTTAAACAGGCAAAATAAGATTATGGTTTTGGGACAGGTAAATAATGGAATAAAGACTGTCCTTGTTAAATAACAACAACCAGGCGGTGTTAGCATAACACTCTAAACCACAAACAAACCACCACCACCACAAACCATTTGTTTGTGGTCTACACAATGTCTGGGGCATTGTGTAGACCCAGTGTCTGTGGTTCAGTGAGTTGTGCAAACACGGGCCTTTGGGCAGGGAAATCCGCCAATGGTGCAAGATGGTGGGCATGCCCATACAGTTGAAGGCCTATCCCTTTTTAAATGCTTGTGAAGTCCCACATGTGCAAAAAAAGGGGAAGTGGCTTTGATTGCATGGGCATGCCCACCATCTTGACTTCTTTTGACTCCCCTCTTCAGATGCCCCTGTCATTGGGTTAAGTGGGCAAATCTACCTTCAATTAACCAAGCTGTGTGCTGCAGTTAGAGTGTGCTGTATTCACAACAGGTGCTTAATATAGATTTAACCCAGTTACCATGTTAACCCCTTTTTGGCTTCACACATTACTCTGAACCATAAACTACCAAATGGATTTGATTCACACAATATGGTAAACCCAAAAAACCCAAAATCAAGGTCTGATACTAACCAAGGTTCCTATGCTGTGTAAATGCAATTTTATTATTTATTTGCTTGTTGCTGGACTCATATCTCACCTTTTGTTCAACAGCTCAACGAAGAACTCATGGCAATCCTTCCTCCCATTTTCCCCCCACAAGACTCTGTGAGGAAGGCTGGGCTGCAAGGAAGTACTGGCCCAAAGTCACCCAGGAAGCTTCTGTGATGGATGGTAGACTTCAACCTGGGTCTCCCTGGGTAACCACCAGCCGTTTAAGAAACAGCTCTTGAGGACTGGGGTGGGTGTTTTCCTCATTCTCCAATCATGTAGAGTCTCCATGGGAGAACATTCTGTCCTGAAAGGAAAATAGCACAGAAATTATCTCACTCCTTCAAGGAACCCAACCTTGCATAACCAAGAGGAAGATCCGGCCCTTCCTGATGTTCCATGGAAGGCACGGCATGAATCACCTGGATCTTCTCAGAAAGCAAAATGAGGCAAGAAAAGGGAAAAGTTTATCAAGAGTGATAGGTCTGGCAGCAACGGGCGTGGAATCCTGGAAGGAAAAGGCTCAGAGGTGGAGCCGATGAAAAAGGAGTGAAAAATGATGCTAAAATCACATCAGGGCATCGGTTCCTTGGACGGAGCAATTCAAAGAAGAGAGAAGACTGGGTCATAGATCGTTGCTGGCCTTTGGGAGCCTGGAACTCTCTGACTGTGCTGAGCCACAACCTCCATCATCCCCAGCCAGCCCAGCCCTTGGGGAAGGGTGCTGCACCACCTTGTTCTCACCTCCTTTTGTTTGCTGTAGGATTTTAATGTGCTTTCCCAGCAGGGCAGCTCCCTGGCAACCTTGGCACGCCTATAATTATTGTTTCATTAGTTTCCACAGTGGCATTAATCAGCAAAGCAGCAGGTCAGAGGACATGGGGGATGGCAGGGGGTAAAGAACGGACAAGGGGCCATTTCTGCTGAAGTGGGAAGCCTCCTTTCTAATTTCCCCTGCCTGGGACTTCAAGGAGGGCTCCAGTGATTAGATCTCCCTTTTACAAATCCCTTGCACGTGGAAAGCTGGTTGATCAAGGAGGGAATCTAGTGTAGCACAGCCTTCTTTCTTTTCTGCGCTACAACTGTCAGCTGCTTGACTCCTGCGCATAAATCTTCCCTTTGCACCTTGGCTTCGTGTTTTGTTGAAGGAGGTTCACTATAGCTCAGGAAGGGAGGGAAGGAAGGAGGGAGGGAGGGAGATCAGCTTTTTACCATTTTTCTTACTACTTGGGCTAGACCAGGAAAGTGGCAAAATTCTTGCCAATTTCACCTGTTTAAAACAAAACAAAGATGCCCTAGCTTCATAGTTGCAGCAAGGACCTTGGAAAAAGAAAACCCTTTTTACTTTAAATTATTGAAGTGATGTATAGTTGAATTAATACATCCCTAAATTAATTATTTAATTAATTACATAGAAAGATGTTACTGGACATGCAACATAGGGCAGTGTTTCTCAACCTTGGCAACCTTAAGATGCGTGGAAGTCAACTGGCTAGGGGATTCTGGGTGTGGGAGTTGAAGTCCATACATCTTAAAGTTTCCAAGGTTGAGAAACACTGGGTTAACATGTGGATCAAGGGATGGTGTGAACCCAGAAAACAGGTGAATTCAGGACTGTGTGGTGAATTTTTAATACTTGCCCTGATGTCACTTGACCAACACCCAGAGAAGAAGGTGATTTGCGTTACAGATGGTTGTGCAGAGACATGTCTTCCAGTGGATTTTCCACTGAAATATCCTCTCCAGTGGCTCAAGAGTGTCCACAGATGTCAAAAAAGTCAAGATGGCATCCAGGCAGTGCCATCAAAGCTTTGCCCATTTTTTGTTGCACATGAAAAAGCGGCCAGCCTCTGCAGGCATGCAGGCAAAGTTTCAATGGCACTGTTTGTTCGTTTTATTTGACACATTTATATGGCTGCCCAACTGTGGTGGCTGCCATCTTGACTTTTTTGACCACCCCTGCAGAGTCTGGCTGCTTCTGATTCAAACAACTGGCCCTTATGTGGCAAATGGGCACCAACTTCAGAAAAAAATGGAAGTATTATTTTCTCCCTCTCTCTCTCTGGGACAGGGGAACATTAACAATCGGTGTGGCCATTATTAAAGTGGGGGAGCTTGGTTTTTGAATGCATTGTCAATCTTAGAAAAAGTTAAGCAAGATTGGGACTGGCTGGAACTTGGCTGGAAGATAACCAGGATATCCCAGGACTGTTGACCAGACAGGGAAGTGTATTCTGGAAGAAGGCAAAAACAAAACTCTTTTGTAACACTGCCAAGAATGCATGGATGGTCTCCAGGAGTCAAGTTCAACAAGTTTATTCCAATATTACTTTTATATGGTTTTACTTCCTATAAAATGTTTTAACTGATTGCATAACACACAGAGGGTTCCATTTACTGAGTGTATAAAAGTACAACAAACACACATTCTGTTTTAAAAAAAATATATATCTCCTGAAATTCTTAAAACATGAATCTGATGTTTGTGAGTTCACTGCTTTTTCTGCCAGGCTGTACAGTATAGAGCAGGGCTCCAGAGATGCAACAAGAGGGATCAAGGTATCTAGGAAATAGCCTAGAGCAGGATTCCTCAACCTTGGCAACGCTAAGCTATGCGGACTTCAACTCCCAGAATTCCCCAGCCAGCTTTGCTGGGGAGTTGAAGTCCGCACAGCTTAGAGTTGCCAAGGTTGAGGAACTCTGGCCTTGAGGACAGGGTGTCCTCGGGGGGGGGTCAAAAAAGTTAAGATGGAAGCCACATGTGGTCATGACGCCTCTAAGAAAGGATCAGAGTTGGCTACCCAGAGTTGCAGAGTTTCGGCAACTAAGATGGAGGCCCTCACAGATGGGTCTGTTGTAGGGTTGATCCACCAATAACTCTGTGTAAATGTCTAGTAGCTCACCCTCAAGAGCACGGGGCAACCCGAATAGGTGACATGTCAAAGCACCCTCTGCAGCCACCTTTTGGGGGCAAGGCACAGTTAGGCTGGAACTGGTAACTCGAAGGGCACAGACGTGTCCTCTCCTAATGCTCAGCCCGTCTTGACAGCCGCTGTGTCACTCTGAACCGCCATCACCCTCAGACCGTCGTGTGTCGGAACCAAGTCCAGGCAAGTCTGCCTGGTCTTGCAAAATGCCTACCAGGGACATGAGAGGAGACCAAGTGTGTGGGGGGGTGTTTCCTAACATGAAAGTGCAGCCTTTCGGTCTGCTCCCGATGCCATGCCCCCCGTAAGATGGAGTGGAGGTAACCGCTTTCTCAGTGCTGGGAGAGTCGTGTTGGTCCAGGTGAGGCACAAAGAAACACACAAACAAAGCAGTTCACCTTTCCTCCATGAGGCAAGTGAAATCACTGAGAACTAACCCTAAAGATTTCCAGACAGGTTAGGTCAAAACAAAATTGTCGCTCAGTCCCTTAACGTGTCCTTTCTATCCTCAGTGCAAAATCTGAATTAGATTTGCCCCAGTTTGCATATGCCCTGGTTGGTCAGAATATTTTTGCAAGCCTGGCCTGGAGTTTCCACCATCTTGAAGAGGCATGGTGGGAGCTGAGCCGTTGGATAGTTCTCAGGTAGCCAGCCGAGAAGAAACAAGGCAACTGGCTATGCCAAGGCTGCATTTAAAGACAAGAAGTGCCTCTCAAGTCACTGCTTGTTTTTTCCTGGGCCACAGCGTGTTTGTGGATCCATCTTCCCCAACTCAGTGTTCTCTTCCAGATGGATGCAGCCCCAACATCCACAACCACCACTGCTATGAGTGGATTCTGGAAGCTGTAATCCAACACTGTTAGTAGGAAATTTTCAGCTGAGGAACACTAAAGAGTTACAAGAAAAAAGGAAGGAAGGAAGGAAGGAAGGAAGGAAGGAAGGAAGGAAGGAAGGAAGGAAGGAAGGAAGGAGGGAGGGAGGGAGGGAGGGAGGGAGGGAGGGAGGGAGGGAGGGAGGGAGGGGGGAGGGAGGGAGGGAGGGAGGGAGGGGAGAGGGAGGGTCGGTCAATTATGGTGGCTTCATCCCAGTATGCAATGGAGGTTCTTATTCAGCCATGCTGGGTAGCATCAGCCAAATTTGAGCAGAAGAGCCTGTCAGCTTCTTCCTCCTTTCCTCCCTCCTTCATGTTGCTCCTTCACCCTAGCCCACTGCTGAAGGTGTGGGGCAAGAGGGAGCTAGGGAGCCCTTGGGCTTGTAGACCCAAAAGCAGCTCCCCCACTATTTTCTCATTGTCGAGGACAGGTGACCTCTGCTGGAGTCCATAAGTGACGATAGCACAACAGTAAAACGTCACCTTCCCATAAAAGTCCAGGATCAGAGGAAATCATTAGTGTTGACCTCCTCTGACTAAGCAAACTTGTACTGACCGGAAGAGGATTTGTGAATGCCCATTGGCAGAACTATTGAATGAGGAAGGAGGGCTGGGGGGGCATGTTTTAGATGACTCGTTCTCTTCCTTTCTTTGATTCATCTCCCTATGGGAGCTCAGGGTTGCTTACATCACGCTCCATTCTCCAGCATCTCCCCACAACAGCAGCCAGCCCTCTGAGACAGGAGAACTGGGTTAGTCTGTTTAATATTCAGGTAGTGAGCTAGTAATTTACCATGCTGGATAGTTAATTCAGTACTAGATTAAACAGACAGAAACAAAAATGATATAAAATGGGAGTATAAAAATAAATCCACTACTGGATCCCAGGTGTTGAATGGAATAAATAAATTTTTGCAACATCACTGAAGTCTTGACTGATACAGGCCCTAGAGGATTTCCTTGGACAATGTAAGAGGAGCTACTGAAATGAAAATCTGGGGGCTAAACTGACTGGTATACTTTCTCCTGACCATCAGCAAGAAAAGCTGCATGTGCCATCGCTGTGATAGACAGCAGTAGCTTAGTCTATAGCCACTGTATTTCACTAAAAAGGATTGTGTGAAAGCTTTAATGACCAAACTCATGATGGGCAGTGGAGGTCACTAGCTATGAGCTCATTTGGTGATGATTCATGTCAGACAAAAGATTGCAACTTGGAATTTAAGAGGCATGAAGGGCGGAAAGCGTGAAGTGATGCATGAAAGGAAAGAAAGGAAAATAGAGAAGGAAAAGGAGAAGGAGAAGGAAGTAACAGTTCTGAAAGAAATGTAACAAATAAATAAAGGAAGTGGCCTGATCTTGTGGCGCAGAGCTGATGAATACATTTATTTTATTTATTTATCAAATTTGTCACCTCCCATCTCCTCCGACTGGAGGGACTCTGGGCGGCTTACAATATAAAACAATAAATATATAATAAAATTTCAGTATAAAACACATGTAAAACAATTTCACACAACTACCAAATATAATAAAATCCAGATGGCTGTGGTCTCATTCAGTCATTGTGTAGGAGGGGCACTTCAAGGCACTAGCCAGCCCCAAGTATGACTATTCTCCTCCCTGCCCCAAGCCCGGTGGCAGAGCCAGGTCTTCGAATTCCTCCAGAAGGCCAGGAGCGATGGGGCTAATCTCACCTCTGGGGGCAAGATGTTCCAGAGGGCGGGTGCTACTGCAGAGAAGGCCCATTTCCTGGACTCCACCAGATGGAATTCTCTTATCGACGGGGTCTGCAGCATGCCCTCTCTGCATGACCAGGTGGGACGTGCTGATGAAGCAGGGAAGAGGTGGTCCCTCAGGTAACCCAGTGTCAGGCTCTGCCTGCGATCCAGTAAAGACACAGACGCTAGCGTAGGCTTAGGTTCTGGCTTTATTGAGGAACAGAGTGCATGCCTTTAAAAAGCTGAGAGTGAGGGGAGCGCGCCGGAACGGGATTTAAATAGCCCGCACCGGTCAGCGCTCCACCCCACCTTATTCCAGGTGCGTCCCACGAGTCCCACCAGTTTCGTCCCTGTCAGGTGAGAGGTCGTTCAGCCCCCCTGCGCCCCAGGTGTCGCCTCGATTGCCTTCCTGAACGGTAATGATCCATTGCCAGGCGATCAGGCTCTTAATCCTTTGACAGCTCAGGCGCACCTCTCTTGTTGTTAGTCAATTGCTTGTTGGCAACTTTGTATCACTGTCTTCCGCGCCTCCGGTCTCAGTTGTTACTTAGTTTCCTGCACCTGTTGCTTTCCTTTGTGTTTCATAGTTGCCTTTGCCTTAATCCGCCAGGGACCCATTTCCCTGTATTGTCATGCGAGCCGTTGCGATGTCACAAGCATCGCAATGGTGATCATGACATACTGCCCCCCTTTAGGAAATCACCGAGGGTTTGGAGGGATAGGCGGTATGGAAGTTGCGGATCAGGTCGGGAGCCTGGATGTCGCGGGCAGTAACCCACTCAGGGTGTGGGAAGTGTTTCCATTTGACTAGGTACTGAAGGGAGCCCTGCAGCTTGCGGGAGTCTAGTACCTCCTTGACCTCGAAGTGTTGCTGTCCGTCTATCATCACTGGTGGGGGGGGGCATGCATGGGTGCCACTGGGAGGGGTCACTTGCCGGCTTAAGTAAGCTGCAGTGGAACACCGGGTGCAGCCGCTTTAAATTATGGGGCAGGTCCAAGCGCACCGTGACTGGGTTCACGATTTGTGTCACCTGGAATGGCCCAATAAATTTGGGGGCCAGTTTCTTAGATGGTTGCGGTGATTTAATGAATCTGGTGGATAGGTAGACCAGGTCCCCTACCCGAAACATTGGTTGTTGGTGCCAGTGTTTGTCTGCTTGCAGTTTGTATGCGGTTTGCGCCTCTTTAAGCGCGTCCTTGATGACTGGCCAGGAATCTGCGAGTTTTGCACCCCAATCACAGGCAGCCACTGCTGGGGACAGGGGCTGGGGTAGCTCAGGGATGGGGATGAACTCCCGACCCGACACCACCCCAAAGAGGGTTTGTCCCGTGCTTTGATGTATTGCATCGTTGTATGCGACCTCTGCAAACAGGAGTAGGTCCACCCAGTCATCCTGGTGGTAGTTTATATAGGAGCGGAGAAATTGCTCCAGTGTGGCATTAAGGATCTCTGTAGATCCGTCCGTCTGGGGATGCCAGGAGGTTGACAGGGCTTGCTGGGTGCCTATCAGTTTCAAAAAAGCCCGCCAAAACCTCGAGGTAAATTGTGTGCCCCTATCACCAAGTGAGAGGGGCACCCATGGAGGTGGTACACATGTACCAGGAAAAGTTTTGTCAGCTGTTGTGCTGACAGGATCGAGGCGCAGGGGATGAAATGGGCTTGTTTTGAGAAGTAGTCTTTGACTACCCAAATGATCATTTTCTTTTGGCTAGGCAGTAAGTCCACAATGAAATCCATTGAGATTTCATCCCAAGGGCGGGAGGGTTCAGCCACGGGTTGCAGCAGCCCCTGGGGTTTACCAGCCGGTCACTTGGCCATCGCACACACCGGGCAGGACGCCACATACATTTTGACATCCTTCCTCATCGAGGGCCACCAAAACTGTCGCTGAGTTAGGTGTAGGGTTTTCAGGAACCCGAAGTGACCAGCCTGTTTGCTGTCATGCAATCTGCTAAGGATCGTCGGTCTTTGTGAGTCAGGGACATATAACCTTCCCTCCGCCCATGCAAGGACCTGTTCCATAGTTACTTTGTTAGGGTTGACGAGGAGCCAGGGGTCAGATTTTATTGCTATTATAAAATCTGCCCGTAGCCCACCTGGCATCTGTGGTTGCCTGCGCCTTGGGGCAGGTTGCGCCGGAGTCGCTTGCAGGGGGGGCAGGCTGTCCCTGAGCACGTCCCCGGGTGACAGCTGCCAGACCCAGCTGGGAGTCAGAGAGCACAGTCCCGACGATGTCGGAGATAGGCTCCGCATCCTGGGGTAGTCGGGAGAGTGCGTCTGCCAGGAAATTCTTTTTTCCTGGGATAAACTTCAGCTCTGGAGAAGATGCTGATGCTAGGGAGAGTGGAAGGCAAAAGGAAGAGGGGCCGACCAAGGGCAAGATGGATGGATGATATTCTAGAGGTGACGGACTCGTCCCTGGGGGAGCTGGGGGTGTTGACGACCGACAGGAAGCTCTGGCGTGGGCTGGTCCATGAAGTCACGAAGAGTCGGAAGCGACTAAACGAATAAACAACAAAACAAACTTCAGCTGGAATTTGAGCCGGCTGAAGAACTGAGCCCAGCGTATCTGTTTGGGACTGAGGCGCCGGGATGTACGGAGTGCCTTGAGATTGCAGTGGTCTGTCCAGACCTCAAACGGGCAAGTCGCCCCTTCCAAAAGGTGACGCCAAGCCTCCAGTGCTGCTTTAACTGCAAAGGCTTCCTTTTCCCACATGTGCCAGCACCTCTCTGTCTCTGAAAATTTCCTAGAGAGATAGGCACATGGCTTCAGGATTCCAGTGGAATCCTTTTGCAGTAGGATGGCCCCAATTGAGAAGTCAGAGGCGTCCACCTGCACCACAAAAGGCCGGTCGGGGTCCGGGTGGGACAGGATTGGCTCCACTGTGAACAGCGCTTTTAGCCTGTCAAAAGTGGTTTGACAGTTGGGAGCCCAATTAAGCACAGCCCCTGGGTTTTTGACCTTGCACATCTCCCTGACGCCTTTGGTCTTTAGTAAATCGGTTAAGGGCAGGGCAATTTCTGCGAACCCCCTCGCAAAGGACCTATAGAAGTTCGCAAACCCAAGGAAGCTTTGAAGCTGGCGCCTGGTGTGTGGGCGTTCCCAGCTCAAAACTGCCTGAACCTTCGCGGGGTCCATCTCTATGCCCTTGTCAGAGATTCTGTACCCTAAGTAGTCCAAGCGCGACTTGTGGAATTCGCACTTGGACAGCTTAGCGTAGAGTTTGGCTTTCTGGAGCTTAGTGAGAACTTGTCTCACTAATTTCTCGTGTTCCCTCTGAGTCCTTGTGTAGATTAGGACATCGTCTAGGTAAACTAGTATGCCCTTGAACAGATGTTCATGCAGCACCTCGTTGATGAGTTGCATGAAGACCCTCGGGGCCCCCGCAAGACCAAAAGGCAGTACCTTGTACTGGAAGGAGCCCAAGGGACAGTTGAACACCATTTTCCACTCGTTCCCCTCCCTGATGCGAATTCTGTAGTACGCCTCGCGGAGGTCGAGTTTGGAAAACACCCTTCCCTTTGACAAGTGTGCCAGCATGTCTTTTACGAGAGGAAGGGGGTATTTGTTGGATAGGGAGGCGGAATTTAATCCGCAGTAATCTGTGCATAGTCTCAGGGTGCCGTCCTTCTTTTCTCAGAATAGGACGGGCACTCCAACTGGCGAGCTTGCCGGTTTGATGAAGCCCCTGGAGAGGTTTTTGTCCAAAAATTCTCGCAGCGCCGCCAATTCCTTCTGGGTCATGGAGTAGATTTTGGGCTTGGGTAATGGGACATCCAGGAGCAGTTCGATTGCACAGTCCATCTTGCGATGTGGGGGTAATTGGTCCACCTCCTCCTCCCCGAAGACGTCTGCGAAGTCTGAGTATTGCTCTGGCAGTCCTTCTGGGGGGGGGGGCGTGGGTTTGGTCGATGATCTCTGCCCTCCCCACAGTCAGAGCAGAGGATTTCTCCTTTGTTGGTGCTTGGTAGACCCCGTCCTCGAACGTTATAGAGCGGGTCCTCCAATTTATGCAGGGGTTGTGGCGTGCTAGCCAGGGGATCCCCAGCACCACTATGGGCTTCCCCACCAGGGTTACCACAAAGTCTATGGACTCCCTGTGGGTGCCCATTTTCAGGGTGACCTTTCTTGTACCCTGGGTGGCCAGTCCCCCCACCCCCCGCTGTAGAGCCGTCAAGTTGTTGGAACATCAGCGGTTTAGGGAGGGGGGAGCAGGGCAGTTTTAGTATAGTGACAATGTCTGGGTGGATTAGATTTCTGGAGCACCCAGAGTCCACCAGAGCTTCGACCGCGATGGCTCTAGAGCCGTAAGTCAGTTTGATTTTCCCTGCCAGGATGGAGCAATCTTCACTCACCCTGGGGTTGTCGCACCCCTCCTTTACCACCTGCCCAGCGGCGCTGCTTAGGGCAGGTGGGAGGCATTTCCCGCCGGCTGCTCCTGGGCGTCAACCACGTCCCCTGCGAGGTAGGCGTCCGCTTCCTCGTTCGGGGTCGCTAGCGCTCCTGTCAGCTGTCTGGGAGGGTTGGGCGGCTTGTGCAGCGCCTTCAGTGTTGGTCTGGGCAGGCGATCCGTCGTTCTGTCCTTGAAGCATTCAGCTGCCCGGAGGCCCGTCTTCTCACACCTGGCACATTCCCCACGGGCAAACCACCGTTGTCACTCTGCATCCCAGGTCGGGCCCGACTGTGGAACTGGTCCTCTCCCGCTGGGAGGGGTTCTGTCATTCGTGGTTGCTAGCATGAAGGTGTGCTGGGCGTGCTCAGCCTTTCCGGCCAGACAAATCCACCCGTGTAGGGAGTCTGGGTCGTCCCTATAGAGTGCCCATTGTAGCACCTCACGATTGAGGCCATCCTTGAACATGTCGATCAAGGTGGCCTCAGACCATTCCGGGATTTTACCCGCTAGGGCCTTGAACTCAAGAGCCTAGTCTGCCACCACTTTTTTCCCTTGGCGAAGACCTTTAAGGGTACTCTTGGCCCTTTCCTTTGCCAGGGGGTCTTCGAAGTATTGTTTGAGCGTGGCTAGGAAGTTGTGAAAAGTGGCCAGGGCAGGGGCTCCAGACTCCGACATCTGGACGTACCAGTCCGCAGCCCTGCCTTTGAGTTTCATGGCCACTGCCGAGATTTTGGATGCTTCTGTCTCGAAGCAATGTCCATACTGGGCCATGTAGTTCCTGGCGTTCGTCAGGAAGAATGACAGGTTCATGGGGTCTCCGTCAAACTTCACGGGGAAGTCCTTGGCGAATCCCCCAACTTGGGAGACCCCCACCTGTGGGTGGTTAGGGATGACCCCCACCGGGCTGGGACCACGAAGCCCTGCGAAAGAGTCCGTGCTTGGCCCCTTCCTCTCGTGGTTGTCGATGGGGTGGGTAGTGTGCCCCGATCCCCTCCTGCCCCCTGTGCAGCAGCAGTCTTTGTGAGCTCGCTCACCACCGATGCCATGGACTGGAGCATGTGTTCCAGGGCTCGTACCTTGGCTTCCAGGGCGCTGACCCTGTCCGGTATGACAGGGTCGTCCGTCCTCTGTGCTGGCGGCTGCTGCCCGATCAGCAGTCCTGTGACTCCTTGCTCGGGCATTTGGGGGTAGTGGAGTCTCCAGGTGGTGTAGGATGTCCCCGTCCAGGGTCCTGCTCCGCCTTCCCACGTGAAGAGTTGTTGGCCCCCAACTTCGTCTTCCGTCGGGGCTCTCCAGTCCGGGCTGGAGCTCCAGCTCTGGAACTGGGGTGCGATGTGGGCAGGGAGGGAGCCCGTGTCCCATCTAGAGTGCGCCGACTCTAGCAGCTGTCGGATCGTCTCCCCCTCTTGCATTGCGTCCTTCACGCCTCTGGTATGAAGCGCCGACTCCATGGCCGTCCCTGGTTCTGTCATTGCTGGTGTTTTCTCCCGCAGAAAAAAAATTTTCCTGGTGGAGACTGGCGAGGTTCGTTTTTGAGACTCTCAGCTTTATGTCAGGCTCTGCCTGTGATCCAGTAAAGACACAGATGCTAGCGTAGGCTTAGGTTCTGGCTTTATTGAGGAACAGAGTGCATGCCTTTAAAAAGCTGAGAGTGAGGGGAGCATGCCGGAACAGGATTTAAATAGCCCGCACCGGTCAGCGCTCCACCCCACCTTATTCCAGGTGCATCCCACGAGTCCCACCAGTTTCGTCCCTGTCAGGTGAGAGGTCGTTCAGCCCCCCTGCACCCCGGGCATCGCCTCGATCACCTTCCTGAACAGTAATGATTCATTGCTGGGCGATCAGGCTCTTAATCCTTTGACAGCTCGGGCGCGCCTCTCTTGTTATTTAGTCAATTGCTTGTTGGCAACTTTGTATCGCTGTCTTCCGCGCCTCCAGTCTCGGTTGTTACTTAGTTTCCTGCACCTGTTGCTTTCCTTTGTGTTTCATAGTTGCCTTTGCCTTAATCCGCCAGGGACCCATTTCCCTGTATTGTCATGCGAGCCGTTGCGATGTCACAAGCATCGCAACGGTGATCATGACACCCAGTCCCATGCCATGTAGGGCTTTAAAGGTGATAACCAACACCTTGAATTGGACCCAGAAGCAGACTGGTATCCAATGCAGCTCGCATAGCAAAGGTGTTATGTGCACCCTTCTAGGGGCGCCAAAAATAGCCCGTGCAGCTGCATTCTGGACCAGCTGAAGCTTCTGGATACTCTTCAAGGGTAGCCCCATGTAGGGAGGTACAGGTGTGGGTGTGATTACGAATGAAAGAGCTAACTGTATGTCAGAAAGTCTGAATTGCTATCTTCTAGGTTGCTATCAGTGTGTATGAAAGAAGGAACCATTGGCTGGTGAGAGCTGCATGTTAAGTAGCTGTGAATAGTGAACCACAGAAAAACTGGACAACATTCTCAACGGATGTAATCCAGGGGGGGAAAATTATTCTTTTAGATTGGGTCAAGACCCAAGAAAGAATGCTGACTGGTGGGTATCTGCTTAGAAAAGGCCTGTTGGTTTCAGACACAGGGTTTAAGCACAGATCTATTCATATGCACATGTGGCAAAGGAATTGATTTGAAACTAAAGGTATGCACGATGACTGTTTATGATAAAAGAATGGGTGAATTTGGGAAGGGTGATGAGGGGTTCCAAGTGTGGGGCAGACCGTTTCAAGAGTGGATCCTGAAGAAAAAATAGGCATGGAAGAAAAGGAGAGGAGTGAAAGGAATAAAAGTAGAATGACTACAGGAAGAGAAGCTATTAGTCCTGAATGAAAAGTAGAAGACAGACTGATCCCTCAACAGAATGCAAGGAAAGTAGATATAAGAAAAGAGGATGCAGAAGCTGCCTGGAACAGGGTGAAAAGAATCACATTGCAGAGTGGGACTGAAGTACGAAAAAGGTGCTCATTGGAACAATGAACTGAAAATGCATCAAGGAGAATGCTTGCTGCAAAACAATGGAGCTAAAAGGAAGATATTGTATATTACGGACAGAGAAAAGATGGCGTTTGCAGACAAGCTAGTTGCCAGGAACAGTGAAAATTAAAAGTAGGGAGAAGGCCAAATGATTTTTTCAAAACACTGTCCCGAATCACTAGCAGTCTGAGGAATTCTTGCACCATCTACTTCTCTGTGACAAAGAGGTTCAGTTTCACTTTAAGATATACGGCTGTTGTGTGTGAAGCCTACAATCACTCCCAAAGTGCTTTGGAAGAGTTGCTGAAAACCAGGGATGGCAAGAGAAGATACAGCACCGAGGCTGCAGGCCTTTCCTTCTACGGCGTATTGTTTTCGAGCGAGTCCCACAGCTGGACTTCTGGAAGCCTGGCACTGAGAAGGTACCCCGCAGGCACCGGCCTCAGCCTGCAAGCGACTGAAACAGGACGCAGAGACTTCCACCCTCAATTTCAGCCAGGGTTACTGTCTAAAGGAATCTTTATGGTAAACCTCCCAGAGTCGCTCTTTGAGTCAGATGGGCGGTGACTAAATTTGAAATATATAAATAAATAAAATGTTGAGGGAAATGCTTCCAAAATGAAAGCTGGCGAAGAGGGCTAAACCAGAAGACCCCAGCAGAGCGAATTGAGCTAAAACCAAAAGTGATGAAATGGCTTGGGATTATATCCAAGGCGGGAAGGGCGGGAAGGGGCGTTCCAGAGATCTGCAGGGGAATGACAGGAGTTTTTTGAAGAGTGGATCCGTAATGAACACTACAAATGTTAGCATCCAAGAAAAGGTGGATGAAAAGTAATGTTTAAACACCGTGAGAGTGTTGAACAAGGGTAAGGCTGCAGGTATGGATGGTATAATGGGAGAAATGTTAAAATCTGGATGTGCTTTGCTTTGGTTTTAAAACCGGCTGTGATGCTGGCTTCACGTACACAAAGGTTACTGCGTCTCTACTGATGATTGGAAGAATGCCAGTATTACGGTTCCCCTCTGCAAGGGGGAGGTAGCCAGGGGGGATGCAAAAATTCCAGGGGGCTGAGTTTGCAGAATATGCCTGGGAAGACGTTTGGCAGAACTTTGATGAAAAGGTCCAGGAGATGGCCATAAGCAAAATTTGGGGAGTGCAATGCGATTTGATGCCATGCAGGGTGGGGTGGGATGGGGTTGAAGACAAGGTTTTTGCAGTGCATCACTGAAACACACATGAGTGTGAGCAAGATTTGTTGTACATTTGTTGTACGTTAGAGATGCGGGTATAATAAAGTGAGTAAGTCTGAAGTACGGAAAGCTTTGCACAAATACGGAGTTAAAGGTTGGCTGCTGAATGTGATCAGATATGATGGAAGTAAAGCACGTGTGGGAATAAATGGAATGCTTCACAAATGGTTCCACAGTGAGAAAGGAATAAGACAAGGATGTCTGATATTACCCTTGTTTAACGTATTTATAGATAAAGGTCAGAGGTACACGGGTTGGGAATGTGAA